>NW_006913049.1:537939-912646 GCF_000585515.1 Cladophialophora yegresii CBS 114405 | reverse complement strand
TACCTACATACCTACATACCTACATACCTACATACCTACATACCTACATACCTACACGTGGTGGTGTCACCCCTACCCGACCACACGATCTTTAATGCTGTAGAGCACGGGGGTCGGTGAGCGAACCTACGAAGATTCCCGCCTGCTCGATGCATGTTGTATTTACTGTCGTGGGGTTGTTTCTGACAAACCCATGATCTCTGCCGCTGGGCAATTTCCCCCCGAAAAACAAACATGAGATTCGATCGCATTCGTCAATCGATTAAGCAATGTTCATATTCGCTCAGGACGATTTTTTGGAGGGCTCTGTCAGGTACAGTTGCCGCCATTGTTCGAAGGAAGGCATGCTACAGTGTCTCGTCGTAGCCTCTCGACCGGATCTCGTTCTCGCGTCGTTCGCAATAAGCGCTTCATGGCCTTCGTATCTTTAGTCTAGGTGGGTAGGTAGGTAGGTAGGTAGGTAGGTAGGTGGGTATCTATCATAGCTACATACAGACTTGAGAGCCACTTGCTCGCCATGGCATAAGCCGCCTGTCTGTGTCCACCCATGTCTCGTTTGAGCAATTGCATTCTGTCCATGCCCTCCGATCCTGTTCCGTACGCTCTGAGTTTGTAAGCACCTGCTTTCTGAGACTGAAGCGAACAGGAGCACATAGGCCCACAGCTTCAGACGCAGTTGGTATCCAGGGGTGTTTGTGCGTCGTTCGTCAGATGACGATCAAGGAGCTCTCAAGCCATACCTCCAGTCATACACTGCGTCGCCTCGCATTGTGCACGCTCAATCGAATAAATCTCCAGCCCGTCTCCTGACTCGCTTCTCTCGAACAGGCGCATCGAATAACTCCTTGCCTTCGTTCCGTGCCCCGGTACCTGCTTTCTGGTACTGGTTCGGGAACAGCTCTTTGACCTCGAGCGCTCTTCCCTTGATGCTCAAGCCGCCGGATCCTTTGATGCTCAGTCCGTCGGAAGCGCCTTTGATGCTCAGCCCGCCACCGCCGCCGCCTCCATTCGAGGGAAACAACTCCACGCCAGCATTCGCAGCTCCGTTTCTCGACTTGGTGCTATCGATCGATATGCTCTTTCTGGCGAACCGTTCAGCGAGGTCTTCTTCGTTCTTAGCGTCCATGGCGTGGCTTCGTCGATGATTCGATCTGGGACTTGTTTGCGCGGCGCTGAGGAGGTCGGCTTTCAGGCGCTTTGCCGCGGCAGCGTTGGCGCGGTTATTTGCCGTATCTATCGGGCGCGAGGAGGCAACAGGATCCGTGGACATGGACGTGTCGGTAGTATCTGATGGCTTGGCAGGGAAGAGGTCCAGTCGATCGGAGCGAAGACCACCGCCGGATTTGGGCGAGGAGCTTGACGAGAAGAGTTCCTTGCCTGCATTATTGACGCGGGGGGGAGCAGCACGGTCTCGGTAATTCCTCCGTCGTGCGCGGCCGTCGTCGTCGGACTCCGAAATCTCAATCTCGTCACTGTTGCGCGTCCTCATGCCCGGACTCGCACTTCTTCTCCTCCCCTTGGTGACACGGGAGAACAAATCTCGACCTCGAGCCTTGTCGGTGTTCTCTGGATCCGTGGCAGGCGCGTCGTCGTACATGTCCGCCGAGAAACTGTTCGTAGGGTCATCACCTCCGTTCCCGGCGTCCTGATATCCTCTCCCGCCACCACCGCCGCGCCGTCTGTAGAGTTCTCGGTCGTCAAATCTGCGGCGTCGGTAGTCACCTCTTGTGTTCTCAAATTCTTTGCGCATGCGTTCCGTAGGGTCTTGGTCCGGGTGCATCAAGTAGTATCTGCTTGCTTCACGAGCGCCTTTCTTCTTGCGATCGCCTTGCTGAGCTACCCTCACGTGGAGCGTGCTCGCTGGTCGGCTCGTTAGGTGTTTCGCGGCGCGGAGCTCGAAGGGATTGTTCGTGAGTTCTTCGACACTGACTGGGTTTGCGAGGAATGCGATATGTGCTTGTTTCGCAGCGTCGTTGGCCTTGAAGACTATGTTCGCAGAGCTATCGTCGACCCATTGCACGTGGACGTCGTCGCCCGCTTGGCTGAAGTGGTCGTGGACGAATGCTAGGATGTCGTTGGTATGCAGGTCGTCGACACCGCGGATGTGCACTTTGTTCCATTGCGGCTCGAGGGCAGGATCTTCGGTGTAGATGGCGGGAATAAGAGTCGAGGGATTGGTGACGGATGTTGCGGCGCCGGAGGGCACGAACGAGGGTTCTTCGCCTTCCTGTGGTGGAGAGTGTGAGGTTCAGATAAGAGGGAAGGGAGCTAGGGTCAATGTACTTCGAGCTGGAACTCATCGTCGAGAAATGGACCTTGATCGTCCATGTCCATGTCGATATCAATGTCCATCAAGTCGGCATCCTGTCCCGAGGACACAGCCGGCGTCATGGCGAGAGCCATGTTGGGAGCAGGTTGCAATGCTGAGGCAGTTGTATTACCAGAATTGAGAGAGGCTAGGTAAGCGTGCTCGATGGACAGATCCACGGTGTAAGGTATCGCTCAGAGAGGTATGTACATGGTCGGGTGGATTTGCAAGGCTGTAGTGAATGGAATTGAACAAGTTGCTGGCTGCCCGAGTGTAGGTGATGTGGGTCAGAAGACGCATTTATGGAAGAGTCAGTGACAGAGCGGACATGGTACAATCGACAGAAGATAATATCAATAGAAAAATGTTTGATATTACATGGTCGTGACAAACGCGGTGCGTGCAAGGCTCAAACCTCGCAGCTTCGAGGCTCGAGGCTCAAACGCTGATTGTCTGCTCCGCTGATATCATTTTCCGGGACTGCCAAAAAGGGAATTGACTTGACGCCGCTTTTTGAATGTTGATTCGCTCCGTGTCTCCGCACCGGTTTCCCCGCGTCCAGTCGTCGAAGCGAGAGAGCAAACAACCACACAATATGGCCCGAGGCTGGGCTGACGCGCGAGGAGACATCCAAGCTAAGTCGACGGATCCGTAGCTCCGTTCGACAGCCCGCGAGGCTAGGGACTTGTGTCCAGCTGTAAAACCGCGCAGTGAAACATGAATAGAGCCTGGCAAGCCTGCCGTGCTGCTTGAGACCGCTGCTCCTCCGTGCCATGAATGCTAGAAGCTTTCGTAGGCTAGCCTCCTGGAAGGGGCCTTCTCGATGGGCAGGAAGCAACATGGCCGCTGCTACCCACCGGGCCCAAAGGAGACACCTCTCAGTCCACCGTATAGCCGGCTCCTTGGGCGCTGAGATCCGTGATGTCGACATCAACGAGTTAGAGGAAAACCCAGGCCTGGTCAAGGAGATCCGCGAAGCCTTCCTCCAACACCAGGTCATCTTCTTCCAGGATCAAGAACTCGACGCTGAACGATTTCTCAAGTTCACCAAGTTTTTTGGCAAGCCGGTCGAATACCCCTTCGTTAAGGGCATCGACGGCTTCCCTACCATCATTGAAGTGCTCAAACAAGAACACGAAACTGTCAATTTCGGAGGCATCTGGCATTCTGACACTACCTACTTCGAGCACCCGCCCATGGGCTCGGTACTCTGGGCCAGAGAAGTGCCTCCCTACGGCGGCGACACGATCTTCGCAAACCAGTATGCCGCATACGACACGC
Source organism: Cladophialophora yegresii CBS 114405 (assembly GCF_000585515.1). Lineage (NCBI taxonomy): Eukaryota > Fungi > Ascomycota > Eurotiomycetes > Chaetothyriales > Herpotrichiellaceae > Cladophialophora > Cladophialophora yegresii. The sequence continues at coordinate 909,057 of NW_006913049.1, read as the reverse complement.
TTTCCGACGGCCTCAAAAACACTCTCTCCAACCTGAAAGCAGTCAGCACCTCGGCAAAAGCTGACACTAGCAAAACCCGCGAAGACCGGATCCGGGACTCGGGAAACTCTTCGGCCAAAGATTCCTTTGAAGCTACACATCCTGCTGTCCGCGCTCATCCTGAGACCGGCCGAAAGGCGCTGTACGTCAACGTCGCGCACACCTCGCACTTCGAAGGCTGGACTGAAGAGGAGTCGGCTCCGCTCCTGGCGTATCTGTTCAAGCACCAGGTGAAACCGGAGTTCACATGCCGCTTCCGTTGGCGGGTGGGGAGTATTGGGTTTTGGGACAATCGTTGTGTGCAGCATAATCCGATTAACGACTACCATGGGTTTAAGAGGAGGATGCTGAGAGTTACCCTAGAGGGCGATAAGCCGGTGTAGGGGCTCGTCTGAAGCAGAGAGATGTTCGATGGGACAAGAATGAATGCGAGCTCGAGAATAGAGGCAGCTTGGCGAAAGCTACAATCCTGAATGAGCTAACAGGCAGGGACGATCATGAGCTGGCCCAGTGGCAAGCACGACCAAGCATCGACAGTGAGAGCCAAGAGGAATGACAGACGAACCTGTAAGGACGAAGACTGCGACACTGGGGTTCAGGGAAGCTTCCAATCACTGTTCACGGCATTGCGAAGGATCTCATAGTCTAAAGTGCACAAGGAATGTTTGATTGCAGACCGGCCCAGCCCGAGTCTAGTATCTCGTAAAGCAACGCATAAGGGGGTATCATAGGCAGAAATAGATCGCTTTTGCTTGCACGCCATGCCACACTGTTTCATGTTCAACCATATATTCAACCTCTTGTCTTCACCATTCAACTTCAAGCATGTGTTGCCATGTCTTCAGCACTAAGCTGTCGATCTGACTCTCTTTGACGTTCTCAAGCCTTTGGCGACGGAGTTGATGAGGGTGGGGGATGGTTGGTAGTCCCCTTCACTGTCGTCGTCTCTGTCCTTCCTCTTGCGCGACTGTCGGAGATGCTCTGGTTCTTCGTTGTGACTCTCGACAAGGAAATCGGACTCTTCTTCTTCCTCCTCGGAGGGGTACTCTAGTCTCTTCTGGCGACGCTTCGTGGTGCTGCGAGACTTTGTCACACCGCCTGAAGTAGTGACCTTGCGTTGCTTGGATGTAGTAGTGGTGTTTCGTGTGACTTTCTTGCCTTGCTGGGATGTTGCGAGTGGGGCGCGCCTGTTGCGTCTTTCGTCGAACTGGGAGCGAAGACGGCCCTTGCGATTCCAGAAATTCTTCACAGCACCGCCGGCAGTTCTCTGGCAGCCATCCACTACCTGCATGCGACGCAGTGCCTCGGCAAAGCGAGCTTCACCTTGGATTTGCCCTTCGCGGTGAATGTCAAGCATATGACGAATGCATGCATCTTCTTCCCACAAGGCCCAGGCACGAGCCACTGGCTGACTGCGTGAAGCAGCAACCAAGTGGGCTGGTGCCGGATACGCGACCATGCTAGAGTCGACACTGCTTGAGGCGCCCGGGGTGTCATTGCTGACAGTGCTGGCAGACGTGTTGTCGATAGAGGTGGTGTCGTCGGTGTCGAGACTGTCGTCGTTGTTCACCACAGGGCCGGCGTCATTAGTGTCGATGGTGGTAGTGTTGTTGTTGACGATGGTGGTACCATTGTCATTGTTGTCACCGTCGCTGTTGCCGTGAGGGTCGACGTCGTCACTGTCGATGCTGTTGGTGTTGATGTTGTCTAGAAGCACCTCAGGACCAGCCTGAGGTGGCTCCTCGTCGTCAATGGCATTGTCTACGACGAAGCCTTCGACGTTCAAAGGGGACTCGTACTCCGCCTCCTCGGCGGCCTCCTCAACACCAGCAACAAGCTGCCAGAGGTCTTCCTGCAAGTCATCTTCTGGTTGCAGGTAGTATCTCTCTGCAGTTGCACTGGTTGAGCAGTCGCTTTCGGAGACGACCCCTGCACCGAAGGATGGGTTGAGAGGACTCGACGGCACAGAGGGACGCAACAACTCCAGATACTCCTGGTGTACATCTGGGTGTTCATCGAGGTATCTGAAGACTAGTACTCTGGTGGGAGAGCTGGCGCGGTACAGCCGATGAAGCTGTTGTTGGATTTGGTTGGCTCCGTTGCTGAAAAAGGAAGGCTCGTCGTGGTCGGCGTGGACCATGTTGACTTTTATAGCAGTAAAGACAAAAGGAGGAAGAGAAGGGGGCGCTTCGAATAAGATATGGTGGGAAATGATGTCGTGAAAAGGGTGTCGATGCTGTGTAAGTATGTGTGTATGTGGTGTGCCGAGGGGGGAGAAAGCGAGCTGCTCAAAGACATGGTGGAGATATATCTGAATATCCAGAGCGCTCACAGCCTGACAACCTACCTATTGTCTATTGACAGCGTATTGAGGCTGTCTGCGAAAGGAGTGGCGGCAGCAATACCCGTTCGGCTGGACCTGAATGCATTGAAGCGCATTGAATAGACTCGGAGGGGACGTGGCAGAAAAGCATTGAGAAAGTGACGTGACAGCAATATGCACAATAAGACATGGGGCATCAATAGACTCACATTGAACACTTCGCAGGGGAACAGAGTGATGGTAGAGATTCTGCCGTACCCATCGCTTCAATGCTTGAAGTTTTCATTCGCACAATTTTGAAAGGGACGCGCCAGTGAGCCTTGCTCAGCTTTGTCTGAATGGGATTTGTCAACTGATTTACCGCTATCACGGACATCTGCCTGTGCCGTCACTCGGGTACAGCGCAGCTTGAACGGTCGATGGCACAGTCTGTTGCGTGTAGGGACGTCCATCGGTTCGGTGGTAGCATCTCCTGGCCCACCAGTCCGTCATATTCAGCGGTAATCGCAAAGTTGGAGAAAGCCAGCTACAGTGGCCCTTCTGATGGCCTAGAGCTGAGATGAAGCGTTGCGACCGAGGGAGTTTGTGCAAGCCGTGATTTATCTGAAGCGAGCCAGGATTGTAGGGGGGACAGGATTGAGGTCAGAGCTGTCGAATGAGATAATGCTATCATCTTTCAAACCCTCCACCGTAGCCACCGCGATACGGCGAATCATCTTGGTCCCGGTCGGACTACAGTGTTATTGACCGCGTCTCCAATAGGTCTTCGCTTCCTCCGCCTCATCTGCACAAACCCAAGCAAGCTCGCCATGCCATGGCCGAAGCTCTGGTCTTCGTCGACAAAGGATGAAGGTGCCTCGCCAGAGACCATCGCCACGAAGGCAAACAGAACCTGGGAGTCGACGACTGCCATAGTGTCAGAGGCAGCTGGGTCTGTTCAGCGCAATACAGCGGAGGCCGTCCCTGCGCAGTTCAAGGCCTTTACGCAGCCCGAGACAATCGTAGCTGCAGTCGTCCTATCTGCCACCTCGTTCGGTCTCTACAGATTCTACAGGTCGTACCTGCGAAGGATACCTCAAGCCATCAATATCAGCCCTGGATACCTCGGGCGCAGGAGCCTTGTCGGCCAGGTGACGAGCGTCGGAGATGGGGACAACTTTCGCATGTATCACACACCTGGCGGGAGGCTCGCAGGATGGGGCTGGCTGCCGTGGAGGCGCGTCCCGACAGAGAAGAAGGCGCTGAAGGATCAAACAGTATGGACAAGCAACAAAGGTAGGAGATTGCTGAAGCTGACAACGCTGCGCAGATACACGTTCGTTTGGCTGGGATTGACGCGCCGGAAATGGCTCACTTCGGACGACCATCTCAACCGTATGCGCAAGAGGCTCTTGACTGGTTGACTGCATATCTCGTGGGTCGCCGTGTCCGCACATACGTCTACAAGGCAGACCAGTATAGCAGAGTGGTCGGTACTGTGTATGTCTGGAAGAAGTTGTGGCGGCGTGATGTTGGTCTACAAATGCTAAAAGCTGGATATGCTACGATTTACGAGGCCAAAACCGGTGTCGAGTTTGGAAGAGCCAAAGAAGAGCGATACAGGAGAGCCGAGTGGTGGGCAAAAGTGAGGCGGAAAGGGATGTGGGCGGGAAAGCAACCGGATTATGAGAGTCCTCGGGAGTACAAGAATCGACATGGAGTCGGCGCTCCAAAAGAAGAAACGAAGCAATGATGGCGTTTTTGACCGTGGTCTTGATACAGCGAGACGCAAAAGGTTATTGTTCTCGGCTTCAAACCACTAATGCAATAAGGCTTGACCGAAGGATACCCTGAACGATATGCACCTCTCAATCGAGCAAGCCCCAGTCACGTGATATGTTCAATATACGTGGTTCCTGAACTTATGGAGTGACTTCTATCTCGTCATACTTGTTGTGTAGTCCTTTCCTTGACGACCAGACATGCCCGCAACGGACTCGCCAGCGCTCATTGTAGCCCGCTTCTTGAAAGCGAATCACTACAACGAGGTATGTTTTTGGGATACTGAGCGCGGACCCTTCTCATGACGCTGTAGACTCTCAAAGCATTCCTCACCGAAGCAGGACTCACCGAAGATGTGGTGACACTGAACCCAGGCGACTGGACGATCGAAAAGATTCTCGAGGAGAAGAAACAATACGACGCCAGTCTCACGTATGAAAAGAAAGGCAACGACGCCGAGGTTGGATGGCCGGTACCGGCACCCTCAGCGGCATTCGAGCCAGAAAACTTCCCAGTGACATCCAACATTCTATGCGTGAGCGGTCACAGCCTGAACGGCGAAGCGTCCATTTTTGTCACCGCCGCGGATCGAACCTGGAGTCAATTGTCGCCCAAGCCACCATTTGAGTGGCGGCAAGGGTTTGGCAATCCCCATGGCAGTCCAATTCTATCGCTCCGTTCGTTGGAGGGAGGCTATGTCTTTTCAACTTCCATGTCCGGCCAGCTGATGCTACATGGCCGAGGCGGCGAATTGATCGACAAGGTCCGAGACCATCTCAAGTACGCGGTCCAGGTGGTCGTTGGCCGCACGCAGCAGGGCAAATGGATTGTGGCGACAGCGGGTTGGGATCAGAAGGTGCACATCTACGCCCCTGAGTATGAGTTGGCCGAGAACTTCCGGCCGAGTGAACACGCGACCTCTACTTCTTCGCTCAATGAACCGATCATCCCAGGACTCCTCCGCGATCCGATTCACACCATCTCCACGCCTACGGTTCCGGAATCCATGGTCCTCGTGCAACATCCGGACACTCACGACTTGTATCTCGTCGTCTCTAGACGAGACTCCACCTTCCTGTATTACTACTGCATCACGCCGACTTCGTCCGAATCGTCTTCCTCGCGGAGCGGCGAAGCCACCTATTCTGTCCAGGAGACGGGTAGACAGAACCTCGCGCCGCACTCGAACGCCTGGGTTGCCTTCACGCCATCCTGCCTGGCTTCGTGTCCACCGGATCCGACGCTTCTGGCCGTGGCGACATCTCACCTACCACATATGAAACTCCTGATCGTCCGTCTTCTCTTTCCTACGGGCTCCTACACGCCCAGCAACTCCTCCGCCACGGAGTTACAGTCCCATACGCAGGCAGCCCAGGCACGCGCAGCCCTGGCCATCCAGGACCGGGAGGATGCAGCGATCAAGTTGCACGTCACCACGATGGCACCCCAGACGCCGTATTCTAACCCGCAAGTTGTCTGGCGACCAGGCGGAAAGGGCGTATTCGTAAATGCAGACGATGGCGTGATCAGAGGGGTGGACACGCAGAGTGGAAAGGTTGTGGCCTTGCTCAGGGGCCACGAAGTTGGGAGTAAGGTTCGAACGCTGTGGGCTGGTGTTGAAGCTGCTGGAACAGCCGATGGGAGTAAGAACGATAATAGCAGGGAGATCTTGGTTAGTGGTGGATTTGATAAGAAGGTGTTCTTCTGGCGGGTCGAACATGAGAAGTAGATCTGGCTGTATGAGGCAAAGGATGGAGAAGCATAGTGGCATCATTAGAGCATGTGGACTGGAGAGATGTCATACTCTGCCTCAATTTCATGCTTCTCTCGTGACGGGTTTGGTCACAGGCTGCGTATCGTTAGTTCGACCATTTGGCAGCGATGCTCTCCGTCCTCGTCCCGCAGCCTCCTTCACTATCTCCTATCTCAACTTCACTGCGAGCACCTGACCTGCACCCAATCACAATCACATTCCGAAAATCATGGCATATATTTTTCGTCGGCCGAAATTGATATCACATTCAAATGGCAATACCAAGCAGTCATGTTTGTAGTAAGTCTCGTCCATCGTCTTGTCAACCTGCTCGAAAGAGCTCATCTGATCAAGCAATAAATGGGAGCATCGCATATCGCTGTGGTGATTGTTAGCAGTAAGCCTTGTCCACAGTCTTCATCAACTCCTCTCTGGCAGGGGCCTTCGACTGAAGCTATAAGTGGGAGCATCACATCATCTGAGCCTGGAATGAGTATCAAAAAAACACCTCATCGGAAGATGGCGGCGATTTTCTCAAAGAACTGAGTTTTTGCACCTTGTGCGCATGGTCGTTCTGTATATTTTTGCGGCTCTTAGCGTGCGTGGTGACAGTGAAGAAGGGGATAGGAGAGCTTAGCGGAGAGAGAGAGTCTGTCTGTAACAAGGTACTTGACCATTTTAGCAGAGAAGATATACTTGCTCTGCAGACAGATGGCTTTATAGCCTGTCAGAGCATGCACACTGGAATTGTACCTCGACCTGCCATAGTGAGCACTCTGTGCCATTGCTCACTCAGTCCACAGATTTCGGTAGGTACCATTCCTCGTTGTCGTGTCTTTTTATCCATTCGAACCCGCCACAGGTCAATAAAGGCAATTGCCTCGACATGGTCCGGTATATCGGTGATAACAAGCTGGGTGAAACTGAGGCTACATGGTCAAAGTCGGTAGCCAAAGCGTCGCGAAGGTCAATCGGTCGTGGTCATCTCAACGTGTGTAGCTCCCCGAAAGACTTTCCACACTGTGCCGAAGGAGGAATCGCCCCAAGCTTCAAATACTGAACTGGCATGGCATCTAATTGTGTCTACAATGGATGATGCTTTGTAGGGATCTGCTGCTCGACCGTGGGCACTCATGCCGGCTGGTGGCTGATGATTGATCGAACAAGAACGCACGTTCTGACGGTGTCAGGAGTCTCGCGTGCCATCCCTTGTCATTCAAATTGACTTTAAATGACGTCCAGCCACGGGCCCACGGGCCTCGGCCATCGAATCAATCTGGAGCACATGCTACTGTAGGTCCGCTGAAGTGGCCCTAGCCGGCGTGATTTGTGCATCACTATGCATTCGCGCATGTCTTCCATCTTCCGATGATGTGCTGTGTCCTTGGGAACGTGATCACGAAGAAGCCTCGTCGTGTCGCAACTCCTTCCCAATCTCCTTCGTGAAAGACCATGGCTGCTACAACAGAAGGTGAATTTGCCACAAGGGATGGCACCAAATTGTACACGAAGACTTGGAAGGTACGGAATACCCGGAAACATGTTTCCCACCCCTGACCATGATCGCCGTCTGGTCGTGGAATTCTTCGAGTCGCACACAGTCACTGAGCCGCATTCTAGCCCGAATCTGATGCTACTCAAGCTGTTCTGATATTCTTACATGGGTTTTCTGACCATATCAATGGTTCGGGCAATCATCGCACGCAGCTTACTCCTGGACTGACCTGTTTCAGCATATTACGACTTGTTTCCCACCTTGAGTTCCTCGCCATTCAACATCGCTGTGTACGGCTTCGATCAAAGAGGATGGGGACGCTCCTGCAAGAAACCTGCGGACCATGGACACACCGGACCAACGTCGCTTGTGATCTCAGACGTCCATGACTTCGTTCTCCACGTGGCGTCGCTACCGGAAGCACAGGGCAAGCCACTGTTTCTGATGGGCCACAGTATGGGTGGCGGAGAAGCACTCACATATATGCTGTCGACCTCTTTGGATTTCTCAAATCGACCTCCTATCTCAGGCCTCCTGCTTGAGTCGCCCTACATTGAGATGCATTCCTCTGGTCAGCCGTCCTTCGCAAAGGTTCAAGCGGGGAAACTGGCTTCCATGCTACTGCCACGCATGCAGCTCAAACAGAAGCTAGACGCGACATACATGTCTCGTTCGGAGAAAGTGCGTCGAGATTGGATTGACGATCCGCTTTGCCACGATACCGGCACGTTGGAAGGACTCAAGGGACTCCTGCAAAGATCAGCAGATCTCTCACACCTATCCCACGGTCGGCCGCTACATGGCTTTACTACAAAGCTCTCTTGCCCAGTTTGGATCTCATTCGGCACCGGAGACAGGGTTCTGTCTCACGTTGCTGCTCAGCAGCTGTTCAATGTCGTGGACGCGCCCAACAAGGATAAAACGTTAAAATTATATCCCGATGCATACCACAAACTCCATGCCGAGCCTGATGGAGTGGGTGAACAGTTTGCAAAGGCTGCTGGAGAGTGGATATTGGCGCATGTTGGGAAGCAGGCGGAAGAGGCTCAGGTTGGTGAACCCCAATCCGGTCAGAAGGCAGCCAGCGGCTCATAACCACCAGAAGTCCAAGCTGTGATAAGTGGGATGGAAGCCGATCACTAGGCGTCGTCAGTACGCGGGTCGATCAAACAGGAACCGATGGGGCGTGTTTCCGATCACGCGATTTCCTCTAATCTCTTGTCGGCCTTGAAGCCTGTTCAGGATCCATCGATACGACGTCTGAAGGGTGCGAGGCTTGTTCCTGCAGCTGACATCCAAACAAAACGCAATACCGCGTGATGTGCTGGTACCAATTTGTCTACAACGAATGACATCATACCGGCATCTTACTACATATAGTTAGAACATCTTGGCATCATCCTGATCCACACGGCTGCTGGATTTGCACCTTCCACGACCTTCAAACAACCATTGTCACTGTGCCGTCGTCTCTGAACGTCTCAGCATTTTCTGTTTGTTGTGTTTCAAACGAATCTTCTGGCAACTGCAAGGCTGCATTGGGTTTGCACTCATCAGAACGCTGTTTTTGATCAGTTCAGCCTTACGCGGTTTGTCTGTGATATAGTCCACCTGACCACAATCCAGTCGGCTGAGACAATCACCCATCCAGTCTTTGTGTCTTGGGACCTCTACAAAGAGCGTCTGCAATGTTCCAAGCTACATCACAATGCCCTTCTCGGGACTTGTGCCCCTTCTCGCGAATGACTATGCAGCCTGTAGAAGGCAGCCAATGCAGTCATTTGGCGGTTATGGCTGGTGATGTTGGCCTCGTCTTAGATTTCTTGATATCTCATGCTTGCTACTGAATAAAGCCTGCACGGTATGTACTGATGTTTTAGATGTTTCTTTTCGTATTCCATGCCATCGCAAGAGTTTCCAGCCTTTAAAGCATATGGTCTCGCACCAATATGCCGCCCCAGCGCGATTGCCATTGCAAGAACTGTTCCACCAATCCCAGCAAACGCGCAAAAGACCAAAAACCGCAACCACAAAGACAAACGGCCAAGGTGTTCAAGATCTCAGCCAGCGACATCTTTCCCGTCTTCAAGCTTCCCGCTCGCATCTTCACCAAAATCCCAATGCCGTCCTTCATTCGTATTGAGAAGTGTGACACCCCCAAACACTATGAGCGAGGGTGGACTTATGTTGAAACGCGACATGGGCGACTTGTCAAAGTGCGGAACAAGAAGGATGGTCATGATCTCCACCGTGGTGGTTGGATCAAGACAAAGCCGAGAGAAAGAATCGTGAAGGAAGTCCTCTTGGTCGAACGTGATGATGAACCCGAACACCGTGGACGACGAGTCGAGCCATGCGGAGGTCAAGTGTTCATCGATGTTGCTACGGGAGCCACGAAACGCAAAGGAAGTGAAGACTCGGACGGAGCACAGCCACCAGCACCCCGGCCTGGGATTCGAGTCCGTCGTCCTCTCAACGCACATTCACCATCACCCGGCCACTCGTACGAGCGAGTCAGGCCCGAGCGACGCCCAGCACGCGTGTTCGAGAAGATCCCTGTCCAGCAAGCCCGTCTTGAGCGTGTTAGGCCTGTTCAAGTCATGGAAGAAAGTACCTACTGTGACGACGACGAACATGACTATGTGTACGAAGAACAATATAAATTATTCGACATGGAAACAAGAGAGCCTCGGCCATACCACATACCGGAACCGGAGAATTCGTTCTGGGATGACGATCTGCAAGCTTGGATGGTCCAGCGGAAGCCACGAGTGCGATTTGAATGAGCTAGACAAGACGAGGGAAGCATTCGTACCAGCAGCACGACTGCAACTCGCCACCTGCGAAATCCACGAAGCTGTCCACATCAACACAATCTTTATCTTCCAGCGACAGGTGAATGGAGATTGTCGACTAGAGGCAGCCTCTCAACGGAAGGTCGGCCCTATGGACAAGTCGGATCTTTCATGACCGAATCGATCGTGTATGAGCAGAGGCATACGGGCAGAACGTTGCAGCATCGGCCTTTTCCAAAGCTACAGTTTGAGAGGTTTTGGCGCAGTGTTTCTCAGGACAGGTTACACTTCTGGGACAAGGCTTTGTCGAGGCCTGCTTTTGGAGTCATTGGACAAGCGGCCAGAAGCGACGCATGGGGCTGGGACAGCATAGTCTAATTGTTCATGGAATGGAAGAGTGGAAAGGGGACTTTCATTTGGTGAAAGGAATATGACAAGTATCAGGGCGTTAGAATACCAGCCTTTGTTTCTTCTTTCCTCGCTTTCTCCATGATATACGCGTTTCTCTCTCAGATACGCGCGCTCATTGTATCGGTACTCTGAACACACTCTCCTTCCCCTCAGCCATAATTTGACACGTTTGAATGACAAGCGTTTGCGCCCTACCTGCACCCTTGTCATTTCCTTCATCATGATTATGACATCGTCCCCTTGTCCGCTGCTCCTCAACCTATTTCGCACAACCCGAACAGTCTACCACCAGCGAGATAAGGCTACCACAATACCTACCTAGCTACACCCCCTGCGCCAAAAACTCATCCACGACAGCCCAAACCTCCCCCGGCCTCTCCACCCAACTCATATGCCCACACTCCTCTACAACGACCAACCTGGACCGGGACACCCCTGCCGCAATTCGCGCACTCACCTCCGGCCCCGCCACTCTGTCCCCTCGCCCTGTGAGCACCAGCGTCGCGGCGGCCACATTGCCCAACTCATCAACCTGCTTCCACCTGGCATTCCCATCCCCAGGAGCGCCTTCGCCTGGCTGGGATGCCGAATCCGCCGCATAATACGCCCCGTAAGCCCACAGGGAGGGATTCCCCGTCCAGAGGCTCGCGAGTCTCTCGAGGCCGCCTCCACGCTCCGGGTGTGCGAAGTACAAGGGCATGATTTGGAGCATGAAGGCGCGGAAGGCCTCATCTGTGGTCGGCGGATTGGCAGCGAAGTGGCCTAGGACTTCGTGGAAGAAGGATACGTCCGTCCGCGGGAAGCCGAGGAGGTCGGAGTTTAGCAGGACGAGGCGCTCGACGCGCGTGGGGTAGGCGATCGCATACCCTAACACGATGGTGCCGCCGGCGGAGTGGCCCATCAGGGCGGGGAACTTGTCCAGGCCGAGATGGGCGCGCAGGGCTTCGAGGTCCGAGACGATATGGCGGGACGACATCTCTTCGGCCCAGGCTGGGCGGTCGGAGTCGTCGTTCCCGCGGGGAGAGGGGATGATCACGGTGTATTTCGAGGCGAGGCGTGCGAAGGTGTTGATGTATAGTTCGGCGCCGATGCCCCAGGGCGGTGGGTGCACGAGGATGGGTGGGAGGTCTGGGGAGTCGGCGAGGATGGTGTAGTGGATTTTCAGGCCGTTCAAGATTGCTGTGTGTTTCCCAGGGGTTACTGTAGAGGAAGACATGATTGCAGGTAAGGATGGATAAGGAGTTGTTTGACTGAGAGTTGAAAGGGGAAAGAGCAAGATGAGTAGCTGGTGTGAAGTTTTCCAGGATGAGGCTTTCGTGATATTTCCCAGGTTAGAATACAAAGAGCTGTGGATCGGTAGAGAACCTGGTCTGCAGTATGCTGTATGCGCTATGCTTCATACACCATTTAGGCGAGCGCTCGGCGAGATGCCAAAGTAATTGCGGATCCCGCGTTGCAGCCTTCAGCCGTGTTTTGTCATCCGCTCAAGCCAGATGCACGTAAGCCACCAACCATGACACGGGGCATTCCCGCCTCCTGACTCCGTGGAGTCTGCCATTGGAACTCCATCCAAATAGTAAGTCTGACCATCTATTCCTGCATGCATTGTCACAAGCGGGAAATGGATGAGGCTGCCGGTTGCCTTGTTCCTGCAGGAGCGTAACATCCAAGGCGAATTCCAAGCCAAAGAACAGTGGGATTAGTTGCCTCGATTTAGTCATTTGTTGACATAAAATCTGGGCCGGAAAGGATTTGGAGGCCTCGAGACATACGCGGTGTTGCCATTACATGACATCGTGCCTGAGGAGGCTCTTGCTGCAGAAGCACGCCATAGGAAACAACGTGGACTGACACGCGTTGGATCGACGCCGCGCCCGGAATGAGCGTCACAAGACTTCTGCAGATTATTCCGATTCGAACATTTTCTCGCGCTTTGCCGCCATCAATCGGTAGATCATGGTATTGTCCATTCAGTCGTAGAGTACGTTGCCTCGCAGTCGGGCTTGATCTAGGAAGAGGTGGCATGGGAAGATCATAGTAATTCCTCACACGTCCAGTCTTCATACCTTGCCCAGAGTCAGCGACACTCCCAGCAACGTGCAAAGGATAACTCACCATCCGTCAGGCAAGTAGCGGCGGACAATCAAGGGCATCTTCTTTTGGTTCAGTTCCAGGATCGCCATAGCTAGAGGATCAGTCTCGTTCGACACGTCGACCATAGGGGGAGCATTCATGCTGGTGGCAGTCAGTCTTCTGCTGTCACTAATACAGGATTTCCTGCTCGTTACCTGAGCTGCAGTGCCCTAGTCCCGAGTACTCTGGCGCGCTCGTATTTTGTCATGTAGGGGGTCGTCGTTCTCTTTTCATCGGGAATTTTCTTATCGGCATCGCTTGAAGGCTTCTGACCGGTCTGATTTGGGTCTCCAGATGTCACAACGGTTTTCTCCCCACTCTCTTCTGCCTGGTCTCTCGCTCTCTCCTCTAGGGCATCCTGATCAACGTCTGCATCTGGAGGGAGTTCTTCGTCGAGGTCTTCTTCGGGCTCGTAGAAAGTATCATCCGGTTCGTCATTGCCGTAGCTGAACGGAGGAATTTGTCAGTAGCAAGCGAAGGACAATTGATAGAAAAAGGCTGTAGACAAGAGTGTAGCACCTACCCGCCTTCGTCACCACCGTAGTCAGACATTGTGACAATTCAGTGAGAACAGAACCACACGACTATGGAAGAGGGTGACTCTCTCGATTTGAGGACGACAAGGTGGGATGCGCATGTTAGTTTCCTCGCGAGTGACCAAAATTCCTGGGGCAGCCTCAGCCTTGCGACACGTGACCCACTTTCGGAACCCAGCCTCGTCAAACGCACGAGAAAAATCCACTTGCGCGACCCCACACTTTCTCATTTGCTACCACCAATTGCACCCCACGTATTACTGTCACGACAGGTTTGTTTTTGACGGTTTGACGGTAGACAAGCTCGGCGCGGGTGCGCAACCGTCGTCAAGATGAGGGTCATGGACTCTGATGACGAGTTGGACAAGGACTATGACATGCTCGACTCTGACATCGACGACGGTGAACTGAAGAAATCTGCCTCCGACACGCCCGCCTCTACCGCTCCCTCTTCTCCCCCTCTCAACGCCTCCGACAAGCTTCCACGCAGTCGCCAGAGAATCCACCCGTGCACCTTTGAGAACTGCGACAAGGTGTTTGATCGCAAAGCGAGGTTAGAAGATCACATTCGTTCTCACAACAATGAGCGCAACTTTAAGTGCCCGCATGCGCCATGCACCAAGTCCTTCCTCCGCAACAGCCACCTGAAGCACCATATCAAGAATCAGCATAGTCATATTCGTGACTACAAATGCACATGGGAAGGATGTGAGGCAAGCTTTACAACAGGGACAAGACTACGCCGCCACATCGTGACCCATGAGGTAAAGGAACAGTTCAGATGCCGCGGTTATGCCGGCTGTGACCAGACCTTCCGTAAACAAGAAACTCTGGACCGCCATGTCTCGACGGCTCATCAGGGCATCAAACCCTTTCCTTGCAAGACATTGGATCCTCTCACTGGTGCAGCTTGCAACAAAGCCTACGACACGGCGGAGAACCTGCGCACCCATGTCCGCGCGAAGCATGACATCACCCGCTTCTCCTGTGAAGAGTGCAAATCGTTGAATGCGGCGATTCTTGCAAACTCGGAAGGTCAAGATGACCGGGAGCCACGCGAGGCGCACTTCGCAACTTACGCACTGTTCCAAAGTCACAACGCCAAATATCATCCGCCAGAGTGCCAATATTGTCCAACCTCGTTCGTCACCAGCAAGGAATTGACCCGTCACTTAGAACTTCAACACGGCATCCTGCCAGAGAAGAAGCTTGAACATGGCTCAGTTTTTACATGCAACGCCGAAGGTTGTGGCAAGAAGTTCACCAAGAGAGGCAACCTGAATGTCCACGTTAAGACAGTTCACGAGAACAAGCGCGACTTTGTCTGCGGCAAGACTCCTGTCCCCGTGCCATCCGATATCACAGGTCGTGGAGATGTTGCCGTGTATGGCTGTGGGCGCAGTTTCACCAGCAAGGCCAGTCTGGAGGAGCACATCCGGACCGCGCATTTGGAGCTTGCGTCGAAGCGCTTTCTCCGCGAGAACAAGCGCAAAGCCGATGCTCCTACTTCTGAAGAGGGCGGCCAGCTCAAGAAGAAGCAGCGCAAGCCTCGCTCTGACAAGGGAATTCCTCGCGGCTCTGCCATTGCAGGTCTCACTGGTTCCAATGTGCCCACCACTCCTACCGTGCAAGAAGGCCCGTTCCCCTTCGGGTTTGGAGACGAACTCATTTCACATATGGACGCTGACTCATCAACACTGCACGAGCTTGAAAAGGCTACCCGCCTACGAGCAGACAAAGGCAAGGCGCTGGACAAGAGTAATAGTACCATCCTCTCCGCGTCGATGACCATCTGCGGCGACGAGATCTATTCTCAGGGCAATGCTTACCACTATCCTTCTGGCGAATACCCGACCTTACTGTCGCGTGACCTTGAGCGCACGACTGTCCACGACGATGTCACCACAGAAGACGCCATCTGCACCAGTCCTTCCAGCAACTTCGGCGTCACCGCGGTGGATGAGTACGAGGATGTTGATTTCTTCGGGCAGTTCGAGCAGGAAGAGCGCGAGCTCGAGTTGGCGAATCGGCATCCTGGATCTGTGTATCCTGCGCTCTGAAGCCCCGTCCTTGAGGCACATTGACACGAATGTACATACGTGATAGCGTGATACGCATAGCAAGCGTCGGCGTTGGGGAGCTGGCTTAGTCTAGGAAAAGTCACAGCTGAACGTGACCGGAAAAGTGAGACTTGGGTGAGATCAAAGCACGTTGTCAACCGGAGATAAAAGACAAGAAATCATATCAAAACACCCTTTCTTGATCGATCACTGTTCCCTTACCTGCCGACCACCTTCTGCATTGTGCTCCCAATCTCATCCCATCACACGTTGGATACTTGCCGAAACTTGATTTTCACCCTGCGATTCGCACCTACGACGATACTTCACTTGCTGTTCGCCCATATGTCCCCAGATTCGAGTCAGATTGACGCCAAAGCCAGTAGCTCAGTGTCAAGACGCCTGCGCTCTTTCAACATTGAGGACTCGGAAGTCATTCGGCTCTCGTTACACCGGACTGCGGAACCTCGCAGTCTGGCGACAATAATACTTGTACTCCGTAGTTAGTGCCGAAAAGCACCGAAGCGACCATATCCGGCCATGTTCCGTTATCGGGCACTGATTGTGCCTTCCGGACGGGTAGCGTCGTCATTAGACAGGCACAAGCGCACTGCACCTGCCATGGAAAGCAAGGTTTCGAGAGCTGCAGCTGCACGCCAGCCGTCACGATACAGAAGCACATGCTCCACGCTCTCTTCGTCTGCATCACCATACTGCGCTCGTGGCTACCCCGTTCCTACCTAGGTACGTTCTACCACAATACATACTGGTGATATCGCGCGTTGAATGACGATTCTGCAGATGGTGACGGCTGTCATTAACGGGCCGTTACAGGTCCACGCGTCTTCTGGTCTCTGAAGACTTGGCAGCCTTAGCTCCTGGCCCCTGCGGATTTCTGACTGGATCACCGGCTCCAGAAACAGTGTCCGCCGCAATATCTTTGGCGAGGAGGTGGCGTTGCGGCGCTCTTGGCCCCGGTTCCTGCTTGCCGCTTGATTGGGCTTCGTCCAGTGGCCCACCACATGGAGCTGCACTGCAGCGGGCGACAATCCTGGCACTTGCATGTTGGATCGCCCCAATCTTCTGGCAAAAGATTGTCGCTGGGTTGCATGGAATACTCCTTAAAACACACGATCGCTGCTTTACTGCCGAAAACGTGCATGGCTTTTGGAGGCTCAATTGGTATGTCCAGAAATTACCTGCCATTCTGAAAATCTGATAGCCCCAGGAGTTGGGAGCGTCGTTGCAGCGCGCTCCTGTGTTTGACTTCTCGTATCCTCACCGGCCGCCGTGGCCTTCGCCCCTCCGCATATGCAACAGCTTGCATCAAAGCCTTCCGAGATTTCTTTCAGTGCAATCACATCTTTGCTCAACCCTCCTTCTTTACACGGCGTTACTACGGAGTACACTGCCTTCTAGCTCTCCTTATCTCTTGGCAAACGCTCAAATCTCATCTTGAGCTCCGCCTGAACCGCCAGCCTGTCTCTCGTCTCGAGGACATAACTCGTTGTCGCCACCAGCTGTCACTTGTCCTGTCGCTACGGAAGCTCGTTATTTTTACGGCATCTACCATGGCGTCCGGCATCCCATATACTCCTAAGCCGGCGACTGATATCTTCACTCCTTACCAAACCGATATCGACCGACGGCAATGCAAGAGAATAGTGCCTATGAGAGTGCTTGCGCTCGGCCTGGGAAGAACAGGTACGGCCTCGTTAAGAGCAGCGCTCAAAGAGCTGGGTTATACAGACACGTACCACATGATGTCCGCTAGTGTTGAGAACCCGCCTGACTGCCTCTGCTGGATGGACGCCTTTGCTGCAAAATTTGAAGGCAAAGGCAAATTCGGACGCGAAGAGTGGGATGCTCTGTTTGGGCATTGTCAGGCGGTCTGCGACTGGCCGGCCGTTGCGTTTGCTAAAGAGTTGATTGAGGCGTATCCCGAGGCCAAAGTCATCATCACCACAAGGGACGTCGATTCATGGCATAACTCGGTCATGAAGACGGTGAACTGGCGTGCGAACGATCCCGAGTTGAAAGCAGTCGCAAACTTCGACTGGGCTGCCGGCCTGTACCACCCTATGCTGCGCAAATTCTGGAAATACTTCTTCTACGACGATTTCGAGAACCGAGGGAAGGAGAGGTTTCACGACTACTACAAGGAGATTCGAGAGCTTGTTCCACCAGGAAAGCTGCTTGAGTACCGCGTGAGTTCTGGCTGGCGACCTCTGTGCGAGTATCTCGGTGAACCCGTACCGGACAAGCCATTCCCAAGGTCCAATGACGCGGAGAACTTTGTGCAACGATGCAGGACACAAAATCGCAAGCAGATGATGAACGTTATCTTCCGGGCTCTCATCGTGGGAGTGCCAGTTGTTGCGACGGCGCTATCGGCGACATTTGCCTACACACACTATCTACCAAAGTTTGCGCAGAGCACTCCTGTTTGGACTGGAGCATCGTGACCACAGGAGGGCGAGGTCCCCTTGTGTATCCGTTTGGCTGTTCACTTCTACACACAGCCTGGTGTCTGGGATTTTGTCCAACTGCCGGTTTGGATGTTAATGTCATCGGAGTCCTGCGACTTTACTGTTGATAATGGTTTGGGGAGTGGTTGGGTAAAAAATTGTCTGGCAAGCTGGAGTGTTGTATACCTGCTACATAATAGAAAGTATTGGGTGCTGCCAACAGCATGTATTATCTGGCAGTCACTTTGCCTGAACATGTGTGCGGCGATTGTCCATAGTTCGTACTTGCAATTGACACGATTTGCAAACGCCTTTCCAGCCACGTAACCAAGGCATGTGTCTCACCCGAAGTGCATCTGCGAAGCGATAAGATGTGCTAGCGCGGTGGCCGTTGCTATCGCATCCACGCGGCCAGCAGTATCTTGGTACGTTAACGGTACTCGGACTATCTCTGAATACTGTGTGCTAAAACTTTGATCTGCACTGACTTCCTGTCATTGGTAAGTATCATGGCGGTCCAGAGCTACTACTGTGTGCTTCCACAGCACTATGCCGCCAATACTCGGTTAGTCTCTTGGCACGGATGTCGGTCGGCATCGCTGCTCTCGGAGTCATTTCAAGCATTTCGCCCGAAGTGGCGGAAGGCTGGGGCGGCAAAGGTGGGAAGCGCATAAGAGCCGTACGCGATATCCACAAGGCCGGGGGCGAGCATCCCTTCATATCTCTTGCATCTCTCGTGTCACTTTTCAGGCCGGGCAGGCGCTGACATCCATGGATAATCAGATTCTGCAGCGCTGAGACTGAATATACACGCTCGCCACAGTGAAGTACGAGTGATTCCCAGCGAGAACCCAGGAATCAGCCCCCGAGCCGCTTCAGGTAGATTTCAGCCGCCGGAAGAGCATCGCGTGCCTCCTTACGCGTCTTGGCGGAAATCCCGACGAGACCCTTCCTGATCGGCCTTGAGTCTGCTAGGGTTCAGTGGTTCGGTAATGGTACTCTGGCAAGGCGCTGTACGGTCGACGTCTTGATTTTTCAGGACCATCTCGCTACCTTCCTGGTTCTTGACTGAAGCGGGAACGGCAAAGGGGGATGCGATGAGGCTCTCACTCTCCTTGTCCAGCTGGCTGGTCTGTCTCTTTGCTTGGAGGATAGCCGCCGATAACAACACGCAACCCATCTCCATCTTTCGATCGGTAGGCACTTACCTTCCTATTTGATCTGATGCACTTTCGTTGACATGGGCTTGAATACAGAGACCTGACTTATCCGCTCCCATTTTGAGCGTGTTCCGACACCAGCGAGAAAAGCTTGCACCAGGCTACTATTTCGTTGCGCCCTATCAGTCCACAAACGAAGCCATTCACATCTACGACAATGACGCGGTAAAAGCTTACTACGCTCCAACAAGTATGTCCTTTGTAGCTGACCTCAATGCAGAACTTGGTTTACTCGG
Organism: Cladophialophora yegresii CBS 114405; assembly: GCF_000585515.1. Classification (NCBI taxonomy): domain Eukaryota; kingdom Fungi; phylum Ascomycota; class Eurotiomycetes; order Chaetothyriales; family Herpotrichiellaceae; genus Cladophialophora; species Cladophialophora yegresii. Next base: position 889,827 of record NW_006913049.1, on the reverse strand, counting down.
GCTTTGGTAGCGCTGGACCCGGCGTTTCCCATGCTCCCCAGACATGCATGTACAAAGGCGAGGTCCACCTCTGCTTCTACCAAGGCGTGCAGATGCTCGGCTGGGGCCATGGTCACGGCCTCATAATGGACAAACACTACCGCATCGTCAAATCCGTCGAGCCTGGTAGCTACCAGGCTTCGTCCGACATGCATGAGTTTAGACTCATCAACGACGGGAGACAAGCACTGCTGACACAGTATCTCCGCAGCGTGTACGACCTGTGTCCGTGGGATCTGTGTGACGGCCTAGGGTACATTCAGCAAGGAGCGTTCCAGGAAGTCGACGTCGACACAGGGGATGTCCTTTTCGAATGGCATAGTCTCGATCATGTCGACGCGCACGAGAGCTGGGTTCCGCCGGGTACCACTGAGATCAGTGGGAGTGGTGAACACCCAGAAAGTCCGTGGGACTACTTCCACATCAACTCGATCGACAAGAATCAGTTCGGCGATTACCTCATCTCGGCACGACACACTTCTGCCCTGTACAAGCTCTCTGGCGTCGACGGGCATGTCATCTGGCGGCTCAATGGCGCCAAGTCGGACTATGTCCTTGACGGGTTTCATTTCTCCTCCCAGCACGATGCCAGGTTCATCTCCGACAACGAAACACATACAGTCCTGTCCCTGTTCGACAACGGCACTAATGGCTTCAACCAGACACAGCCTCATTCCACCGGCCAGATCATTGTCGTTGACCACACGACGAAAGTCGCGACCGCGATTTTGAATCTTGATCCCCCGTTCGTCGATGGACACGCACATATCTCGAAATCTCAGGGGAGCATGCAGATCCTGCCGAATGGAGGTATCCTCATGGGCTGGGGCAACGATGCCTTCTGGACCGAGTACGCCCCGGGGACGCACGAGATCATCTTCTACGGAGCCCTGGCGTGGACGAACACGATGAACTACCGGGTCCACAAGTTCGACAACTGGGTCGGCATGCCACTCACCAAACCCGCCATCTGGACTTTCTCGAAAGAGGGAGGAGAAATGATGATGTACGTCTCCTGGAACGGCGCGACCGAGGTGAAATCCTGGCGGTTCTATGGTGGAGATTCGAAGCAGGGTCCGTGGGAGGAACTCGGGCAAGTTCCTAAGAGGGGGTTCGAGTCCTTCTACAGACACCCTACGACACACACCTACAACTACGCGGAGGCATTGGATAAGGATGGCCACGTCCTGGGCACTTCGGCCGTGGAAAAGACTTTCATTCCCAATGCCCAGTTGAAGGAGTATTGCGACGACATCGCCTGCCGGTTCATGCCCAGTCCGCAACAGAGACAGAAGGAGAAGGAGGAAGCTGAGAATGCCAGGTTGGGGCTGGATGTGCCCGACGTGCCGGACGAGCAGGATAAACTCGAGGCTGAAAGGCAGCGCGCCGAGCAGATCAAGAACGCCGAAATCTACGGTGGCACGTTCGGCGGCTTGGTCGTCCTGATCATCCTGATCATCGTGCTGGCCACCAGGAATGTCGTGTCCCGGCCCGTGCATGCGTTGGCCTACAACTTTTACAGGGCTATCAGCAGACGGAGCACACGAGGAAGCGACCTCGGCATCGGTGCAGGATACAAGGCTTTGGCCTTGGAAGAGCAGGATGGTGATAGGGCTCCTATGATCAGGGACCCTTCGTAACGTCAGCAACCCGGATTGGCACTGCTATATTAGCGTGAGCATGAGCATGAGCATTGGGTGTTGTGACGATATGTTTGATGTGTTTGAACAGCTATATACCATCGCTTAATCTCTCCAGCATTTCGGCAGTCAATGAATGATGTGACGACCACTCCGGTCAGTGTCTTCAACCTCCGCTACAAACGGAATGCCGGTACTACGGTATATGCTTAGGCACACGAGGCACATGAGGCTACAATACTGCGTAGGTGAAGACCCAAAGGATGATTAGTGCATTCGGCACTCCGTGCAGAGCCAAGGCCCCCGGACTTCCAAGCCACGAAACCGACGCGAGAACAAATCCCATGTCATTACAAGGACTCCGCGCGTATGATTCCAAGGTCCCTCCGCTTGAATCATGCTTAATCGGATAAAAGGCCAGCTCGACGACGTCACCGTGCTAAGGGCAAACGAGAGGCCATGCCGATTAACCGGAGCCTGCCACTTGTGCCACTTTCCTGCGAGACTGCCTACCTGCGTACCTCGTACGAGGGCACGGTACGAGTGCGTCCGTACTGGGGTATGTGGTCGCTCGGAATGAGATCTGACTGCTCGATAGGGCTCGCTCGAATGGGCATTCGACTGAGCAAGGAACAAGGCCACATGGCCGCCCACGCGTCGCCGATTCAAGGATTGGCGTGATCCTCGTAAGAGCAGCAGGTTATCAAAATTAAAGTGCCACAACCGAGATGCCGCCTGTCGCAAGGTCCAAGAATATCAGTCGTCAGTGAGTCTCTGGAAGGATTTGAGGCCCGCGAGGGCCCGTCAGGACGATCAGTGTTTTGTGGCCCTTACAGCCCTTTGCTGCAGCGTAGCACAGTATCGGGAAGCGGCATTTGGCAGGAACATTGTGTGTACACAGGCAGGACCACCGTCAATGATGAGGATACACACTCGACGCGTACGTAGGCTTTTTGCAGCGATGAACCTGGTAGCCATCGGGTCGCATCGCGAATCCCGGCAGATGGGAGCCCTGGGACGAGGCTGGCTATACGAGGTAGAAAATGCTTGTCTCCAGCCTCTCATCAAACGGGGTCTCTCCTGTATCACGGAAGAAATTCCCACAGCAGGAGGCGAAAATAAAGGGGGATATACTCCGTCCTTGGGCAGAGCTGGATGGTGTAGCCTCTGCGCGAGTGGCTGCCACGATCCCAAACTCCACCAGGATCTGATCCTGCCTTCAATCTCTGAGAAAGTGCAGGCCATCGAATGAGAGATTCGTTTCCCCAGATGTAAAGAATGTCCTTCCGGCTCAAGAAGATTGCGATATACGCGGTACGCCCTTGCACGAGCACGCAGAATAAATGAGACACGTTATATCAGGCCTCTGGCAACCCTTTTCCTGCTTGCAACTCGCCATCTAATTATGGTGATCTCGCTTGATTCTCGACTCCCAAGCTCGAGCGATGATCGGAAGACTAAAATACCTTTTGGCAGGGCGCCCCATGCAAGCGCCTTGTCGAGCTGCGGCCACTTCGCCTGGAAGAGAATGGTGGCCATGCTGGCAACGCCTCCTTCAGCAGTCATTAGCCTCCACACTTTCCCGACAGCCGGGGGATCCAGGTGAAAAAGCCAAAGACCTTGATTTTGGTGGGCCTCGCCGATGCAACTTGGCTCTGCAAGTCCATGCCCGCTTGTGGTTGACTTTTACGGAGTCCTTCGTTTGTTCCTCGATGCCGTTGTTGGAGAGCCGCGGATGACGCCCCATTTCCCAGCAGTCTTATCGGATCTCCTCCTCTTTCTTGGTGTTCACTGTTCAACGCAGCTGACTAGGTACAGCTCTGGTTGCGAGAGACCTCCTCATCCTACGCTCGCCTTGTCGTCTCTCTGTACGAGCACTTGACTGTCGCTTGTATACGCCCGGATCCTCTCGAAGACTCTCGCTATCCCCATACCGAAGCTTGCAGAGCTTTCGTCGACAAACAGCCTCACCACACGCGGCGACCCCACATTCTGCGAGAGCCGTCCCGTCGACCGAGTCTACCATGAGCACATACACAAGCACATACGAGGAATCAGCGCGGTGACATTGGCACATAAAACACCACACTTAATATACAATGGCTCGACACGACGTTGAGACCAGGCCAGGCAGGCCACCTCCACCGCCATCATGGGCATCGATTCCCAACAAGTTCCAACTGTTCATAATATGTTCGGTGCGGGTAGTCGATTTCTTCCAGCAAGCCGCGTTGCAAGCATACATGTACTACCAACTGAAGTCTTTTTCACCCTCAGCCCCGGACAGCCAAATATCGTTCGAGGCCGGCGTGCTACAGGGTGTCTTTACACTCGCCCAAGTCTTCACAGGCATCCTGTGGGGTCGAGTGGCAGACTCGCCTAGGTTTGGAAGAAAGGGTGTTCTGCTTATGTGCTTGGTCGGACAGGGCATGAGTTGCGTGGGCGTGGCATTCTCGAGGAGTTTCACAGCTGCGGCCATCTGGAGATGTCTGGGCGGTGCCGTCAATGCGACCGTCGGAGGAGCAAGAACGGCTCTGGCGGAGAGCACGGAAAAGAAATACCATTCCAGGACATTCCTGTTGCTACCCTTGGCATGGAACGTTGCCAATATCTTTGGTCCTTTGTTCGGCGGTCTGCTCTCCGATCCAGTGCAGAATTATCCCGCCCTGTTCGGGGAGAATTCAACCTTTGGCGGAGCGCATGGCGTCTCATGGCTGACAACGTTCCCTTATGCCCCACCGAATCTGTTCTGCGCGTTGGTTCTGTTTGCAGACGCCTTGCTCGTGTGGATGGGCCTGCGGGAGACGTTGGCGGCGAAGAGATACGACCGCGATCGAGGCATTGAGTTCGCCGAAAACCTCACGTACCGCGTCCGCCACATGATCTTCCGACGTTTCGGCTACAGCCAGCTGAGGCAAGCAGACGCGCCGGCCGGACCCGACACATTGGACGATGAGAATCTCCCTTCGAGTCTACCGATGACTCCCCTGCCACCCAAGGAAGTGGACAATTCAAATTCCGCCGAAACGTCGTCAAAGGTTCCCCCGCGACCGTCTGAAGCTCCCAAGTCCGCACCTCCCTTTTACCATGCCATCACGTCGAACGTTCTTCTTGTGTTGGCGACCGTTGCGGTCATGGATTTTCAGATGGGCGGCTTCGCTTCACTGTGGACCATCTTCCTCTCCTCCGCTCGAGCCACGGACGAGCAAAAATCCACGGTCCGCCTACCATTTGTGTTCACGGGTGGCTTGCAATTCAGCCTGCCGACCATCGGCCTCGCCATGTCGATTCTGGGATTCGTCGGAATCATCCTGCAATTGACACTCTACCCTAGTATTAACGCACGCTTCGGCCTCCTCCGCTCAACGCGGTGGTCTCTGTTCGTGTTCCCCATCGCATACGCCCTGGCGCCTTACCTCTCCCTCCTGATCTCGCATCCATTCATCCTCTGGATCGGCATCGTCGTGGTGGTGGTACTCCAAGTCGCGGCCAGGACGTTCGCCATTCCAGGCTCGGTGTTGCTCATCAACAACTCGAGTCCCAGTCCCGCCATGCTGGGTACGATTCACGGCATGGGGGCCGCCACTTCATCCGCGTTCAGGACAGTTGGACCCATCGTCGCGGGCCACTGGTATGGACAGGGTCTAGAGAAAGGCGTCGTAGGCTGGGCGTGGTGGTGGCTGGCTTTTGTGAGCGTGTTTGGTGTGATACCCAGCTTTTGGGCGAAAGATGGGAGGTGATCATAGATCCAGCTTGCTCTTCTGTATATCTGGCCGCAGGATCTGGGTGTTAATGTTGATGCGCATGGCGTCGCGGATGGTGAGAGCGCTACGGGCAATACAACCCCGAGCCGTGTTCATCTTGCACATATACAACACATCACATACCTACATTTATATATAATCCAGCACAGCTACAAAGGATAGAATGGCGCCATAACTAATGTACTCACAAATTGTGAACGTCTTGGCTAAAATGGCGTGCGTGCGTTACACCCCCGTTATGCATGCTCGAGGAGAGCACGCCATCGAGGTATTGTATCCAAGCCTTGCCTCGCGTGATCAATGTTCTTGCAGGGTCATGCTGCTGTTGAGCCACGCCATACCGCGGTGTACAACATACACGCAACGCTAAACACGGTGCTTAGTTGGGTGGAGGATGGAGAGTAGATCATCGCGTGCCTGTACGGAGTACAATGCTTGAACGACCATGATCGACTCAAGTGATACCAGGACCGCACCGCATCGCCCGCCCGCCCGCCAGATACTATGCTGTGTAAGGTGTCTTTGCTGGGAAGGGACTGCTAATGTTGATTGCATATCTATAGGTACGTCCTGTGTATGCACCGGTGTGAATGCAATCCGCGACCTAAGAAATGACCGGAAAAGAGAGGCGAGCGTGATGCGACGGCGAGAGATATGGAGAGACAGAGAGACAGGAAGAGGAAATAGAAGAACTTAATCACCCAGTCACGAACCCCGTACATATGGAGTATGTCCTCGCTGTCGTGTCTTGCACATCTATACGTGAAGGAACGAAAGAGGCGGCCCTTGGAGGATGAGTCTTGAGCTCGCCATAAAGTGAGGTCCCGAGAACTTACCCTTCTAACAGTATGTGCTCCGTACATAGCGAGTACTTCCACCGTGACCGAGGCACTAAGGGGAGCTGGGGCCACCTAAGGGGGTCAAAGAGTTGGTTGCCAAGGTTGCTTAGACACGATCCGACGAGCTACTGTACCCCATACATTCTGCCGCCGAAGCTGGGTGCTCAAGCTGAAGCTCAAGCTGAAGCAATGGCGCTGTCGTTCCAACGGCTACACAGTGATTACGCGAATCTTGAGCGTCAAACAAATGTAAAATGAGATCGGCGAGTTTGACATCCTCGCCGAGTTGGGCTTTAGATCTAGCTTGCGGCTCCGTACTAGCATTGGTACGGAGTGCTTGTGTTTCTTGTTGACGGTAGGTGGAGCTTATGGAAGCTTGGTGGGGGAAGGGGGGAGGGTTTGGGCTTCAGGCTTGCAGACTCGGAAACACCGATGCGTGCGTGCGTGCGTGCGTGCGTGCGTGCGTGCGTGCGTGCGTGCGCGAATTTTCTGCGCAATGATGGTCAGCACCGCACCTACTGCAGCCTCGCATGTCCATTCTGGATGCAGGAATAGCCGGGCGCGGAGATTCCTGTCGGCTTCAGGACTGCTGGTACGAGTACCGTTCGAGATTATTGTCTCCCGCAGCCTCGTCCCGGCCAAGACCTGACACCCGCCCTGTCTCAACGACACACAAGCGAGTGCCACCATGACTGCACGATCGCACGTGGACATGGCGTGCGACAACGACCTGCCTTGGCGGTTCTATACCACACGCTTTGCATGGGATGGCTTGTTTGGAAGTACTCCGTATGCAGACTGGGAAGCTACCTTCGGCACAGCGATGGCTGGGAAGTGGTGAGTGAAAGGTTGTATAAAACATCTGGACCTGCTGTCCTGGCATTTGTCTTTGCTACACACAGCACCTCCTTCTTTCAATTCAACTTCGCTACACTCCCTCACTACAGCTGGTCTGTAGATTTCCGTTCTTTGCGCTTGTCTTTAGAATTACGAAACATTCATTCACTTGATCTTCATTCACTTGCATCTCGTTCGGTTCAACAACCGCTCCAAAATGCGTTTCTCCACCACCACCGTTCTCTTCGCCATCGTCGCTCTCTCCGCGGCCGGTCCCGTGGCGCTCAAGAAGAAGCAGGCCAGCGTCCTCACCGCCAGACCGTACAGCCAGTTCCAGATCTCGGACGGAGTGGCAGGAAATGCGCTCGCCGAAGTCAATGCCGCCTTCCCCGTAGGATTGCCCTTCACGACGCACGCTGGTTATACACGTTACTGACATGCCGCCGCAGATCGACACGTCCGACCTGGCCTCGGTCTCGGAGGATGATCTCCAAATCATCAAGGACGCACGCGAGACGGCCGAAGACGCCGAGACCGGCACGGGAGGCTTCAATGACGAACTTGACGCCGCGTCGGGAGACACCACAGCTCTGCAGAACGGCAAGATCAAGAACAAAGTCCTCAAATTGCAGCTGGAGGTGTTGGCCCTGCAGATCGAGGCCGCGCAGGGGGATGCCGACCAGGACAAGATCGACGAGGAGATGACCAAGCTGAACAAGAATATCGCGCTGGATGAGGAGGCCGCGGGCCAGGATAGCGTGGGCGTTTCGGATACGTTCGCTGGGTAGACGTGGTGGCACCGTGTGTATGCCGATCGAAGGGAAGGAAGTATAGAGGGGTATGATGGGTTGTACGGATACTCTCTCACAGCGGGAGAGCGGGTGTAGACCAGCTCGCCAGTATCGCCTGGCAGGAAGGGCCGTGGTACGTATGAAAAGTGCCACGCGAAAGCATTGGACACCCTGGGCGTATGTACTATGATGTTCTCATCCCAGGGACAATAACGATGAAATTCCCAACGTATGACTGTACACAGTTTGTACATACTGTATTAGCCATGCTTGCCCGCCCGAGCCCTGTTCTCTGCTCGCCCAGAGGTTGTAGTTAGACGCCCCCCGACTCCCGGATGGCAGCGCAAGGATTGAAGCGTGGATAAATATATATATGCCGAGACTTCGATCGAATGGCAAGTGCATGCACCGGGTGCCTGTATTTCACCCGACCAGATGAGACTCGAGTCCTCCGTACTCGATGATCAGACTTGGAAAGTTCAGCTCCAGCGTCCTCAAGCGGGTGCCAGGCGCGATACGTCGACGCTTCAAAGTGAATGCAAATAATTACCCTATATACCGTGACTGCCGCATTAACGGACCTCTATATCATCGTTAGACATGAACTGAGTCACCAAATCAACCATCTCTCGAGGCATGGTCATTCATGAAGTGGTGCGTTCGACCATGGGAATCTGCCCAGCCCGGTGGCGTGGCGTTAGACAACGGAGCACATCATCGATTGGACTTTCTATTCTCGTGGGCTCGCTGATCTGACACTGTGATAAAGGGGGATCACTGAATCTTTTTCCTTTTCAGAATGTAGAGGTGCGAGGTACGGTGTGCCTGTCCGCTCGACGCCGATGGAACTACATAGTTACCTCTGGTGGGTGAATTGATACTTTTTCGGTGTTAACTTGCTTTTGAGGATTGTGTGGCACAGTAGTTTATAAGTGAAGAAGGGTCACCTAATTAAGGGTACTGTACTGACTAAGCCCCGTTCCCATTGACCGTTCGCTACAAGCCTAGCGTTGATGGCGTACCGTTGAGCTGCGTTGCGCTGCCTCTTCTTCTTACTATACTATCTGTGACGTTGTGTGTCCTGCGTGTACAGAGTGCTGCAATCATACGGAATCGACCTGTGCCTGGTCCCTCCCTCTTCGTTCGACGCATTCTCACATATTGTGCATTGTGTACGCGGTACGGCGCCAGGTGTCCACCCCCCCGCGATTGTACGGCTCTCACGCTCACGCCCTGCCAGCTAGCCGCGTACAGTAAGTGTCTATCCTAGCGTTCGTCCAAGTCAGCGCTATCCAGAATGTCGGGTCGTCAAGTTGGCAGGGCATCTCCCGGATAGGCAACTTGATGGTCGCGGAATGGTATGGTATACGGAGTACGAGTACGGACGATGGAGTGGACCGGATCAGCCGGGATGCGTAGGAAGTGGGTGTGGATGTCGATGGAACGCGATCGTGGCGCTCTCACACACGCACTCGTCCGCGCTACTGGCGTGCATCCGCACGAGGTTGTCCCAGAAGAAGAAAATTTGAGGATGGGTTCTCGAAGATTGGCCATGGATCTGCGCATGCGTGGTGAGCAGGTACACCCACCTACCCGGCCGACGGTGAGCACCAGGCAGGGAGAGATGATTGCGCAATGGCACTATGGTGAGAACAGGGTGAAGGAACGGTTGGACTGGCTATACACCACTGTTTAGGTGCCTTGCAGTACTTGTACACAGAAATGTGGTGCGCTACGTTCGTCGGAGCACGGTGCAAGACTTTGGCTGACTGGCATCACCGGTAAGACACGTTCTGGTTTAGGACATGGTCAGAGAATCGGCCCTAGCACAACTTGGCCGATGAGCCTACGAACCGGTTCATGCCATCCATGCTACTCCGAAGTATGTCGTTGTTCCTCGAAATCGGATGGTCTCTAAAACAGCAGTTGGTTTCTCTTTCTGCCTCGGTGGCTCATCCGATCATCCTCGTGAACTTCGTCCACGGCCCATCCTCTTGCAAGGCCGCAATATCCTCTTCAAACAGACACATCCCGAGGTCCATATTCCCTTCCCTGTCCTTGGGCATGATATATGTCAAATCTGGCAGAATATCCATCCTCGGTCTCCTTACGAAATCCGGTCGTCCATCCTTGTCACCTCCACTCAGCAACGGACCAAAGTCACAGGTCCCCGAGAGGTCCATCTGAGCCCACGAGGAGATGAAGATGTCCTTCCCCAGCTTCTTCTTCGCGCCGTAGAAGATTGTCGTCTTGTCTTCTGTCGTGTGGATCAGCGTGGCTAGACTCCGGATGTTGTGATCGTCGATTCTGTTCAGAGAGGCGCGGATGTCGTTGGCTACTTTTGATAATGAGGATTCTGGCACCGTGCTGGCGGTAGGCCATTCCGTGTACGCGAGTCCGACCAGGTGGCCCAGGTAGCCTTTCGGAACAGGAGGGTCGAGCCTTGCGCGGCCGTCCGCGGCGCGAAGACAATGGATGGACTCCGTGCGGGAGAGGCGGCCGGCAGCAATGCGAACGGCCGTGAGACGCTGGGTATAGAAGGCGGTGATTGCATCGTTGGTGGAGACCCGTGCAGTCTTATCTTGCGAGGCGAGGGTTTTGAGCTCGATGAGCTTGTCCTGCGAAAACCGCCAGTAGATCCACCGCGCTTTGGATCCCTGCGAAGCGGGAGGCACGCCGTTCATGGGCCTTAAGCTGGAGGGCTTCCGCATTTCATCATGCGCAAGGGCGACTTCTCCTTCCTTCAGCAATGGCACAATGCTATCGGCGTCCTGGTTCCCAGCTGCTACTAGCCCCTGGTCCAATGCTTCGCCTCGCAGCAGCGTGGCGAACTGTCGGATGAGCAGATCTTGGCCGTTCATGTCAAGCGCGTTGTGCATGCTGGCGAAACAGAGCAGTAGTCCTCCACGGATGAAGTTGGCCTGGATGATGAACACGGGCGTCACGACTGCCGGGTCGTAAACATAGCCCATGCCTCTCACGGGACACAGAACTTCGCCGTCAAGCATCGAAAAAGGGGCGCCAGCTCGGATGATTTCATCATAGGACGGACACGACTGGGTGCAGTCCTTTTGTCGGACGGGCGATTTGCCATCCGAATGGGGAGGATACGGCACTATCCTGTAAGTGCCTGATGTCGTGCTTGACCGTCCTTCGTTGATGACTTGACCTGTGAGGAAAGGATACGCAGAAAGCAGCTTGACAGCTGCTTGATCGAGCTCCCTGGTGATACTGTCTGGTATTTGACCGGACGATATGCGGAACCCGAGTACAACTACTGTGTAAGTATCCCAATTGAGTTGACCAAATATTCCTGGTTGTCGCATCTTGCCTCCCTTTCAGAGTTGCACATAGGGAAAAAACATACCTGGAACAAATGCTGTTGCGCATCAGTCAGAGAGCAGTAGTATGTATATCGACGTCTCAGGTGAGGTGATATGCGGGTGTGGCACGAGCTGAATAGACATACTAGTCTATCAGACCCGTGGTTCAAAGTGTTGATTTGGTGACAAACCCTCGTTGTAAGGTGACGACGCCCGCATGGCCAGACGCGCACAGCCCAACCACAAAGGCAATGAACAACGACCTGCATTTGCCGCATATGTTGGTAAGGAGCTGACTTTTCAGATCTCGCTTCTGCGTATGAAGCGGCTCCACCAATAGTAACAAGCCAGGCCACCTCCTTGATGATCTCGACTCAGCGGGATGCCTAACTCGACACGCGTCCCATGCTGTGGACCGTATGAATGGCCTGAAACTGCCAATCTGGAAATCAAAGGCCACCCGAATACCAACAGAATGAAAATGAGATTTCAAGGCGGACCTCGATATTGGTGCTTTCTGGTCTGTCTAATGGCGAATGCATAGCTCGACAAAAGCCGGCCAGATTGCAGGATACCCACCAGAGACAATGGCTTGCATTGATGGTTGATATATGTCAGGTGTCAAGAGTCACCCTCGATGCGCTGCACATCCATCAGCACAAGGCTGGGTGCCGCATCACTGCTCGTACCATCGGGAAATGGTGATGGTGCTTTGATCAAACCTCATGGAATGGATGAGTCAAATCACATTCGATTCGCCCTGTCCTGTGATCAACTCCAGCGCCATAGCTCACGAAAAGCTGATGCAGCCGCTTGAGATATGGCCGAAGGATCCGCTACGGCTGGAAGAAGTCGTAGTCGCAAACCCATTTAGCTGCGTCTGGACGAAAATTGAATGTGAGCAGGAGTCAAAGTCACGAGTCGAAATCGTCCCTCGCGTTGTGACTAGGAAGGTTATCCAAAGGGTTAGCCAGACAGTACCAAGTTGTCTCAGATTCAGACCCCTCTCAGCTCCGGGCGCCTACGCGCTTAGCTAACACGCTAACCTGTTTCCGGAGGAAACAGGCCTTCACAGAAGGGTCTAAGCTCTAATATATATATTAGGGTTAACTTTATATTCGCGTCGCGTGAAAACCGTAAAGGTTATTATATTTAGATAATATCTCGACTTTATATACTACTAACTATATTTATAAAAAAGACTTATATATATTAATAATAACTCTTTCGAAGCTTTATAAAATACACTTTTTAGAATTTTTAAAGCGGATATACTTCTCTAGATCTTATAGAAAGAGGTGTTTTTCTCTCGATATACTTTAACTTTATAACTTACTCCTTAGTACTAAAAAATTATTTTTTAGGTGTTCTTAGTATTAATAAGTAGAGAAATAGCTTTAAAATATAACTATAAATTTTATAAATATAATAAGTGAATTTAAGATAGTAGTATTCTAGTTTTTACTTATATAGCCGCCTATATTTAAGTTTATACTTAGTACTATAAGTATTTTTACGACTAACTAAGAAAATATTAATTACGGCTTAAATATACGAGAATAAATTATATAAACTATTATAGAGAGATACTCTTTTTCTTCTAGGCTTTATTAGATCGATATACTTAAGTCTTTACTATAAAATAAATAAGATATTATTCTATATATACTAACTAGTACTAGTAAAAGTATAATTATATAAATTTATTTAGCATTAAACCTAAAATAGGTACTATATATTATTCCTTTAACTTAACTAGGTAACGAATAAATTAGGAAGATTAATATTATACCTAGGCTAAAAGATTTCCTTCTTTATAATAAGACTAATATAGTAACTAGTCGCCGTACTCTTCTATATACTTTAACTAATTAATAATATATAAATAGTAAGTTATTTTTTATAAATCTTTTATAGATTTAATAGTCCCTAGATCTATAAAAGAATATAATAGTATATTAAGAAGTATCCGATACTTAGGGAGAGGGTTTTAGAGATCTAGTCTTTATAGATTTACGAAACCCTTACTATTCTTATAGTATATACTAATATCTATATAGTATTTATAAGTCTAGAGATCGCTATTTCTAGCCTTTTTAAATAGATAGTCCTTAAGAACACGGATATTATAGCGCGTCTCTAACTTATAAATATTAATGAGCTTTACTATATTATAAAATAAGGCACTAGCTTTCGACTAGCTTACCGGAGTCTATATATTCTATAGAATTATATATCCCTTAATATTCCTTAGTTTAAAGCGTTTATAATACTATAGCCTTCTATACTTCGGAACTACCTTAAGTAGGGCGGGTTTTACGGTAATAATACTTAAATAGTATACTAAAATCTTAATCGACTTAATATTTATTATAATCTATAAGCTATATAAATACCGGTAACCTTAGTAAAAAACTTCTTATTTCTCTTCCCTTCTTAGTCCGATAGCGATAAGCTTTAATAATATATCTTACGGATTCCGAAAATAATCGTCTTTATACGCTTAATCGACTATATTACGGATACTTATATTTACTTTATATCTTTATTAATAATACGATATTAAGTAAACTTTAATATAGTAAAGGCGCTAGTTAAGAACTTTTATCGTCTTTAGTTTAAAGATTTAAAATAATATATATATTATTAATTTCTTAACCTCTTATTTACTATTTAAGTCTTACTTATAACTAATATAGTTAAAATTAAAATAAACTTTCTAAATATCGAGATCGTTATTTAATAAGGCCTTTTAAATAGTTTAAATACCCTTATATAATAGCTTAAATAAGTAAGTCGAAATATAATAATACTAGCTTACTTCGTTTAGTTTATACTAAAGTATTTAGTATTTAATATATATTATAATATATTATAGAATATATAATTATTTAAGTTAACGAATATCTTAAAGTTTATATAAACTTATAAAGATATACCCCGATAAGGAAAACCTAGAATAAACGTATAACCTTCCTTTAAGGCATCTCTTATTTAACTCTAACTACTTCTAAATACTAAATAGTACTTTCGCTAAGCGCTATAGGAACCTTATAATATAAATAATTACCGGTATTTACTATAACTTTATCGTTATTATATATTTTACTACCTTAATAATTACCTATAAGTTTATAATAGTTAAGATAAATACTCTTTATTAAGTAACTAATAATCGCTCGAAAAATAAGTTTAGGATCTTAGTATTAAGGTATTACCGCGTATCTATATAGATTTAATAACTATAGTTTATAAGGCTATCGCTAAGTAAGCTAAACTAACGGTTAAGGGCCTTCTATCCTTAAGCTATATCTTTAAAAGTATTACTCTCTTCGAGATTATTATTAAGAAGTCGCTTATCCGGAAACTCGATAAAGCCGGTAACTAAGTGTTTAGCGTAGAAATCGTTAAGACTATTATCTTAAGCTAGATATAGGCCGACTAGTATAGATTTATAGTTATCGAGATTATTTAGAAGGTTTATTAAGAGTATAATTTATTAGAACGAATACTTAATATTTAAGATATAAAGATATAGTTATAAGAGTATAGTCTTAATATAAAACCTTAATCGTTAAACCGAGACTCTTAACTAAATAGTATATTTATATTAGCTTCTTTATCTCTAGCTACTAGTTAAATAAAAGGACGCTAACCTAGATATTCTAGAAAAGTAAGGGAATTATCCTCTTTATAAAGTACTATATATTCGTCGCCCTTAAGTAGTTAGGTTATTATTAAGACTAATAAGTAGGAAGAAACTCCTCTTACTTAAGATATATATATTAAGAATAAATTTATAAGAGAAACTATCTTATAACTTAATAAATTAGATAGGTTTAATATAACTAGCACTATTTAAGAAAAAGCTTTTAGTAGTAATAATATTAACTATAAATAAAGAATAAAGCGAGAGAAATAACGGGCACTAGATAAATTAAATATAAATATAATTTCGATATTAAGCGAGATTATTAAGAGAAGAGGTAAGCGAGTAATTTAACCTATAGTAAAATTAATATTATAGTATAATATATTTTCGTAGTAAATTAATATTATAATAAGGTTAAGAGAGAGGTTAAGGGTTAGTAAAGTTATTACTTCTTTAAATAATATTTAGTATAGTAATTAAGCGTTTTAATTAACTAGCACTTTAGCGTAAAGCTATACTTCTTTTCCTTCTTTTACTTACTTTTACGGATAGTATATAGATAACTAATAAGCTAAATAATAATATATATAATATAAATACTTTACTTATAATCTTTACGCCGTTCCTTTAAGATATAGTATATAGTATAGTTTAAGAGGTATTATTAGCTACTATATAAGAGATATACTTATTTAGCTATAAAGCCTTACTCTAGTTTAATATTTAATAAATCTAGAAAACCTAAATTTACGAAATAAAATTTACCTTAACTCTATAGTAAGAGCCCTTATTTAGTATATATATACTTTACTATATACGGTAAAGTATTTAGAAATATAATATTTATTAAGACTATATAGTTATATTATATAGATCGCGCCGTCTTTCTAAGTCTTTACACGCTATTCTATTTTTCTTATTAACTTTTAATAATATAAGTACTATAGATATATTAAATAATAGCTAATATATACTTAGTACCTCTATTTATAGAAGATATTTATAAGACCGTTAGTTAAGGCGGATAGTTAACGAAAAATATAAGGATACTTTATAGTCTCTTAGCGAAAGTCGAATTTCACTTTAAACTCTTCTTAAATATATCCTAAAGCACTATATATAACCGGTTATTCGTTAAATATTTAGATAACTTAAAACCTTTTATACTGAGACGATATATATAGACCTTACTATCTTTATATTATTTAAGTAGCGAGAATCCTTTAACGCTAGGCTTTAGGATATATTTACTAACTTACTATATTCCGAGGTTTTATTAATCGGGCGTTTAGAGGCTATTACTAGTAATATTAATAAGTAGTTAGCGACTAATTCCTTCCGAGCGGATAATATAATTATCCTAGTGAATACGATTTAATAACGAGCCTCGTATACAGTCGAGTTATTTTATATACTAAGTTAATTATAAAAACGCCTTTAAGCTAGGGAAAAAGCACTACTCCTCTAAATTATATTCTTAATTACTTTACTTTACTATTTATAATTATAAAGAGTATATAAAATAGTACTAGTATCCCTCGGCTACATTTTAAGAGCTAACGGCCTTAGTTATAAGGGTATTAAGATCTTAAATAAACTTAGAGTAGTATCTTTATATAATTATATTTATAAAGCGTAATAAAGTTAAATAGTAAGAATATATATCGAGATTTATAGTCTCTAAGACTATAAATCTCTTAATATTACTATTAATAACTTTAACCTAGCTAATAAAGTAAATAAAGAGAGAATAAGAGAATATAGCTTATATATATTAGCTATAATAGGCCTAGTTAATAAAGGTAGCGGCTTACCTCTCGATAGCTTATAGTAAAGTATATTTAATTATTAATATTAAGTATAAACTTTAAATATTTTATAAGAGGGGATCTTTTATAAATATACTACTAAGGTATTATAACTATTATTAAGTTTAGTAAATTTAGTTAAGAGTAAATTTATAAAAGACTATATATACCTTTCTCTATATATATTCTTTATTAATTTATCCTAACTAGACTTACTAAAGAATATTAATAAATATATTAATATTAAAGTAATCTTTATAGTTTTAAACCTTTTATCTAGCTAATTCTATCTATATTACTTTTAATAAATTTCTTTATAGTACTTATTATCGAATAGCGGATTAATCTTATCTTAGCGCGATGCTTTAACGGCTATAAATCTAATAGATTAACCTTAAGATTACTACTAACGATATTAAATTCTATTAGACTATCCTAGTTTAGCCCGTTATAGTTAATAAATCTACTAATAAAGAAATCTTCTAGATTCTTTATAATATCTTCGTTAAATAACTAGGATTCTTTAAGAAGAACGAGGTTTTCGGCTATTAACTATATCTTATTTATAGTAATTAGAAGACCGTTAACTAACTAAGAGGTGTCCGACGGATTTATAAAGATAATTATAAGCTATATAACCGGATATAATAATATCTCTTATACCTCGGACTTTAATATACTAAATTTAACTATTTAGCTCTTATTTATAAAATATATTAATTAATAATACTATCTAAAGATAACTCGATACTCTAAGTATACGCCGCCTTCTAAAGTCGCTAGAATCTTACGGATTTTAAGGTATTCCGCGCTCTTAAAGAGCTTAAAATTTATAGTTTCTAGTTAAGGGTCGCCGTACTATTTATATAATATATTTTACAAAGGGATATACTTAATAAAATAAATAATAACCTTATTAAGATAACTACTTATTAATTAAAATAAATACTCGAGTTAGTATTTCTAAATTATATTTAGAGTATTTATAACGATATTAATAATAACTAATATAATTACCTAAATAGATGTTAAGAATTGCCTCCGCGCAGCGTGTATAAGGACACGTGAGTACACAGGTAACCCTAGGGGTTCTTAATTATCGGGGTAGAGTAAAGGTCAATGCCGAATAGATCGTCAGACGGGACACAGCACTTATACTGTATCTCCTTAAGCGTAATGTTAACTAAAGTTGACTACACCTCTTATAGAAGTGTATCTAGCTGTGACTATATACACAGGTAGTTTTCCTATCTAGGAAAGTCTAGGCGTTGCACTATTGCCCCTATTGCATATGCAACGTGCAACTACTGCAACACCTTATTTCCTATTTAGGATGTCACGTGACCCGAGCCAGCCTTACTAACGAGGCTAACTTCCTCGCTTAACCTCCCTTCCTACGCCAGGCCCGGTAGGTCGTATAGAGGTCGATTCGTAACAATAGACTAATCCCGAATAGAGAACTCTAGAATTATATTATTTATATCCGTAATATTTTCCCTTACTTACTACTTTAAGATAAGGTAAAGTATAAAGATATTAGTACCTTATAAATCGCTATTATATATCTTTATATTATATATTAAGGAATAGAATATTCTAGATATATAAAGGAATTTCTTTATTTATTTAGGTTAGTATTAATATAAGGAGCTAGTATAAAGTACCTATAAACGGCGATTTTAACTAATAATCTTATAAATAAGCGAAATTTACGAGACTCCTACTTTAAGAAGGACCTTAATATAGAGTATTATAACTAATATTTAAAAGAGTTCTATATATATAATTATATCTCCGTATTACCTATATCCTTCTTACTTAAGAAGGCGTCCCTAATAGCCCCTTAAAGTCGAATACTCGTAAACCGGTTTTCTTTATAACTAAATCGCTATAATAATATATTCTATATACGAAAATCGCCTTTAGAGGATATTTTAAACTTAGCGAAGAGATTACTTCGCTATTTAATACGACTAAGATAAGATTATAATTAAGATTATATAGTATAAGATTTTTTAGCGATAGGTATTTATATACTAAAGTCGTAAGTTTAGTGTTTTAATAAGTCTTTAAACCGCTCTTTAATAGCTAACTAAGGTCTTTATATACTTAGCTATAGTTATTTTAATAATATATATTATAATATTTAAGTAGGGAATAAAGATAGTAAAGTTAAGGTATATAGTAAAGTAGTTTACCGGCCGCTAATTAATAATAAAGACGAGAGTAGTTTCTCGTTTATTAGTTTACTCTAAATAATAAAGTAAAGATTACGATTTAAGGGTATTTAATAATAAGCTATTTAACGAAAAGAAAATAGAAATTTATTACTAACCTTACTCTAGGGTAGTTATATTTATCTTTTATAAATCTACTAAATCTTAAATCTATAAAATACTAACCCCTTTCTCTACCTCTTTTATCCTTTTAAGTATTATTACCTTGATTTTAACTTTATCTTTATTACTACTAATACCTTATTTATCCTCTTATATATAAGATACTTCCCTTAATCTCGTTACTTTACTACTCTTACTTTACTTATATTAACTATATATTATTTATTATCTCGCGTTACTTAAATTTCACTTCTCTAGAGAGTAAGTAATATCGTTACTTAAATTTTACTTTACTAAAGAGTAAGTGATACTATTACTTAAATTTTACTTCTCTAGAGAGTAAGTAATACTAACGCGTAAATTACTTATAGATATAAATATTTACCTTTATCTTAATACTCTCTTTCGATCTTAACCCTTTATCTTTTTATTAGTTAAATAATTCCTTTTTATACTTATTCTTATAATTTAATATTTATTTCTTATTTAGCACTCTTAGTATATTTAGAATACCTTCTCTTAGCGGCTAGCCTTTACTAAAAACTTTAAGTCGTTAAGTAACTCGGCGTAGCTAATAGTTAACACTATAATAAGCTAGTTAAGCTATTAACCTCGCTTAGGGATTAAACTTTCTTTAAATTTATCCGGGTATAGACTTTAATACTAATTAAGCACTTAACTATATATTCCTTATCTTTAATTAACTCGCTACTACCCGCCTCTTTAACCTATTTAATATAATTTTAGCTCGAGCTTCCGAATTTACTAAAGCGATTTATTAAGTTATTAAGGTTCTTTAATATTACTCTTAATTTTAAAGCTTACTTAATATAAATCTAACACTTTAAACTTAATTTAATAAGGTTTATATTACTATATAACGCTATTAAGATTATTAAGTACTTACCTAGTTAGCTATAGCGAATACTTAAGTAAAAGTTAGCGATAAGTTCTTCGATACTTATTTTAAATATCTCCTTAAGACTAAGCTATAGTAAAATATAATATAAAAGCTATTTAACTTCGCTCGCGATTAAGGTATTAATACTCTTATCGCTCTTTATATAGTATAGTATAAGATACTTTATTATTTAAAATACTTAAAGTAAGGTAATTTAAAGATTTAATAAATTATAATATTTAATATCCTTAATATAATTTATTTTATAAATAAACGCGATAGTAAGAATTATATTATTATAGTTAAAGACTTACCTCCTTAATAAAATCACGGAGTTATAAATATTTAGCTTAACTCGAATAGTATTCCTTAGTTTAATCTTTAGCTTTAACTATTTATTCTATTATTAGGAACGCCTAGATAAGCTTAGCGCTCTAGGCCTATATAGCTTACTCCTCGTATATAAACCCTCCTTATTCCGTATGCTTTAAGTCTTCGTTAATAGCTAAATAGATATTAGCTTATATACCCCTTTTTACATTTCGAGTACCGCTATTCCTAATATCTATATAGTCTTATACCTTAACCTTTAAACTAGGCTATAACTAATTCTACTATAGTCTAAAAGCGAAAGCAAAAGGTAAAGGAATTATTTAGTAAAGGAGTAACTTTAAGTAAAGCGGTAAAGCTAGTAAAACTATATTCGATAAATAATCCTAAACTTACTAGCGACTTAAAAACCGATCTTTTTATCGGAATAAGTAATAAGTCTCCGACTATTAAAACCGAGAGTTATATCGATCTAAGTACTAGTTAAAAATAAATATATATTATTATTAATATTACTAAAACTCCGGCTTATAGCTTAGCTTAACTAACCTTAAGATAATAAGAGAGTAAATATCCTTTTATACTAATTACCCTTACCGATTTACTAAAGTATAAGGAATAATATAACTAAAAAGGTCTTTTATTATTAGAATTAAGCTTACTTAACCTATATTATAAGTACTCTTATTTTTTAATAAATAAGCTCCTACTTCCGCTAGTCCTATAAATATTTAAATATATTTATATCGCGAAACCTAAAGAACTTTAAAAGGCCTTAACCTTCTTAAGACGTTATATTTAATTCTATACGCCTTCGGATTAAAATCTATATATTTATTTAGAAAATAAGTAGTTCTTCTAAATACTAAGCCTTATTTAGTAGTTATTAAGGGTTTTAATAACTAACGCTATATAGGATTATTTATAAATTAGCGTTACTTAAATATTCCTTTAAGGTTTATAATAGCGAAGCTTATTAAGCGACTTCTTATTAGTTTAGCTCTCGTAAAATAATATTATCGCGACTAGTTTACTTAAGAATAATATATAGCTATTAAATAAAAATAATTATTACTAAGGCTAAGCTAATAATAATATAATTATAACTATACTAAACTACTATATAAGAGATTATACTAATATCGATATTATTTATTTAGCGGCCTTTACTATATAGTAATATTATTATATAGGGAAAATTAACTCGACCGCTATAGCCTCTTTAATTTTACTTAGTATTAGTTTAACCCTTATTCTAATTAATATTAATAATAACTATTAAATACTTAACTATATTAACTATAATTAGCGGACTATAGATATACTAAATAACCTTAGCTTATATACTAATTTATTAATCTTATAATATTTACTAATTAAGAATAGTATTTAGCTTAATAATTATAAAAATAATACTTAAGGTCTAGGACTATATTAAATTAATAACGCTAATTATAGCTACTAAACTATTACTAATAGCTATATTATAATAAACTATTATACTCTTACTACTTAAGGAGACTATTAAGAACAGCCTATAGCGATAGGCAGAGAGTAATAGTGATGGGATTTAATAATATTAGGTGTCCCTAGACCTCTAGGTTAAACAGGACTTAAAGCATGAAAGGAGGGTAAGACTTTTATACGAGCTGCATAAGAGATGAAGGCGTCCTCTTAGCAGGCTTAGTAAGCTCTAGTCGCCATTCCTGACATTATCCCCCTCCTTAGGCTTCTCGTCCTCGAGAAGTAGGCTAGTCGCATGCGATACGTGCTCAATAAGTCTTTCCGTGAGTATAGGTGTGCCTGTGCGTATATAGCAGATGTTAATATATAGCACTTCCGTTATAGTGCTACTTCGCTATATAACTATTAGGGCCTTACCGTAAATACGCAGCCTTACCGTAAATGCGCAGCCTTACCGTGAATATACAGCCTTACCGTAAATATATAGCCTTACCGTAAATATATAGCCTTACTATAAATACGCAGCCTTATTATAAATACGCAGCCTTACTATTTATATCGTTGCCTACAGCGGTGAGCTCGCTACCGTACTCTATAAACAGTTACGCGCCTACGGCTAAAACTTCTTTACCTTCATCTTCTTCTTCTCTCCTCTCTTCTCTCTCTTCGCAACAGCAACAATAATAATAATATATATACTCTACATCTTTTACAGTATACCCTATATCTCGTAATACG
Organism: Cladophialophora yegresii CBS 114405; assembly: GCF_000585515.1. Lineage (NCBI taxonomy): Eukaryota > Fungi > Ascomycota > Eurotiomycetes > Chaetothyriales > Herpotrichiellaceae > Cladophialophora > Cladophialophora yegresii. Next base: position 867,362 of record NW_006913049.1, on the reverse strand, counting down.
CTAACACTCTTATAGATCGCCTTTTATTTTACTGTTACCTTTACCTATAAGTTTACGCTATATTACAGTTTAATTTTAAGTGCTAGTGCTAACTTATATATATATAGTAGACTTCGAAAACCTTAGTAGTAAGTTAAGATATTAGTTATACTTAACTCGTATACTAATTATATAATAGTTATAGCCGATACTACTATTATAATACCTCCCTTCAGCGGTCCGCCTCGTAAGTTACTAAGTAATTAGAAGAGGAGTATATATATATATATAGCTTATATAGGACTCGCATTTAATATATATATAGATTTACTAAATAACGCCCCCTCCCCCTCGCGCTTAAGCCGTAAGCGAGCTAAGCGCGGCGGTAACCCCTTACTCTATTAGCGCTATATCCGCACGCTGCGCGCGATGAGTAAGGGCGCTAAGAAGCTCGTCTCGTGCGAGACCCTAGCGGGTTATTATTATTACCGCCGCTACGGCTTAAGCAAGCGAATAATTTCGGCTTATATTTCGATAAGGTCGCGCCTAGTTATATCTAAGCTATATACTAATCGCAGTAAATCCTAAAGCACCTCGAGGACGACGCCCGCGAGTTACTCGGTAAGAATCGGCGTCTAGCGCGCGCGGGGTCCGGGGTAACTAAGGCCGAGGTGGAGTCGCTGGCGGAGCGGCTGCACCTTAATATAATGTCGTATACACGTGTAGTTAATAAGTAAGCGCGTATAGCGGGAGCGGTTACTACCGACCTAACTATAACTCGGTCCTTAGTTGCCTCACCTCCTAATTCCCCGGCTTCGCGCCGCCTTCTCGCTATCGACTCAGCTATAACTACCCTTATTCTTATCTCTCTCTTAGCCCTCGCGGCGCCCGCCTACCCGAATATAAGTGCCTTTTTATAATTTATATAAGCGTTATAAAGAGCTATTAATACTTTAGCGGTAAGTATAAGTTCTATATAATTAAGTACGAGTTATTAACGAGTTATAAGCGACTATAATTACCCGCCTTAATAGCCTCGAGTAGCGGCTCGATCGTATAGAGGAGGTAATTATCTTAGCCGTATTTAGTAATAAGGAGGATAAGGAGAATAATAAGGATAAGGAGGATAAGGAGGAGAAGGAAGACGAGAAGGATCCGTTTAACTCGCCTTTTACCCCCGACTTATTTACCTTTAGGGATTTCGACGGGTAAGATAATTAAGTTCCGTAGTATACTTAGCTATAACTCCCTTATAGGGTCCAGCGCGAGAGAGCATTAAGTCGGCGTTAGTAGAGTTTATAGGAGCGAAGGGCTAGGAGTAGAGGCCGCGCTCGCCGTAGCTAACTCTCTCGCGACCCTTACTATAGGTCCGGTACGAGTAGTTATAAGCCGGCTTTCGAATAAAGGATTTTCATCTCTATCTTCCCGTATCTCGCCTATAGCTCGTAATCTTCTCGCGTATATTCGTAAGGTTCTCCTTTAGCTTCTAGGAGTTATCCGTTTCCCTGAAGCCCTTCTATTTTATATAGAATTATCGCTCTCCTCTCTAGGTACGCTTATTAAGGATTTTATTAACCTCTTATTCTTCCTCTCCCTTAATACTAATAAGCTCGAGCGGCTCTATCCTAGCTCGTATATAATACTCCTATAATAGCGATATATAAAACGTATAGTGTAGCTTACCGTACTTCTTAAGTAGGTTTAGCTTATACGCGTTCGCCCCGAAGCGCTTTAATATTATAAAAGGCCTTAGAAATTAATTAGCTATCTTTTTACTTATATAGAGAGTCTAGATATTCTATACTAAGAGTAGTACGCGATCCCCGATATTAAGGTGTTTAGGTACTCTCCTCTTATTATAGTGTCTTACTATAATCTCGCGCGCCTTCTATATAACTTATATTAACTCTATAAGTACTCTCGCTCTACCTTTTATAAGCGCGTTCTTAGGCTGTATTATATTTAAGTCGCGTTCGAGGTTTATACGAAGCGAAGGTATAAAGGTAAGGACCTTTAAAAATAGTGTCTCCTTAGTAGTTATATTAGCTTACGAATTTATTATATACTTAGTGAATAAGAGTAGTATAGCCTAATTAAACTACTAGTAGTTTATATAGCAATATAAGTAAGCCTTAAGGGTTTAATTTATCCTTTTAGTCTACTTATCTATTTACGAGTAGAAAGCGGTAGAGAAAAGCCTATAGGTCGTAAGGTACGAGTATAGGGTTCCCTAGTAAGCTGAGGTAAACACCGATTCTCGGTTACTCACGATAAACTTTAGTACTCTATACTTCGCTACGATCTTTTTAAGGATAATCTTACTTAAGTCGCTTATATTTACTATACTAGTATATAGCGTTAAGATAATTATCTTAAAGTATTTATCTATAATAATAAGTATCGTATTATATACACTTTTACTATATATTAATAATAGTAATCCTACTATAAAGTCTATAAAGATATCCTTCTAGGGACCTTTCGGTATAGGTAGGCTCTCTAAGTATCTATAGGGTTTATACCTCGGTACCTTTATCCGTTAGTATAGATTATATAAGTCGATATACTTATATATCTCCTTTCTTATCTACGGCTACTAGTAGTATTATATAATAGTCTTAATAATCCGCCGGCGGCCGAAATATCCCCCCTACTAAGGGTCGTCATGATTTGCCTAGAGAATCTCCTGTCTCGTAGTGGGATTATACGGGATATATACGGCTCCGCCGCGACGGATAATACCTTATAAGTTTACGGTCTATATTCCTTAGAATATACCTTTTTAGACTTACTTATTTAGTACGGATCTCTACGCCCCTTCTAGACACCATTCGTCTTAGTATTAAAGTTCTCTTAGGCGTGTCGCGAGCGAGTTACGGTGTACTTCTAGTATACTCGCTTCTTCCCCGCTTAAGCTTAGTTATAAATTTAACTCGGCCTCTAGAGTTAGTAGAGTTACAATATTATACTTACTCCTAGTTAGTTCTCGACTATACTATACTATAGCCCGAGTTAATACCCCGATAAAGACCTCGCTGCCTACTTATATATATCCTTAGTCTTTATCGTCTTTAATAAGTATATAATATTTAAGTAATGCCTAGAGGGGATTCTCTTCCGAGGGTTCTTCCTTACCTATATAGTCTAGACGGCGGGATAGCCTATTAGCTAGATTATCCTTTCCTCGCCTCTACTAGATCTGAAAGTCGTATACGGCTAGTACTTCGGTCTAGCGTATTTAACGCCTATTTAGTATCTTCATAGTTATAAAACTCTATAGCGCCTTATAGTCCGTAAGGACTATCGTACTACTCGCAGGCGACTTAAGGTAGTGTCTCTATACCTTAAACGCGTGTATAATAGCTAGTATTTCCCCGTCCCCCTATATAGTAGTTCCTCTCCGCGGTTAATATCTTCCGCGAGAAGAATACGATTAGCTTCTATAGCGTATAACCCTCTTACATCTCGTAGGCCTATATTAGTACACCGCCGATAGCTTCGCCGAATATATCTACTTCAACTCGAGATTACCTCTTTAAATTAAAGTAAGTAAGTATCGGCGTACTCGTAAAGTATTCTTTTAGTATATAAAATATATACTCCGCTTCTATAGTCTATTCGAATAGTCCTATCTTTTTACTAGTAATTATTCTCTTAAGGAGGTTTATAATAGGTGCTACTACTATCGAGTATCGGTAAACGAACCCTCAATAGAAGTTTATAAAGCCTAAGAAAACCTAGATCTCCCGGAAAGTTTTCGGTATAGGCTAATCCCGAATCGCCGCGACCCTCCCTAGGTCTATCGAGACGCCGTTAACTCCTATACGATACTTAAGGAAGTCGACCTCTTTCGTGAAGAACTTATATTTTAATAATTTTATATATAGACTATACTCCTTTAGCCTCTCGAGTATAAGTAATAAGTATCTCTTATACTTCTCCTCGTTAGCGCTAAAGATAAGTATATCGTTTATATATATAATATAAATATTATCTAGAAGGCTCCGGAAGGCTTCATTAATATAGCTTTAAAATATTATTAAAGTATTAATAAGCCCGAAAGGTATAACTAAATACTTAAAGTACTTATATCGCGTGCGAAACGTAGTCTTCTAATGGTCCCTCTCTATAACTAGAATACGGTAGTACGCGTCCTTAAGATCTAGCTTAGAGAAGACCTTCGCGCTACTTAGGCGGTCTAGGATCTCCGGGATAAGGGGTAAGGGGTACCTATTCTTCTTCGTAATCCGGTTTAGGCCCCGATAGTCGACGCAGAGTCGTAGAGTACCGTCGGACTTAGGTATAAAGAGGATTAGTGCCTCGGCTAATGATTTACTCGGTTAAATCCACCCCTTTTCTAGGCTGGAATTAAGGTACTCGCGTAAGACCCGTAGTTCCTTCGCACTAAGAGGGTATATAGGGCTGTATAGGACTATTTCGCTCTCTTAGATTAGGATTTAATACTTAGTTTTCGTGTCGGTAGCGAAAGGATCGCTACTAGACTCTTAAAAGATAGAAGCGAACCGACTTAATTTCGCGTTAAGTGCTATCTCGCCGCGAGTTTCGTGCGACTCGCCCTTATCCTCGTTATCTTTCTAAATAGGTTATATATAGGCGATTAGGACTTCGTCCTTCTCCGCCTTAGCCTCTAATTCTAGTAGTAATATCTCGATTATATGTAAGTCGGGTTTATCTCGAAAGCTCTATATACTAATTAACTAATCTATATTAAGATTAGCATCTCTTAGCTAAGGAAACCTAAGAATAGCGTTATAGAATATAATTTTAGTTATAAGGAAATCCTAAGGGTGCGACTTATATATATATCGGTAATTAGTTACTATTATATTAAGGCGGTATTGACTGTAGACTCTTACTACCTAGTTAGCTACTATACGGACTTAAATATTTAGCTTAGTTAACTTTACACCTAACTCCGCTACTAGTAAATATCTAATAAAGTTAGCTTACGCGCCGCTATAAAGCAGCGTGCGAGCCGTCCTTATACTATTTAGTCTAGTAAGGTAAACTTTTAGTATAAGTGCCTTAAGTGCTGCCTCGAAGCTAGCGATTTCCTTACTAGTATTTAAGCCTAGCGCTGCTACAGTACTTAGTAAGCTAGTACTTAGTTTTTTAACTAGTCGCCCTTCTTCCCCTTCCCCTTAGTCTCCTTTTTCGTATACAAGAAGGGTGCGTCTCGCGGTTTAGTTAGTCGCGAGTGATAATCTCTCGCCTAATGCCCTCTCTTATAGCAGATATTATATTCTTTATTAAAGGGTAACTTTAGTCTATTATCTCTATAACGGGCTTTCTTCGTTAGTAAGGGCGAGGTCCGCTCGCGAGGCGCACGGGAACCGTATAGAGATCGGTAGCGAGCGGGGTTAGTAATAGTCGTAGTTAATGTAACCCTCTTTATTATAGAGAGTACGACTCGCCTAGTACTTTCCCGCTTCTCTCTACTAATAGTCTTTTCTAGTCTTTAAGCTAATATTAGCACTTATACTCTAGAGGTAATATTCTCTAAGTCCCTCCGGATAGTATCTTATAGTATTAGTATTAGAGTATAAAAGAGGGCTTAGCCTTACCGCTCCTCTTCGGTAAGGGGGCTAATTTCCTCTTTTAAGAGTTCTATCTAATGTACTAAGTCCTATATAGACTAGCCTACTTCTTACTTAAGAGTCACGAGCGCGACTAGTGCTTCTCCCTTACGAATATCTACGTCTTTAATAGTGTCCTTATACTATAAGATAAAGAGAGGCCACGACTCGAGGATAGGTTATACTAGCTAGCGGTCTTATCGCTAACAGTTAATCGCGCGGTCTTCGAGCCCGTTAGCCGCGGTTCGTATATAGTATCCCTAGTTAGAGGTGACCTCGGGCGGAATCGCATCGAATACTGTTTACCAGTTATTATTAAAGTCGCGTAAGGCTCGTATATTCTTCTTATTAAACTTCGAGAGCTACTTAAGTATTCGTAATATCCGCTGTAACTATTTATAATCTTTATTTACTTATAAAGAGCTATATAGTTACTTACGACTTAGTAGCGTTATATCTATAACTTCTATATATTATAGTAGCTCGCGGCTAGCCTTCTCTTCTTCTATCGCCTAAATCTCGTCCCGGAGTCGCTTACATCTTAACTTAGTCTCGAGCGCTTTTCGCCGGGCGACGAGTTATTAGTATTCTTCATCTTCACCCTCTAAGGTATAAGGTGTCCTCGACTCGCGTGTAAGCGTCGGGGGTATTAAGTGTACCTCGATGGGTTTATCGTTTATTAGGTTTTCTCGGGGGGCTGTGGTTAAAGACCCGGCTTCTGTAGGTGACCCTCGAGCTGCGGGTATAGCTCTTTTAGGCGCTATTACCGCCTACACTATTACTTCGTTCGACTGATCGTGTTAAGATGCTTTAAGAATGTTAGGAATAGCTTATAGCGATAAGTAAAGAGTAATAATAGTGGGATTTAATGATATTAAGTGTCCCTAGACCTCTAGGTTAAATAGGACTTAAAGTATGAAAGGAGGGTAAGACTCTTATACGAGCTATATAAGAGATGAAGGCGTCCTCTTAGCAGGCTTAGTAAGCTATAGTCGCCATTCCTGATATATATATAGAGACGATACCTATACCTTTATTTTCCTAAATAAGAACTTAATATAGTTATAGAACGGTTATATAACCCGGATATAGTTAAAGCCGTTATAAATAAACGATTTACCGTAGACTATATCTGTCAGGAACGCCTAGATGGGCTTAGCGCTCTAGGCCTATATAGCTTGCTCCTCGTATGCGAACCCTCCTCGTTCCGCATGCTTTAAGTTTTCGTCGATAGCTAGATAGATATTAGCTTATACACCCCTTTTTACATCTCGAGTACCGCCATTCCTGATAATATCGCTAAATACTTTACGTGTTATAATTATAGCTTTAGATATAAAGAAGAAGCGCACCTTTACATTTATAATATTAACCCGGATTATAATAATATCGCGTTAACACTAGATTAATATAGTTTATTACTAGACTATAAGGACGGAGACTATTAGTAGGATCTATAGCCTTACCGACACTTACTAAAAAACTTATAGGCACTAACCTAAAGAGGCTAGATTAGTTGCTAAAGTTGCCTTAAATAGCTACTAGATTATACTTAATCCTCTTAGATATCCGAAGGGAGTATCTCGTCTTTAAGGCGTAGCTCGCCGGAATTAAGGTTAGAGTAATAATTAATTATAGCGCTAATAGTAACTATACTAGTAGAGAAATTACTAAATAGCTAGCTAGGTATTAACGGAAGAAACTACTACCCTATACCTTATTAATAGCTAACGGTAGGACGGCTAAGATAGTATAGAAAGAGCTTTAAGAAGTAGCCTTTATAATCGGATAATAAAAAGAGACGATTACTCTTAATATTACTAAGATCCTAACGTACGATGTCGTATTAAGTATAATATAGCTTCATAACTATAACCCCTATATTAATTAGTAAAAAAGAAAAGTTATATTTTCGTTATATAGTACGAATAAGAAAAAGGGAGATCGATTACCTCTAAAGGCCCCTATCGAGGAAAGAGCGATAATAGTGCGACCGTAGAGAAGAAACGCACTAGCTAACTCTAGTGTTATAGAGATTCCCTCGGAATATAAGGACTTTAAAGATATCTTTAAAGAGCGCGAAGAATTAGCGGCGCTACTAGAACATAAGTTATAGGATTACGAAATACTAATCTAGGAGGGTAAGGAGCCCCGATACACTAGATAGCTAAAAAGGCTATCCTAAAAGGAAGAGGAATTCCTTAAGGATTATATAAAGAAACTCGAGGCTAAGAGCTTTATATATAAATCGATATTACCCATCTCTTATAGAGTGCTTTTCGCACCTAAAAAGGATAGAGGACTACGCTCTTATATCGACTTCCGATTACTTAACGAGATCACGATTAAAAATAGATATCTACTTCCACGAATTAATAATATATAAAATTAACTCCTCGGAGCTAAATACTTCTCGGCACTCGATATTAAGGACGCTTACTACCGAATACGGATAAAAAAAGGGGAAGAGTAGAAAATAGCTTTTAAAACTAGATAAGGACTTTAGAAGTATTAAGTAATGCCTTTTAAACTAATTAATACCCCTACCTTATTCTAAAGCTTAATTAATAATACGTTAAAGGACTTCTTAGACGACTTTATAGTAGTGTACCTCGACGATGTCTTAATCTTCTCGAAAATATACGAAGAATATATAGAATATATATAGAAGGTACTACGATGATTATAAGAGAAACAGCTCCTAATTAAACTTAGTAAATGCGAATTTTATAAAGATAGTATAGCTTTCCTAGGCTATATAGTATTAACTAAGGGATTATAACTAGACCTAAAAAAGGTTAAGGTAGTAAGAGACTAGCTCGAACCGACTAATGTTAAAGAGGTATAAGCAGCACTCGGATTTATAAACTACTACTAAAAGTTTATTAAAGATTTCTCGAAAATCGTAGTATCTTTATTAGCCTTAATAAAGAAGAATACTATATTTAATTTCGACTAGGATTATAAAAGAGCCTTTGAGGATATTAAGGACCGACTTATATCGGTACCTATCTTAGTAATCTTCGACCTAGAGAAAGAAATCACGCTTAAAATAGATATATCGGATTACACTATTAGAGCCTACCTTATATAAAGGGATAATGAAGGACGAATAAGACCGATTATATACTATTCTAGAAAGATAACTAGACCGGAAACGAATTACGATATACACGATAAAGAATTATTAGCGATAGTTAAAGCACTACGCGAATAAAGAGTCTATCTCGAAGGACCTAAGTATCCTATCTAAATCTACTTAGACTATAAAAACTTACTATACTAGATAACTATAAAGTAATTAATTAGGAGATAGGTATAGTAGGCCGAGACACTTTCCGTATACTGGTTTAAGATAAACTATATTAAAGGAATAGAAAACGGAAGAGTAGACGCCCTAAGTAAGAGACTAGATTATAAAGAAAACTCGTAACTAAAACCGGCCGCTATTCTTAAATAGGAAAATAACTACCTTATATACCGAACACCGCTTACGAATATACTAGCCATTATAGACGTCGAACTAATAAAGGAATAGAGGAGAGAGGTTATTAAAGGACGATACGAAGATAAATCAGCAGGATATCTAGGAGTAAATAAGACTATTAAACTAATTATAAGAGATTTTATCTAGAGAGGACTAAGGAAGGATATTAAATAATATATTAAGGATTACGATATATACGCGAAAATAAAGTATACGCGATATAAACTATATAGACTACTATAAATAGTAAAACTTAAAGACGAGTTATAAGTACGGATTACACTAAACTTTATTATTAAACTACTATAATCTAAGGAACCGCTTATAAGGACGAGCTACGATAATATTATAGTAATTATAGATATACTTACGAAATACGCTTACTTTATACCCTAAAAGGAATTAAGCATAGTAAAGGAACTAGTATACACTTTTATAAAAATAATTATTACGTAGTATAGGATACTAAAGGAGATTATATCCGATAAAGATAAGCTATTTACGTCGTAGTTCTAGTAGTCACTAATAAACTTAACGAGAATATACTAAAAACTGTCTATAGTATATTATCCTTAGACGAATAGACAGACGGAATAAATTAACTAAATACTTAAATAATACCTACGGTGCTACGTTAATTACTAATAAGATAACTAGGTAGAGCTACTACTAATTATATAATTCGCTTATAATAATTTAAAAACTTTAATAGGAATATCGCTATTCTATACGAACTACGGAAAACACCTAAATATTAAAAAAGACGTAAAAGGACTATAACTAATAGCGGAAAAAGCTAAAATCTCGGTTAAGAAGTTATAGTTACTATATAAGATAATAAAAATAGAACTATATAAAATATTATAAAAAATATTAAAATATATAAATATTAAAAGATCTAAGGGACTAGACTTTTAAGAGGGGGAGAAAGTCTATATCCTACGAAAAAACATTAAAATATAAAGACTAAGTAATAAGCTGGATTATACTAAAATTAGACTATATAAAATTAAAAAGAAATTAGGACTAGTGATATTCGAGATGGAATTACTAGTAAGTATAAATATCTACCTAGTGTTCTATAAGTCACTACTCGAGAAAGCACTCTAAAACGCTACACTAGGACTAGTCCTAATTTATAAAGAAACACAAGAGCTACTATATAATATAGAGCGAATCGTAGACTACCGAGAAACTAAACACCGATAATAATACCTAATTAAATAGTTAAGGTATAAGGATAGCGAAAACATATAGGAGCCCGAAGAAAACCTACCCGCGGACCTTATTAAATAATACTACTAAATAAGGATATAAGAGATTAGCCAGCCGCCTACTAGCTACCACCTTTAAAGTTTAGAACCTTATTCTAATTAACTAACTTAAATAAGGGCGCGTCTTACTAAATAAAGTTAGGCTCGGCTAAAGCTACCTTATTCTAAGCCGGCACCTTATTAAAGGCATCTAGTACTATTATCTCTCGCTTTAATATATTACTAGAAATCTTATCTAGACGCGCTAGGAAGTCTTAAAGGTTAGCGTCGCCCTCCTTTAACTCAGTAAGTGTTTTTCGTAAACGCGCGATCTCGCGCCTTTTAGCCCTCGACTTAACCGCTAGCTATTTCTTCTGCTCTCCGATTTTTCGGAGCTCCTCTATAGAGAATATTCCGTTATACTCTTTACGATGCCGAAGATATGCCGCACACTTTATACTCTACTCCCTTAAGTAGAAATAGACTTTACTATAATTTATATACTCGGTGTAAGACACTATAACTTCGGTTTTCTCGACGAATTCGATATAATTAATGATCTCGTTTTAACGCTGCTACTAGAGAACAATAGGCTTAGAGGATTTAGGAGGTTTAGGGTTTAATTTATATACCTTAAAGGCCTATATAGTTAGTTATAAGAAAAAGAAGGAATAATAAATAACGACGAGAGCGGGCTATAGCCTACCTTAAGTATATTACGAATAACGAACAGGCTAGGGAAGAGAAAGTATTACGAATCGACCTTTATACGACCTGCCGGGCCTGGCGCAGGAAGGGAGGTTAAGCGAGGAAGTTAGCCTCGTTAGCAAGGCTGGCTCGGGTCATGTAACATCCTAAATAGGAAATAAGGTGTTGCAGTAATTGTATATTATATATACAACAGGGGTAATAGTGTAACGCCTAGACTTTCCTAGATAGGAAAACTACCTATATATATAGTTATAGCTAGATACACTTCTATAGGAGGTGTAGTTAACTTTAGTTAACATTACGCTTAAGGAGATACAGTATAAGTGCTGTGTCCCGTCTAACGATCTGTTCGGCATTAACCTTTACTCTACCCCGATAATCAAGAACCCCTAGGGTTACCTGTGTACTTACGTGTCCTTATACACGCTGCGCGGAGGCAATTCTTAATAAGGCTGTAGAAATTAATCTTTTATAGATTTATAAAATATAAATTTATAAAAGATCTAGTTATTAATATAACTAATTTTCTTATTATTAGACTTTATTATTAAAGATATCGTATTATTATTACCTCGCCGCTAGCCTAAAGTAAAGAATAATATATTATACTAGTAAGTTTATAAGGTTTAGGTTTAGTTTTTTAATAAGTATAGATATATTAAATAGTATTAATATAATTTTCTTTAAAAATAAATAGCTAGCTACTATATAATAATAAAAATACTTAGAAAATATTCTTACTCCTCTCGTACCGCGTGATTATATAGAATATATTAAGTGTAATTTTAAATTTACACTACTAACGTAAAGTATAAAGGTAAATACATATCGGAGCTTAGACTCGTTTTGCAAAATCTCGCTCGAATTTTTTGATTGGCTCGCTAATCAGCGCCTTAGCGCGCGGCAAAACGCGTCTAAGCTGACTGAGACAAGTACCAAGAGGTGTACTGGGCTATACCCCCTATTATACGATACTGTATTGTTTATATAGGCCTTCGTAACTATATAGCTAGGTCTCCCCCTAGACCCCTCTGAAATTCATCATGTCCTCTAATTGAGTCACAGCGTCCTTTGACCAGAACCAGCAGACCAAGTGTTGGTCCGTATTTCGCAGCATTTGCTGCCGCATGTCCCACCGTAGCTTATCGATAAGCGCAGGCTAAAAATTATTTCAGTCGACAGCCATCTATCGGCATCACCGCCCTTCTTCGAGTTTGAAGGTGGGCATGCTGTTTTGAGGAGGAGCTGCTGGCTGTGGTGAATCTCCCGAAATGTTGCGTGAAGTGTGAGCTTGCCTCAAAAACGCAAGGTCTCTAATACTGACTGGTGTTTCCTAGAAAACCTCGGAATGCGCGGACGGCCCGTATCGTTAAGGCTCGCGAGCCTCAACAGGTCGAGTCGAGGAAACGAGTACTGCTCCTGCACGGGACCAAATGTCCTCTGCCGGTCCAAACCGTGCTCAAGACGGTACATACCCTCACCAAACCAGACTCGGTCATGCTCAACAAGAAGAATGACAACATTCACCCTTTCGAGAGTACCGAATCTTTGGAGTTTCTGGCGGGTAAAAATGAATGTGGCGTGGTTGTCTTTGGCGCACATTCGAAGAAGAGACCGAACAATCTCACCATGATGCGGATTTACAACGGAAAGGTGCTTGACATGGTGGAATTACTCCTCCTCGTGCCTATGGATCAACCGCAGCCAGAGCCGAAACTAACGATTGGAGTGGAAATGAAGCCTTTGATTTTGTTTGCAGGCTCGCAGTGGGATGATACCTCATCTTCGGCCCAGGCTACCTTGTATCAAAGTCTTAAATCCATGATGCTGGATCTCTTCCAAGGCGAGGAAATCTCCTCCATTGACGTGGCGGGCCTGCAGTATCTTCTCATGATTGCTGCAGGCGAGAGTTCTGGTACCTCCCCAGACCTCAGTGACCCGACGAATAAGCCTGTCCTTCATCTCAGATGGTACAAGATCCGGACAATGAGATCAAACAGTCCGAAGATACCTCGAGTTGAGCTTGATCCTATTGGGCCAAGCTTCGACTTTCGAGTTGGGCGTTTCCAGGAGGCTGACTCGACGGTGATGAGGGACGCCTTGAAACATGGCCGCCGACCCAACGAAGCACGGACGAAGAAGAACATTGAGACTGATTTAGTCGGTGACAAGATTGGCCGCGTTCATCTCGGCAAGCAAGACCTCTCGACTTTGCAGACAAGGAAGATGAAGGGATTGAAGCGAGTTCATGACGACATTGAGGATGAGGAAGAAATGCCAGACCTTGACGGCGAAGAAGACATTGTCAGCCAAGATGGAGATGTCGGGAATGGAGGAATGGACATTGAGGAGGGAGCCAGCAGTGACTTCGGCAGTGGTGATGAGATCAGTATCGGCGACGATGATGATGATGAAGAGATGGCGGATGCGCATGACGAACAGAACGAGAAGCTAAAGAGGCAGAGGACTTCGTGAAAGACATTTCAAGCCGAGAAACCCAGTTATCTAACAGTGGTCCCAAGACTTACCAAGTCTGTCACTTCGGATGGCTACAATACAACACCTCGGGGTGCTACACCGGCAGCAACTTGCTCGATTTCGCACCACCTGGGGTCCAAAGAAGCAGCAATCGTGTCCGACACGTGCCACGCTAAGTTACGACAGATACAGGCTGCGTTCGTGGGAGGATCCTGTCTCCAGGAGCATCGACAACCTGGCTGTGGATGTTCAAGCAGAACCTTCAATGGCTTTCCGGAAATATCAGTCAGCCACTTCTACACTGAGTGTGGCCTCACTCTCCCGTCACTATGTCCTCATGGCATGCACCGGGAAAGAGCACGCCCACTGAATGAGACGGGGTTGCACGACGATGGAAAGAGAATATTGTTTTGTGGTCAAGGAGCTGTACGAAATATAAATGTATGCTGGAATCTGTGCACGCGCGAGAATTTGCCGTGCAAAGCGGCGCGGAATTGGCGTCGCAAAGGCAAAATGAAGAGCCGAGGCACATGACGGCGATCGAGGAGGATTTGTGGGGAAGCGAGGAATGACACCGCAAACCGCCGGCTGTGTTCACATGCGCCGACCGAAAACTGGCGGAGAGATGATGTCGCTGTACTGTGTATCTCCTCGTTCGCCGAGGGCTCTTGTTCCTGCTCCTACGCATGGACCTTGCATACCTACTTTTCATTCAGCAATTGATACTAGATGCGACAAAGTAACACATGCCAGCTCTTTGCGACCAGCTCTTGCCCTTGACACCCATGACGTGAGCCGCGACTTCCTCCTACACCTGAGCGTCTCCGGTGTTGCGCTCCATTACGACCCTAAGAGTCTCTTCCCATCTCTGGCAGCGAAATCGACGCTGACATAGAAGGATGGATGTCCTTAAAGTCAGTCCGCTTCCTCTACCGTCGTTACCAGACCAACTAACGTCTCCCAGCAAACAGTTGATTCCATCATCCTCAATCCAGACCTTGCCCCTCTCCTCGCAATCGTCAAAGCTGCCCGCAATGGCGCCGTCTACGGTGCCAAAGTCCGATTTCCGCACGCCCTCGTCATGGTTTTCATGTTCCGATCAGGCACATTAAAAGAAAAGCTGCGGCTGGTGTTCAAGGCGACCAGACAACATGCGCGCAACCTCGCCTTCTTTGCAACAGTATACAAGTCCTCAATGTTAATATTGAGGTTACTAAACCCTTCCGCTCCGGGCAAAGAGGGCCCCTATGATACATTTCTTGCCGGGCTAGTAGGAGGCTACCTTGTTTTCGGCAGGGGGAAGCAAGCAAGGTGGGTACAATCTTCAGCAGCAGCGAGTGGGGAGCTAAAGAAATCTGTCAAGGTCGAGCGTCAATCAACAAATCGTCATATACGTGTTCGCTCGAGTCGTGCTTGCTCTAGCGAAACTCGCCTTCGAGCCACCGAGTGCCACGAGTTCGACACCTACTCCCACGTTATTCACTCAGCGACTGTCACCCGAGTTGAAAGCCAAGATCGAAAACAACGCCTGGCCGGTGTTTGCCAGTCTCAGCTGGGCTTTGGTCATGTACATCTTTAGATGGCAGCCGGAGAGCATCCAGTCCAGTTTAAAGAGCAGTATGAAATATATGTATGTTGTGGTATTTCCTGACACACTGGTGATAATGCTTACCTGCTCTCAGATATGTGAACTCGGACTACTGGGATAACTTCAGGAATTTCCTCATTTACAACACTTAAGAGACCTCGGGCCAAGACTATGCGCATTCGCCACGGCGTTCGGACATCAAGACGATCACGGCAAATGTACCTAGGTATACACGGCTTGCATGCGAGTACGGAAGCGCAACCATATTCTGGTGGCATAGGGCCCAGTCCTGTCAGGCAATCCTGAAGACGAGACGTGCAGATCTACCTATAGGTATGACATTGTACAGAAACAGAACCTCCTTCAATCGTGATGTCAGTCAATCCATGGGTTTTTCCTTGTTTGCTGAAGGCAGGCATGGCATCACGGGAGAGCACGCCTTGGTGTGGTATGTACCGTGAAAGCGCGTTAATCAAGATTCGAAGAGACAATGTCGCCTCTTCTTGAGAGTCATATTGCTTCAGACTGGGAATGCTGATGTCGTTACTGATTTCTTAATTCCTCTCGACCTACGCATCACTCTTGGAGGCGTCCACGGCTGTGAACCTCGTATCAGACACGACACAGCCATCGCCGGATGTATTCTGGCCAATCCCAGGTTGCCCTGGGGGCGAGGCAGACACCATTGCCAGGTAAGTTGCCCGTACCGCCTCGAACAGCCTTGCGCTGCTCGACTTACCTGCATTTATTTATCCGTTTCTCCTTACCCCCATAAGACCTTGTCCTTCGGACTTTTTCTATCAATGACCTGCCTCGAGCCATAGAAAGCGTTTGAACACAAAACGGTGGTGTTTGCGCTCCTCTTCAAAGAGCGAGATTGGCAACGGACGACGCTCGGCAAACCTGGAGTCTACCAGTTATTGGACTTCGTACGGTGAGGCTGCCATCTCA
This sequence comes from Cladophialophora yegresii CBS 114405, assembly GCF_000585515.1. Classification (NCBI taxonomy): domain Eukaryota; kingdom Fungi; phylum Ascomycota; class Eurotiomycetes; order Chaetothyriales; family Herpotrichiellaceae; genus Cladophialophora; species Cladophialophora yegresii. The sequence goes on along the minus strand of NW_006913049.1, from coordinate 851,318 downwards.
ATAGAAGATCTCAGCTGATCCTCGCAGGAGCTGCCAAAGCCCAATTTCACGGACTCGGTCGTAAATGGGGGAGACCCCATCGAACCCACCATTAAGACTGTGGTAATCCAGCTAGCATACTTGTTAACCTGGAGCCATCTTTTGACGATCCAAGGTCACGGTATCCGAAGCCAGGCCTCCAATGTGTGCATCGCCGCTATCAATCCCCCGTTACCCATTGTTTTGACTGCAAGTGACCTCGTCAGAGCGATAGGCACATCTGTTACATGTTGGTCAACTCCGCAAGTCTTCGGCATAAGCTATTATCGGGCGGCGGCTCCTGGTCCGGCCCCGAGCTGTCCACTTGTGGTAAACCTTGGGATGATACTGTTGGATATGCAAGGCGGATGCGATTCCCAGGTCTCGCACGTCACAATCATAAAGGCATAATGGATTAAATCTGCAGTTCAGCCAAGCCAGGCCGGGACAGCGAATGTACTGATAAGCAGCTACAAATGGGGAAAAGGGGTAATCTCATTGAAGACGAACAAAGCAGACCTCTCCAATTGATCTGGAGAGAAAAATGTGATAAGACGCTCACGCCCTTTCAGAGCCCATCGTCAGGTCGGACCCCAGTCCAAGCGCCACGCTCACTAAAATCCATCACACAGAGCTTGTTCCAGAGTTCAAAGCGAAGCAAAGTAGCCAACGTAGCTCTTGCCATGCTGCGATGCTGCCATCTCGCCATTCTGCCATCCTGCCATTCCACCATCTCGCCATTCCTCGCTGGAAACACAGTCTTCCGTGGATGGTTCCGCACAACCGCGAGCTGGGTTCCTCGAAACGAGGAAACCACAACTGTAACCTTGAAAGAAATAAGAAACAGAAAGTGAGAAGTGAGCCTGCTTTACTCGCTGCTGTTTCGATGGCAGACATCGCCATATGCCTGGTCGATCGATCTGGAGTAGTTTCAGAACGGGAAACGGGAAACGCACAGTAAGAAGCGAGCCTAGTTTACTCGCGCCTGGGTCGATGGCAGATATCTTCACAGGCATAGCTGAGCGATCCGGACTAATTCTTGGGACCGCAAAAAAGGGACCGTCCAGACAGATCCCAAAACATTCTCTACAAATTCCAACTCGGATCCCAGGAGGCCAGAGTTCAACTTTGAGTTGCGGGTTGCCGCTTCACTCGCTGTTACGTACGGAGGCAATCCATGTTGGTTTTCTTTTGATGCGCTTTATTGATATGCTTATGTTCAACGCGTACGGTATTCCTACCTGACCCGAGGTCAACCTTGAGAAAAATGTTTCCTGTTTAAAGCAGGGGACAGGGCATGGTCGAAGCGGGGGAAGACCACAGGACGAGGGTCCAGGTGTTTTGGCGCCCGAGATAGTGGTCGGCCTCATTGTCGATTAAGCGTAGAGGAATTCCCCCTTAGTCCAGTATCCCAGTCAGGAAATGGGGTTCCGTCCGCCGTGTTGGCTGCCGCGAAAGTTGCTCGTCGTCTAGCGTCTCGATCGAAGAACAGTGTCCTATCCGCCGTGTTGGCTGCCGGCAAGTAGCTGGACGGCGAAAATGACAGTTAGGGTTGGGATGAAGGAAATGGCCATTCCCACTGAGGAGGATATTCCTGACCTTGGAAATCTTGCGGCCATAGCGTCGCTGTGTAATAGGGGTAGTGGTGGCTCCCCGTGACCATAGGCGCAGGAGGAGGACCTCTTTCGCTACCACCACCGCCGCCCGAATCTGGTCTGACCCATCCAGACGTGGTAGGCGCGTCGCTCATACTATAGACTAAGTCTGTAATCGGTGGACCACATGTCGGTGGCATATAGTCTGGGATCGGTGGACCACACGCCGGTCGCAACCATGGTGAGGATGGCGGCGGGTAGATCGAGGTATGCGCTGTACCGTCATTGAGGTTTGTTAGACGTGCCGTTGGCTCGAAGGAAGCTGATGGTCTAGGTTTCGTCATTGCGGCTGCTGAGCCTGGTGAATGATATGTAAAGGTCCGACTCCTCGAAGCAGCTTGGGGAAACAAATTTGCGGAGGGCATCAAACGCGATGGCTCCTCTGATACGTTCGAATCCGGTGTGATGGCGGGTTGTATCAGTCTTTTGAGGGTGGGAAGCGACTCTGCCCGAGACTCTAAGATGCCAGGGAAAACGTAGGCGGTGGAGGCAGCATCTTTGTCCTGCCCGAGGACGCCGACGCTATCAAGGATGGTAGTGATGTTCGTGTTGACCTGAACGTCGTGGACGCTGTCCTCGAGTCCTCTCCCGGAGATGACGCGCTTGTACAGTTCCACGACGCCGGCCTTGAAGGATTCGTTGTCATACAAGATCTGGTCTGTCTGTTTGTGGACTGCGCCCCTCAAGACGTGTCGTTTCCGCGTCAGGCTGAATCTGCAGACATCGTCGTCGCGGCAGCACCTGTAACATGGCATGTTGCCGTCGCATTTCGCCTTCTTGATGCGACACCTCTCGCAGGCGCGAGTGACTCGTTCGCGCGAAGTTCCGGCGCATGTTCTCGGGGACATTTCATGGTCAAAGGAAGATCGTGCAGTGTGGCGGGTAACAAGGAGAAGAAAGGGGAGGAAAAGAGCTGCGAAAGACGATTGTCGCGTTTTATACAATAGGCAGCATACACCCCTTCTAGCACAGGGCAAACACTCACCTACCGGTCGAGTCTGTACAGACGACAATATCTCATGTTGAGGTCCGATCCATATCAGCGTATAGTGTTGGACCAGGCTGACCACTCCTGTTGCTGACCGAAACATCACCGAGGGGGAAAGACTTCGAGGCGTGACTCACCAATAAAGGTCCTCGCGCCGACCTCTCGTCTGGAGATCATTTTCCGCTCCTACGAGAATGAATATGCTTCGCTTGGATATCTGCCGAGAACACAGCTATGAGGCTCCACGCCTTGGGGTTAGTTGAGCGGAACCGAGCGGCTCATTGGATCAGTGAATACAGGTGTATATGCGTCCTGTCTGTCTTGCTTTCTTCGGCACATACGCTGCTACCACGCATGTCGCGCACGGAAACACCCGAAGGGACGAAATTCAACCATGGTTGGCTGACCAAGTCAAGAAGGGAGAGCAAACCGTTGTTTGAATGTCAAGCCACAACCGCATTAGAGGTGGATGGCTGTGAGCCGATCGAGGCTCATGCAGGCAACCACTAGCGCCAGACCGCAGCACGCTTAGCTTCGTCGCGTATGACGGATAGGAGGTTGATTGTGGAGAAGAGAGCAGAGGCACGTGGCAGTTCCATGAAGTGAGAGTAGAATCGCGTTGCGGGTGATTTGCCTCTAAGTGCACGGTGATTTTGATCCGCGTTCTATACACGGCCCAGCGCGCTTGTGGTGAGCAGACTGTACTTCTCATTCGGTGATACAGTTTCTGTACGGAGATCCAAAGGGATAGAGCCATCACTGATGTAGACGAAAGAGAAGTTGCAGACAGCATGTGCAGCCTGAAGACGCATATATTAGGCTGAAGGCAGGTTGTAGGTGAAGCAGATCTGAGAAAGGATTGAAGCTGATGAAAGTAACAAAGTACGGAGTACAGTAGCCGGCTTAGTTACCCTACCCAAGGTACCTAGTCTACTTCGGGAATCTCGGCGTTGGGCGTAACAAGCGAGGCAGGACGTGAACCCTTGCTACCCTACTATATTCAGCTCAACCTTTCTTCGGTCCATTACCGTACTACTTGTGTACTGTGTACCTAAGTCCTCGATCTGACCTGTGACCTCAACAATGATTGTTAACATCTCGATCTGACTGTTTGCGCTGACCATTACATCCCGATACGTGGCGAGGACCGCATTCTACGCTTCTCAACCAACCTAGACCAGATACCGGAGGTGCGCCCTCAACGGAGTTCATCTCCCGCTTCATTCAGTTCGTCAACTTGACAAATGATTACCATCATAGGCTCGTAACAGGCGGCCTTGTCTCCGCTTGTACTGGCTATATCTGGCACGCCACCGGTGGTACCGCTGACCACTGATCATTTTCCTGTTGACTTGGGCAGACCGTAGCGCCATTTCAGAACCCACATCTCCATCTGAGTATTATGGCATCAATGCAGACATGCACGGCCGGCACTGTCTATGTTTGACCGCTGACTTGTGGCTTTCGAAGTGGGATCGTGATATCATTGAGTGTGGTCAGCCTCGGCCTTCCGAGGTAGGCAACACGGCTAAGTCTCAAATTCGCCTGGCCGTCCCCAGTGCCTGATGCCCTAAGATGATCCCGACAGAGGGCCTGCATGGCGTTGGGCCGGGAGACATCCGAGCCATGAACGAGAACGAGAGTCTGCAAAAGCAATTGGACTAGTACTTGCTGGCGGATGGCTGGAGTTTGAATGCTGCAAGTGGTGCCAACACCTGGACTCGCTGCTCGAATGCGGATATCGGCTTAGAGCATTGTGGAAATCATTCTGTTACATTTTCCGTAAGTGAGCAGAAGCCTGCTATGCTAGATGGGGTATTTCAAACCATCACCAGCCCTTCATGCTTAAATCGTTTCGGGTCGTGTCGTGCTAAGCGTTGCAGTGCATTCCCGCTCCAACTCCAACTCCAACTACAGGCGCCTACCCAACCTTCCCAATCGATATTAATGTTTTTCGATCACGACGGCGTCGAGTTCTTGCTCTTGTGTCCCTCAAATGCCTTCGAGCTTCAACTCCTTGGCAATCACATCCGCCCATTCGTCAATCTCATTCCAGTCGCGGTAGTCTCCAAACCGCCCGCCCATGCAACTCCACAAGCAACGCATAGGCCCCGACATGGCCAATCCGTCGGCCTTCCCTGCGAACAGATGGTGATCCCGGACCTTGGGCACCTTCCTCGAAATCGTCTCCTTGATGTCCTGGGATTCTCTCCTCACAGCTCGATCTCTCACCCACTTGGAGCCCCTGACCGTGGGGGCCATTCCAACACTGAAAGCCCAGGTCGGCTTCATTTGGAGTCCCATGGCTTCGACGTCGAGGAACTTCTGTGCGTCTAGGAGCCATCTAGACCCATGCACGGCACTGCCCAGGATGACCGCGCTGTAGTTCTCGACGCTGAAAACGTGGTCGACAGGCCGGCAGTCAACGGCTAAGCCGTTGGCATGTAGGCGTGAGGCGATGCGGTCAGCTATTTCGCGCGTTGACCCATGCGATGTAGCGTATGCGATTAGGATAGGCATTGCGAGGGAGGCTTCTGCCGTTCTCGCTCCGTGATCGTCTTGTCTAGTGGAGTTTCGTTGTGCTAGAGAGTACGTCTTGTTATGTGTCGACTCAGTATTCGGCCAGCTTGCTGGGCGTTGGTCTGGCTCGGCTGTCTATCCGGGAGGTCGGTAGGTAGGTGGGTGGGCAGTTGGAGGTGACCTGGTGTATGAGGCGAAATGTTGTCGGAGTCGGTTTCGGTGGTTGATATTGGTAATGTCATATACCCTCCGATGATTTCCCTCCAGCTAGATTCGGTCATGTGTCTCGGTGACGAAGACACGCGAGCAAGCGAAGGTCAAAGCGTACATGTACCGGTGCACTGTACTTATTGTGAAGTCGCTCCACCCACCTTGTACGCCCGGTCCTCTTGACCCCTCCAATCGACGCACTTTAGGATGCTAATGACGGGCAGGCCTCTTCGTGTTCGCTCCATCGCATCACTTGACGTAGCGGAGATAGGAAGACGGGAGAACAGAAGCTGCTGACAGCACATACTGGCTGCCGTGTACAGTCGGTCTGCTCGAGGATTCGGAACCCGACCTCTCCAAAGATCCGCGCTTCCGTACGAAACATAGTCACCGAAGTCCGAGGCTTACTTTGACCGTGTCAGCCGTGCGGGAAAACCGTGTCATTGGTGGCAAGGCTGCTCACGAAGTTTAATGCGCATGTCGATTAGTTGTCCGTGGTTGCACACTTCAGACTGTCGGGCCTACCGGCCTTACCTTGCGATCGGAAGCATGCGGAAAGATGTACCAGTCTCTTCCCAAGAGTTCAAGAGCGCAAGAGATTAAATGCGATAATGTTGGTCCGATTCGTAGGATCGGGATTCTGAAATGCACGAGTCTGGTGCTGCACAAGGCATATCAACGATCATTCCACCTGTGCTCCGTATTCAGAACGAGATGAGAAGGGAATGAGAAGGCAAGAAGGGACTCCTGCACGCCAGCCCTGACAGCCCCGCGCTTCAACCCGCGCCCCTAGCCGATTAGTCCTAGCCTGTCCCGTGAATCTTGCAATGTCTCCGACTTACTCTCACCCTTGTCGAATACCTCTTCACCGGTTACGAAGAAAGTAATTAGACGAACTCGAGGCTGTGAACGTCAGGCCCACGAGTCGTGCGGATAGCTGCTCGAGGGGTTCCAATGGTCGGTAAGCAACGTACAGTGCATATGCTTATGAGCTCGGCCAAGGGGAAAGCTGTACACTCTGGTGATGTTGCAGCTGCACATGCCTTGGTTGGCAATCACTAATTACGGAGGGGCTGGTGGTCACTGTACTCTTGCTCTGACTTTACTTTTATTTTAGTTTCATCTCGCTACTTCTTCAGAGCATACAGAATACTACACCAGTGCCACCAGGTGAGGCTGTAGGCTTGTATGTACCTTGACAGGCTCGGAACTGCAGCTGGTCTTCGGCGCTCTGTTTCCCGAGTTTGATGTACCTTTGAAGATTGGCGATGAAGCTCTCCCTCAAGCATTGACTCAAACAGTTCCGCAAATAGCCTAAATAAAGCTGCGAGACACGCAAAAGAGTTAACTTGGACGTCGCTAGCATCAACATGGCAGATTCCGAAGTCTCTGCCTTCACTCCTCCGTCTTCTATCACATGGCAATCGCTCATAGCTCGCAGCACAGAGGCATTGGAAGCGCTCGCTACGGACGGACAAGTCTTCAATACGCCACTGATTTTTGAAATCCTGCAAGACTATCGTAGTCTGGATGACTTCTTTCGGAAAACACTGGACTTACTGATGTTCTAGTTCTTCCAAGAACGAGACGCCTTTCTCTCACAAGCAATAATGACGAAATGGAGCCGTAATGCGCTGGACGACTACGTTCTGCTACCTGCTTCTAATACCTGCGTCAACCGCAACGAATGTTTCTTCGTAAGCCATTTTTGGCGTACGCAAGATCACCCTGATCCTGACGGCCACTGTCTACGCCTTCTTCAAGCAGAACTTCAGCCGCAGCATTGGTCATATATCTGGGTAGACTGGACATGCATACCGCAGAGTCCGCGCAGCCTACTGGAAGAGGCGTATTTCATACGATCGCTGGAAACGATGACGGGGATCATTCGGAACTGTGGATTTATCTGATTGTATCCGCCGTTTGAAGCACGCATGTGGATTTTGTATGAGGTTACCGAATATGTTCTTACTTCCTCCGAGGATCTAGCAGCAACCCCCGACATCAAGGAGTTTAAGGATCACGTTCAGGAGATGGTGCAGACCGGCGTACGATTGGTATTGGACAAGTATAGCTACAGGTGCACGCACGACCGGGACAAGGCATATCTCACCTCTTGGCTCGAAGTGCTCGTTTTGCTGAGCAGGCTTCGTGTTGGGGTAGGTGACATTAGGCGGGTAATGGACAGCATGACCTGGTTTCTGATGACGGGAGAGATACTTCACGTCGTGGCCGGCGCCAAGTTGCAGCTTAGCAAGTTCGAAGGCATCCTCACTTGCGACGGAGGGCGCTATGAGTTCACGCCGTTTCCGAGATGGGTGAGTTCATCTATCATCGTATTTGTTATTTGTTCACAATATCAATCAGGACGCCGGGAAATACTCTACGAAGCGCCGAGGCGTGGAGCAGATCCAAAGGTTGACGAGATTTCCTTCTCGGAAAGTTGACATCAGATGATGTCGAGATCGGAGACGCCCAGTCGCGAAGTATGATTACAGCAATCGACAGGGTCGGTGCTTCTCGCTTTGTACTTGAACTTCGGTGGCGATGAGGGTAAACCCAGGTAAGGGATCTCTTCGACAGTGGCTTCCTTCAAGCACAACGTCCATTCTCATGTCCACCTTCAAAGGTGACTGCTAAGCACAACATCTGAGTCCTGCTAGAACGATACTGTTCTTGCTCAACTGCGGTCTGCCCTCTCTGCGTCACTTCGTTATTTGTCATGCTGTTCGCCATTAATGCCCATGTTTGCACCGCTTCCCAGATCGAATCCGACGCAGCTGGTCGGAACCCGATGGGCGAACCTGGTTCCGCTGGCGGTACTCGCTAAGGCTGTATCCTCGCTTCAAGATCCGGACCTGATTCAATCTTCTCATAGTCCGAACACAGAACACAGTCCTCGTCGAGGTGTGACCGTCCATTTCCCGGCCCAGCGCCTTTCAACGATGTCGTGATATCATACAACGAGAAAATCTCCCAAGTCCGCTTCTTGGTCCTAAACAAACGAAATGGAGTCAGCACGCATGTCCTTATCCGGAGCGAGCCACGTACTGATTTTTCAAAAGTCACACCTCTCGAGCCAAGGGGTCGGCTGGAAGGGGGTTGGTGTCCGATACGAGGAAATATTGCTTACCCAGCAATATATCAGGAATGCCGCCTGGGAAGTCAACGCTCCGAGCGCTAGATAGCTGGTCACATCTCGGACCGCTTCGGGAACCTGCGTCCACCCGTGACTCGCTGCGGACGCTTTGGAAAGGATCCTCTGTGAGGGATCGTGATGCAGGATGTGTCGGTGAAGGTAGAGTTGTTGTTGTTGTTGTTGTCTTGTTCCTAACACGCCAGGTGCTGCTGATGAAAAGCTCCTGACTGCTTGGCTCAGGCGATTGATGGGAAGCCGCACGGGAGGCATGCTGGTGTCTTGGTGCGGGAGAGGGTGAATGCTTCTGATGAGAGGCTCGAAGTCTTGTGATGAGAGTTTCTAGGTGAAGGTATTGCTGGCGTTGAGGATGATAGTGCTAGTCTAACAAGTGTTGTCGAATGCTTTTAGTATCGTGTGAGTCTCGATTTATTGGGTCGTGGATCTGGGCAGGTAAGCTTGCCACCAAATCCAATGGGACATGTTATATGTGCACGATATCTATCTCACCTGTCATGAGAATGTCGTTCCTTACCGGAGCCTCCCATGCCCAGCGCAATCACGCGTCAATGGCGTCCAGATGCAAACTCACCTGATGGTGGGACTGCTCAGCAGGAGACACCCCAGCATGCGACATCTGGACAAGCCCGACGTGAACAGATTCGGTGGCCTGGGCGGCCAAGGCGTGATCAGAGTCACCGGGTTACGGGCTTGCTTCTCCAGTCGTGTGCCCCAAGTACCCAGTACCCGTGCCCGAGGCGCACCATCAAGTACGATCGGCGCTCAAAGGGCACTCCGAGCAATAAAGACGCTCATTATCCGTCGCGTGTCGTTTCGCGTGTCCATCTGCGGTCAAAGATGGGGGTTTCGAGAAGGGAGGCTTGTGCACGAAAACTCAAGTCGCGTGTTTTTCTGTTGGCGGACGCAACAGGTCGTGGAGCCTCAGGAGCCCTGAAAGTCCCGATGCCGCAAGTGGCGTGAGCAACGCCCAGGAGTGGATGACGAGGGCTGCGGGCGCTGTATTATGTAACCTAGCGAGCTAATTTGGCCGCTGGGCGAGCCCTGAGCTCCGGGGATTCCACCAGTACCAGAGCCCGTCTCCTGTGCTTCGTCAGGTACGTACCAGGTACGTACAAGGTACAGTAGTACGGTAGAAGCCGCACAGCACGCAGACCGTGGCGTGACAGCCTCCCATCATCTGCCCTGTTCGTCCCTCGAGGAAGCCGCTCACCCCGTCCTCCATACTCGGACCACGCGATTGAGTTCAGCCTCGTCCAATGACAAACTACTCGTTGCCCCTTGGAGCTTCCACTTGCGGCCATTGGGGACGCTTTCTCACCAATAGCTATGGCTATGGCTATGACACGGATTTCGGGTCTCCCGTGCGGCGTGGCAGCCTTGACGAGCCCTGAGGCTTTACACTACACGGTCCAGACGGTAAGCTACGGTATCTTGGTGGCACCCGTGCAGAACACCACCTCCTGCCTCCGAAACCGTGAGTATATGTAGCGCTGAAATCCCCCTTTCTACGTGTGCCCTCTTCCACAAATCAGACAAAGACACAAACCAGAACATAAACTTCACTGTCGACCAGCCCAACTTACACATACCCTCGGGAAGAGAAAGAGTGTATGCAACCCAACAAACGAACATCTATGAAACCCCAAACCCCAACCCACAGCTCGATTCAAGAAAGTCAAACACCGCAAATGCAGCAACACGGCTACGGCGACAATTGGTTCACCAACCTCTACGAGCTGGGGACCGAGTACGTCAAACTGCACGCCGAAGAGGACGCCGGTCTCCAGGCCCAAGCATCGTCACAATCGCCCATGCATTGCTACGGCGATTCGTGGTTCGAGAACCTCGACGCCCAGAGGCTGGCATATGAACAGCACAAGGCTGCCGCCGGGCGGGAGGAGGGGGAAGGCCCCCAGCCGCACAACTACGGGGACGCATGGTTCGAGAACTTGAATCAGCAGAGGATGGCCGTGGCCAACGCGCAGAGACCTCAACCTCACAACCACGGCGATGCGTGGTTCGAGAACCTCAACGATTTGCGCATCGAGTACGAACGCACACATCAACCACTGCCCCACAACTACGGCGACGAGTGGTTCGAAAACCTCAACACCCAGAGAATGCAGTACGAGCAGCTTCGGGGCCGTCAGCCGCAGCTACACCCACACAACTACGGCGCGGATTGGTTTGATGGGTACGAGCGCATGTGGGAAGAGTGGCAGACTTTGAAGCCGTGCCGGCGAGCATAGGAGCACTGCATGGGATCTGATTCCCGACTATTTGGCGCTTTGTGTGAGCCAAGTGATATAGGCCACTTGGCCCTGTTTGTACTGTACCATCAGGGCGATCGGAGAAACTACCGGCTCGGTTGGTTTGATTTGATCTGGAGGTCTTGGGACCGCGCTCCCTTGTACCGGGATTCGAAATGGCTTCGGCGTTGGCATGGACGGTAGGGATAAGCGCCTGAGGCAGCTAGACATACTGTACTGTAACGCGGACGATTAATGTGGAGGTTGTTAACGATGACTTGGATTCCATGGACGCTAAAGTACAGCGCCTTCTCATCCGAATGTGGTCGACCGTGGGCAGGATCGTATAGCATACCTAACGTAGTATAATAACACAGTAATACTAATGTGGTCCTGGCGAGACTTCCGTCCATGGAATAGACGGTGTGAGAGTCGAGCAGATGGAAAGGCTCCATTGTCGTCAGGAGAAAACGAAGGCCACAATGTCGACTAATAGACATCGGGCCTGATCATGTTGGTAAATGCCTTGAACACCCACTATTGCGTCCGCTAGATGACTACATCCTCAGAACGGCCATACGACGCCGAGGAATCATGTATGCGTAGATAAAGCCACGAGACTGCCGGTCTGGTATTTGCTTCTATCTGCTAACCATGCCCATTATTGCTAGCTCATTTCATTTTCATTCGGTTGAGCTCCGTTCTACTTCATCCCGTCACATCAGCAATCAAAGAAGATCGCCGTGCTGAGCATTTGCTCCAGCACGGTCTTGCCGGGTCGTCTATCCTTCGACACGGCGGCCATGGTTTCGTTGCCCGCCGCCGGCTGCAGGGTGTCGTGGCTTCGTACTCTCTTGCGTCCAGACTCTTTAGACGATGTCCTGGTGTGGTTGACCTTGGCCGGCGTGGAGGGACTTCTGGAGACCTCGTCCTTGAATCCCGACACGACGCCGCTCGAGTCAGAGCTTTGGACTGAGCCGACACCGGGGCTCGAGCCATCTGTTTGTGTGAGAGGCACCTGTAGCGGCTGGTTCGGCACCAACATGACGGTCTGTTCGGCTTTCGCATCAGATGAATGTAGTGGTTCGGGGAAGTGGTTTGATTGTTGCGTCGACAAGTGGTCTTTGCTCTCGTTTTGGTGCCAGAGCTGTTCTCGAATGCGCCGCATGGCATGCATATGCCTACGGAAGCCTGTCTCGATGCCGTCCAGGTTCAACATCTCCGCGGGACGATGAAGGTCTGTATGATGAGGCGAGGTCTGATGACTGGCCCACGACGGCGCCCTGGGACCTTCTGAGCTGGTGTTTGAGAGGCTTGGGCAAAGGGAGGATACCACGTTTCCTCTGAGACTATCGTTGACAACGCTGACTTGATTGAGTGACCTGGTCGCTCCCACAGGACCTTGCGCCGTGCTAGCCGTCCTTCCCTGATCCCATTTCTGGAGAACAGTTCTTGTGACTTCTTGGAGGACCCGGTATTCTTCAGTCTCTGTAGAAACTCGCGCTCGAGCGAGCTCGGCGTGCGTCAGGGATGAGAGGAAGACGTTGAGACTTTCCACAAGCATTGACAACTTCCGCCGAAAGTCTTGGACCGTGACGCCGTCGCAGTTTACATCTTGGTTCGTAAGCCACCGCTTCACCACTGCGCGGTCCCGAGCTGGTGTCGAAAGATAGAGTTTCACGAGGTTGTATAATGGTCGAAGAGCAGCATTCAATGAGTTTAGGATCTTCGAGAATGTCAACGCCCAACGCTTGTGGTCGGGTTGTCGATCGATGAGTAGCGACGTGCTCCCGACGCTGTGTAGGGAATCGAGGCTGATGGCTACTGTCCAGACCTCGAATCGCAGGTTCTCAAAATCTTCCGAGGCCTTCTGCATGCCAGAGAAAGTGTGCCAGGCTAGCTTGCAGGCATCTGCCAGGGCGATATGAGTCTGCGACTCGCTAAATGCAATGGAGGTGGACATTAGTAATGCTTGTCGGGGGAAGGGAAAAGGCATAATCAGTTTACAAACCGTTAGTGACAGTCAAGCAGCTTTTTGAAGGAGCCCGCTGAATCGCGAGGATAGGTGTGAATACAGTCAGAGATCGCTCTTTACTCCACGTCAAGTCCAGCTTCGCAGTTGTCTCAGCCACGTTTGCCTACCCGCAATAGACATGTGGCCGTAGACAGGAAGACAGGAGACAGATTGCCCACGTACTGTAGGCCAGCGATCGTGTTGCCTGTACTGAAGGAAGGCCTCAACACACTGAGACCGGTCGTGCCACGATGTGGCCTGACAAAGGGACAGCATTACGCTCAGCGCTCGATCCGGCAGGAGCGAGAGGCACTTCTTCGACTTGATCCGATAGCCATGAGATCATCCACCCTCAAAGCGCAACGCCTCTGCGAGAATACTACTGTACGGTCAGCGGCAGGATGGTAATCCTCTTGAAATGGTATTTCTCGCTGGCATCAGGGTAATCACAAGTACGGCCCCGGCTGTAATTGAATCCATGGAAGAACACTAGCGGTAAGCATTGATATGACCTGCCGCAAAACAGGTCCACTGTTAAATCTAGGTCCATGATCCATACCGGCTCAAAGAGAAAATCTTCATCATAATAGACTTTAACGGACCGAGGGTGAGTTGACGTTGAGTATTGAATGTCAGGTGTGGACGCCACTAAAGCCCAGAAGGAATCGCCAAGAACTTCAACTTTGGGTCAATGAGGCCTGAAACGCACCTAGGATCTACCCGCAGAGGCCGTCTAGGATCGCCTAAAGAGGCACAGAGGCTGCCCGCCACATACTGTATATCAGCTTACCTAGATACCTACGTACCTAGGTATGGTACCAACAAAACAAGGCCGCGGAGCGGCTCAAGCCAGGCGGGGAGTCGAGACACCGCAGTCGTCGTTGCCCACTGCCAACTTTTACACGGACGCAGTTGCTGAAGCAGAGAATCCTGAGCATCTCAATAATCCAAAGACATTCATGTCAACTGCGCCTCCCTCCATTCATCGTGCCGAAGCACAGCCATGCCAACGCCGACACTCAACAGTGTCGACGCTCGGACCACAACGATCGGGTTTGTTCTCGACAGAAGCGATGCCTCACCTCCGAAGCGTCCGCAAAGTACACTCTCCGACCTTCAAAACAACAGACTTGGCTGTACAATAGTACGTTAGTGCCTTCAGCGAAGCACGCTACAGGTTCTAAAAAGCTATTTGAAGGGCCACTCACTTCGTAGCACAGTGGCCGCTCAGCATGACAAGCACAGGAGTGCATCAAAACTTCTTTACTGGCCTTCGCCCGATCGGTGTACAGTAGTTGGATTCGAGGCTTCTCAGACAAGAGGCTATCTTGGGTCTAAACCCCACATGGAATACCCCGGCACTTGAAAGTTTGTATGATGCTCGGTTATGCTTGGCCAGTTACGTCCACTACGTCCAATTGAGCCTGAAGCGAGCCGGCAACTGGGGTCTGGAGCGGGTCTGATTGTGAAGGATAAACGCCGAGTACCCCAATGGTTCACCCAGCGGAGTCCTGGTGTCCGCAATACCGAACCGCAACAGTATCACACCACCTGCTCTGTCACGCCACGACTTCGGAGTCGACGCGCTGCCGCCAGATTGCAAACCGCAGGCAAGAAACCAGATCAGCCCTGATTTGTCAAGAGGTCAGTGTTGCGGTTTTGCAGCCTCACAGAATAACCCAAGACGGATCGGTACCTGACCAACGGTCCGGGGAGTGGCCCGATACGCCAGCGAGCAAGGCCTTGATGTGGACTGCCAGTCGAAATTGCTTGGAACATTGCCCCGGTAGAATAGATGCGCTCAGCATTCAGCCATGTACAACTGAACTCATACTTGAACAGGCCTAATGCCCGTCCAGCCGCCGTCATAGCCAGGCTTCGAGATGCACTACCTGGGTCCATCAGATCGACGCCTTCTCCTCGGCAACGCATCTTCCAGTCCTGGAGCCACAGCACCGATACGACCATCCTCATTGACTGTTCAGACCCGGCACTTGGCACATGAACTCAGCTCTATCTCCAGGCTGAAGATCGAGAAAGAGGCGTCCAAAACGTCACCTCGACTCCACAAGCTTGTCGCTCATGCTTCAATGTTCGACCATGCGACGAGATTCATCCTAGCTCACATTGATGGCACCAACGCTGAGCTTGACTTACCGGACTCCGTGGCAGTCCAGGGAGTACGGGACGAAAAAGAGCATGGATGTGACCACAAGGCTCGACTTCAGCATCACGACCAGGGTGGCGTGGAGACATCCCAACCTTCCTTCGAGATTAAGAATCAGACGTCGTTCAATGGCTATGCACACCTAAAACCAAAGGAAGGCTGCGCTATAGTTGTCATCGAGGCTATTGCCGACGAAGAAGACAACGACTTTGAAGATACAGGAGAGGAGTCTATTACCGACTCTGATGATGGGGACGACGGCCACTTCGACCGAGAGATCTGCACTGACACTCCCATTAACGGCGACTGGCGCAAAATGCAGTCGGACTGGAATTTCTGGGACGCCAGCTCGAATGTGATTCGTGATCCCCACGATGACGATCTCCTTCTCTGGTCCCAGCAGCCGCGAGTTCTATCTGCCAAGCAAGCTGAGACTCTGTTTTTCGAAGCGTTTGGCTGATTGTCGGATGACGTGCGCTCAACTTCTTCGACCATGACAAAATGCTACACTTCTGTCGTCTATGTCCTGCTCGGAGTCTCTACCCGGACTAGATTCGAATCGGCAATCTGACCACAACGGTCCTGGCCTTACTCGAAGATGTGAGGACCCGGAAAAGGACCGCGACTCTGTGGTACGTTCGTGGCGAAGCCGCGTGGCTGGTCAGAAAAGGGGTCACCACCAACATCGGCATGCGAAAGCAGGCAATGCATTCCTGATTCCGCGACCCAGCATGGACATGCAGGGCCAGTGCACCTACCGAAGTGGCGTCCATATGCGGATTCCTGACTCCTGTGTAGCCCTGTGTGTCGGAGAATCATGTCTTGTTGCTATCGATCACCTACGCAGTAGCGCGCTAGGCCTTCGACAATCTCGTCCTCTGCCGTGAACCAATACGCTTTCTGCGTGACCCTTCCGGTTACCTCACACAGACTGTTCAATGTGGGCGGTGGCGCTGCTTGAATCTAGTAACGGACGGGTTTTTATCGTGCTTACAGCAAGGGCAGTGCTGGTTCCGCCCACGTTTCTTGAATCGATCCATCAGGAGAAGGCTTCTCCAGCTCGTGGCGTAACCTAGCTCAACCATGCGCAGACAGAAGGCAATGACTGCCGAAGCGATAAAAGAGACTCTGTCCGAAGAATCAGCACAAACTCCTCATCCGAACAGCCTGGTAAACTTTGCTTGCTCACAAATTGACGACCATGAACGCCAACATGGCTTTGAGCAGTTTGCAATCCGTCAAGAAATACGCCTTTTGGGCTTGCTTGCCAACGAAACACCTCCTCTGAAATGAAAGGCATGACCTTGTTCCGTCGTGATCCCATAGTCCAATCAAGCTGAACAAAATGTCCGGAATCATCGAGACTGTGGAGAATGGAGCACCGCCGAAGAAGTTGGGAAAGATCAAGAGACCGGCGTGGACAGTGCATGTACAGGCCATAACAACTGTAGCTGTTGCTTTTCGTGGGACATCCGCATCTGCGTTTGAGCGGCCACTGATGACGGCTGCGGTCAAGCCGATTATGCAGATCGACCAGATGGCCTCGACGATGCAGAGGGCAATGAGGCCGAAGCGGAGGAAGGTCTCGTCGGTAGCCCTGGTGAGGTCGAGTTCTCTGGTTCTGAACCTCATTGATAAGCTTTCGTCGAGCTTTCGTCGAACTTTGTTTTGATTGAGAATGCACTTGTTGTTGACCGGTTGCTAAGGTGGTTCGGCGCTCCTTGGTGAATATCGCAAGGAAGGTCATTAATCGCCTCGTCGATTGGGCCCTTGCATGGCGCGTGGTGTCCATCATGCGGACCGCAGGCGAAGGCAGAAAGCGCACACGGACGGTATCCTTGCAAGCTGTTCTTATAATATCGAAGATGGTGTGAGCATATCAGATGAGGTGCTCTATACCGAGTTGGCAGATGCTTTGATCCTCTCCTCTTATTACGCCCGGCGACAAGCATGACTACACAGTGCACGGGCGAGTTGGTCCAGCACCAACGACCTCGCAGCCAGCACTCATTTTCCACCTCCGACGATGCATGTGTCAAATACGCGGAAACGACGGCTGCACATCCCGTCAACGGCTCGGAATTCAAGTCTGAGCTGGAGTCCCAACTCGACTCATTGTCCCAAGATGGCTAGTTGGAGGCACAGCAGCTTCGACTTCGAGCCTCGAAGATATATTTACGTAGCGGACGCCGACATCTCGCGGCCCTTAATATTGTCTAGAGGCAGAGGCATGCCAACTGTCAGTGCTATTCTTGGCATCAGCGTCAGGATTGTAATTCCGCTCGCGGGATCGCTGGGCCATGTATAATTACATACCGTACCCGGCGACGATGTATTTGAGGACATCAGCTTGTAGCTGGGGTGAGAGGCCATCACACGCTCCTCAGCCCGAGGAGGAATTGAAGTGCAACCCAGCAGGCTCTGGCAGGCTCTCGATGAATGGATCAAGCATGGCGAGCGGTGACATTGAAGCACGAGAGGTGGGCACTCTGGCCGCCGAATCAAGAAAGTGGCTCGTACTGAGTAGAAAGAAGTCTAACACGGCAGGAGTGCCTCGAGAGGGTTGCAAACGATAAGCGATATGCGGTTCCCCAGCGATCTCATGGCTGGACGACTGGAAAATTGCTCATCGGAGCTTCGCCTGGAACTCGCCGCAGTTCGGAGGATCTTAGGTAATCGACAGGGCTTTCTTCAGCTTGAGCTTCAGATTTCGGAAGAAGCCATGGCCAAGGTTCCAGCCAGTCAACCGCCACTGGACACCACCGAGTATCAGTCCCAAAGGCAAACAGGTCCAGCCAAGGTCATGGTGCACACGACGCCGATGCAGGTGCATAAATGCATTGCATTAATTTAAGAATGCCCACGTGCAAGACGACCCAAGGTTCCCTGAGGCGAGATCCGCCTTGTCTTTTGTCGTTTGTGGCATGATGGCAGCCGTGTTCAATTTGTGGGAACGGCTTTGCACTGGCACCAGATTGTCTACTTGTAGGTGGCATGTGCCGTTCCTCTCCGCTAACCAGCTGAGCAAGGAACACAATTCACGCGGCGGAAGTCGGCAGGGGTCGGGCTATCAGTCAGTAGCCTTCCTGCTGCGACGGTAAACTTCCAGCGATCTGCGCTGGCCTCAGCCTGGTTGGACAATGGTCCCGGGTACAAGTAAAGGCGGCCCACCAGCACCGATAGACAATCGGCATACCATCATGTCTTCAAGTCAAACCACTATCAAACAACTGTACGCTAAACAACACACTAACGATCCGCCTATACACAGACACCAGCACACAGCAGAGAGCTCGAGACCATGTCATACTCGCAGTCGCGACCACCGTCACAAAATCACCCTTCATACCAACGGACCCCATACGACAACATTCAACCAGTATCGGTATGTACAATAACCTCTGCCTGAGCTTCGCTCCTGATTCAACTTGCTGAAAGCTTTGTCTAGCAGCCTGGCTGGAATAGTTCCGACGACATTGGCCCACCATCATCCGCAGCAGCAGCAGCAGCAGGAGTCTTTGAGAACTACACCCAGTTTCCACGCGATGCTCGGGGCTACAACGATGCCAGCGTCCTGCATGCAGAGGAGCAGATCCCTCAATCGTCAAACTACTCGCAATACCTAGACTTCGGTTCCCTGGATACTGGTCCAACTGCTGCCGGTGGATCCAGCCCGGGCGTAATGTCCCAGCCATTGTTCGGAGCCAATCCAATCGCGACAGTCAACCCTGAACAATATGCCGACATTGCGATCAAAACCGAGCAGATCGAGCCTGGACAACTAATACAACAAGAGGCAAACCAGTCCGTGCCTGCCTACTCACCGAGCATGAACCTGAACCTCAACTTACAAGACAACGGTACCCTCGCACGGATTTGCGGCGACATCCCCACATGCGCACATATCCTCGAAAGCCCCGACCTCGATATGGAAGATCTCAACCTCTGCGAATGGCATCCTTCTTCGACGTTGTCGCCGGTCGAAATGGATAACCAGCTCAATGACCCGCCCCGAAAACCAAATGCCAAGGACGGCACCGGCATCGGCACATCGACGTGGAGCAGCAGCAGTAGTGCAGCCACCACAGCTGCCGCGGTCACTTCCAGCAAGAAACCGCGCAAACGAGGCCGAAAACCCATGGCCGACGACGACGACGAGGCCCAAGCCCGCGCCAAACAAGCCCACTCGATCGTGGAGCGCCGATACCGTGACAACCTTAACGGCAAGATCATGCAGCTGCACCGCACGCTCAGCTCCATCGCGGGAGGCAACCAGAACAGGGAGGCGGACTGTCTCCCTGACGGAGACGAGCTCATACAAAAGCCACAGGACAAACGCACCGGTGGAGGCATAGGCGCACGGGTGCGCAAATCGGACGTCATGACCGATGCGGTGAATTACGTGCATCAGTCTGAGGTGCAGATGCGACATATGGAGAACGAGATCTCGCGCCTGACGGAACGGGTGAGGACGTTGGAGAAGTTGGTCCGGTGCGAGGATTGCGTCGTGTTGAAGGAGATGGTGAGGCGGTCGTTGCAGGCTCAGGGTCGAACGCAGGCGCAAGGACGTGCTCACCAGGGGATGTAGGGTCAGCAGCGTGAGATGATTCGTTGGTTGACCCGAGGATTGATCGGTCTACGCCACGTGGGCTACTGGTTCGAATTTCCGGCTACGTTTGAGGCGTCTGGGATGGAATGGGACGGCAAGGCCACATAATGCGCAGGGAGGAGGTGGGCAGGGCACAAGTGACCTACCAGGCGACCAGCGATATACTTCGGCGGAAGAACTCTCGTATATGGAGTTATGGGTGGGCCATGGATTGGGTATAGATTGGCTATGGATTGGCGATGGGTATGTTCAGGTTGGGCCTGCGCTGTTCTGCTCAGCATCAAGACAAGACTCAAGGGAATGAAACACCTCGGGAAGGGAAAGGGAAAGGGAAAGAGAAAGGGTATGCTTCCTTCAACGGCTCAAACAACCTCTATCGTACCATCTGGTATGATGTGATATGGTGCGGCATTTTATGGTATGGCATAAAACGGCCAAGTGGACACCAGGAAAAGCAAGAGGAAGAAGAAGAGAACGGAAAAGAGAGGGAAAGCACACATACATATGTGCATGGTCATCACTTCGGGCATGGGATTGACAGATGGACAGTCGGACGAACAAAGCGACACGACTCTACATACAGTACCTCTCTGGAAGCTCGGCTCGCACCCGCTCGTGCTTCTCCAGCATTGATGCTTCCAACCTACCTATGTCGGACCACCTCTTCAATGCAAGTTGTCTTTGATCTTCCCCCATTGGTTTTTATATCTCCACAAGCTTCCTGGCCCAGGGTGGCACTGTAGAGTAGAGAGGGGGCATGCGAACGCGGAAAGATATCTAATCAAGTAGTCACATCTCACGACGACGTGTAACATTAAACAGCAGAAACAAGCTTTCTCGTAGGGCGCGACAGAGGTGATATATACTGCCACACGGCGTTGGCATACACCATACACCATACACCATACACCATACACCATAGAGAAGGTGAGTACGTGAGTACGTTTATATGACTTTGCCACGACAAAGTCCAACGAGCGTGCGAATCCCCAACGTCAAACTCAACTTACCTTCCCCAATTACTGTATCTGGCCCATCCATCGCAACTGGTGAACTTGGTGACAACGGAGTTATCCTTCGAAGCCCAAGCCAGGGAACTGAAGGGGTGCGGGCGCGGAGTATGGCCGCCTGGAGTTTCGGGCGGATGACGGACGTATGTAGGAGGACATCGCCCGCGTACTGTACGTACACTGTAGCCACGGCGAGGACATCGCGGTGCCATGCCATGTCATGCCATGCGAGCACGGTACAGTCGCTGGAGCCTCGTCCTGTGCTGCGTCGTGCGGTGCCGTGTTGTGCTGTCCTACATATCTGGATAGCACGCGTTCTCCGCATCTGAAATCATCCTCGGCACTCTCGGCTGGCGGTACTCCGTACGAAGCTGGGTACCAGTACCCCAGAAATTACTCCGTAGGTAAGCATGTACTCGTACGAGTACTGGAGCCGCTACCCCTCAACGTGCAAGTACTGTTAAGAGCCATCAGCCAGTGATGCTCGGCCGATGGGTCGCGGATGTTGGGGTTGAGTGATGGAGCCCGTCCCAGAAAGTTGGAGATTGGTGTTTGGGGGACGGGTTGATACTGTACTCTTGTATACGTCCTATGGCGCGAGCATGTGTCTCAAAAGACGATCAATGATGGACGATAGTCAATCTAGGCTACAATCCAAGGCTAAGCAAGGTCTTAGAGACTGTAAACGAGAAGCTCAACAGGAACCATGTCCCAGAAAATGAAGGACAAAGTTTGCATCGTGACGGGAGGAGGACATGGATTCGGCGAGGCCATGGCTAGGCGGTTCGCCGAAGAAGGTGCCAAAGTGGTGATTGCGGACATCAACCCCAAAGCGGGCCAACGGGTCGAGCAGGACATCAACGCCACGCATGGCCCGAAGACGGCCCTGTTCCAGGAGGCCAATGTGACGAGCAAAGCCTCGTGGGAGAAACTGCTAGAGGTCACGCTGAAGGAGTTTAGCGGCGTCGACGTGCTGGTCAACAATGCAGGGACCACGTACCCCAAAAAGGCGTCGCACACCGTCACCGAAGAAGAGTACGACAAGGTCATCACCGTCAATCAGAAGTCCATCTTTCTCAGCGTGGCCGTGGTTGTGCCTTACTTTCTCGAGAAGAAGGCCGGGACGATCCTCAACGTTAGCTCGGTGGGAGGCATCCGGGTGAAGAACGGGCTGGTATGTAGGACCATGACCCATTCGATGTGATGCCTGATGGTTGACTGACGTTCGCAGGTATGGTACGGCGCGACCAAGGCGTTTGTGAACAAGGTAATGCATGGACGACCCGAACTTCTTGGAGAGTGGCATTAATCGCTTTGACTTGTCTAGATCACAGAGGGCCTCGCATCGGAATATGGCCATTCTGGAATAAGGGTCAATGCCGTCTGTCCTATCCTGGGATATACCGATTTGTGAGCCGGAGTGTGATTGCAGCTGGATCAAAGGTGGCTAATCTTTATTGCAGGGCACAATCATTCATGGGCGTCGACGATACCCCGGAAAACAGGGCTAAATTCGAGGCCTCTTTCCCTCGGGGAGAAGCTTTGAAGCTGAACACTTCGGTCGGGTACGTCGCCAATGCGGCGGTATATCTCTGCTCTGATGATGCTGCATTCGTGTCGGGCATATGCATGCCTGTGGACGGAGCGGCAACCGTGTTCGCCGCTGGAGGTATGTCTGGAGATCCGCCTTTAAACCACAAAGCTGATGATTTTTCCAGTTGGCAAGTAACCTCGAGACTGTGAGCGTCAGGACCGGCGCGTTGGGCCATTCGAGCCGCCGAGGGAAATGTGCAAGATATAACATGGAAAGGCATTGTCAGCGCAGTTGATGAGCTAGATTCAAGGACTGGTGCAGAAAATGCTTGATGAAGTCGCGGCATTGGACAAGCGGAGTAGAAGTTTCTCGTCATCTCAAAGGCCTTCTCCGAGTAGTTCGCAAATGAGGCACCCTCGGGAGCCCCCTGAATCTCATATGACGTGGACCGGAACCTTTTGTGTGGTGATTTCTACCGGCTATTCCTTTCATGTTCACAACTGCTTCTGCTTGACCGGCCGCCATTAGATCGAGTGATTCCACACAATCATCGTGTAAGCCAACGCGACAGCCAGGTATCAAGTGCGAGTCGCATCCGGTCAATACCACCCAAGACATCATCCCACGATTGCATGGGGAGCCGATTCTTGATACCGCCAAGTCCGTGCTCTTGAATATAGGCCGGTATCAAACCTGGGTCAACATCTTGCAGGTTTGACGCCACCGAATTCGTGAATATCACCTGCGCAATGGCCGTAAACGCCGCAGGACCCATACACTGCCCGACCAAGATGACCCCGATTCAAACGTTCGTCATTGAGTTGGTGCGTGTGGTGAAGATGCAGCCCGCATCGGCACTCCGACTTTTGATCACGCGGAATGGGAGGGCCGCGTAGTCTCGACAATGGTGATGTTTGAAGAGCACGGCGGAGAGCAGCACGGCAAACACAACGGATAGTCCAACGACCTTCCCATCTGACCAAGGCTATTTCATCCTGCCCAAGATAGCGCGCCTAAGAGCGCCGTGGCGCTGGGGATGAGCAAGCAGTTGCCGACGAATCGAGCCCTCTGAATTTGCGACTCATTATATGGGGGTCAACGATCATCTGTGCGGGTTCTTAGGTCTGGAAAGAGGAGAAGAATCGTCGCTGGCGACGCAACACCAATCGGAATGTTGATCCTTCGAAGAACTAGCTACAAGTCTGCGTCAAGCTTCGTACGTAACCTACCTTGATCATGTCCCGTCACGAGAAGGGCGCTCCAGAAACCCCATGTCCAGCCCCACGACTGTGGCAACGCGCACCGCCTACTATAGCGCCGCAGTGATATCGGCTCTGTGCCCTAATTGGACCTGACGTTATGATGCTCACTCGTTCCTCCCGAGGTCGCCGTAAGTGGTGGTTCAACCGGTCATGCTGTGGCTTCGCTGAGTCTGCACCTCGGAGAAGACGGTACTCGATTCGTGCTGGCGACGTAGGACCTCAGTCATCGCTGTAGTCGCCATCGAAAACAGACTGCCAGTGATGCGAATTAGACAAGAGGAGACGAGGATTGTGGTACCGTGTATGTAGAATGGGACGAATCCCAGTACCATCGAGGATGCGCGGGACGAACTTCTCGAGCGCTGGCTTGCAATCGAAAGATAAACTTGAACCGGTGTACTGACACAACATCGGCCATCAGATATTATACTTGATACCAGGTACTGTTGGGCACGAGCGGAACGCTCCGTTCAGTTGGTTCAAAAGTAGCAACATATGGGCATTCCCTCCCTTGACTGGACGGGCGACAGAGGTGTCTCATCACGTAACGAGCCAGATGGGAGTAGGAGTATGATCACGGAGTACTCGTAGTCGATACCGGTCCTGCGACCTCGGGATCAATGATGCTGTACTGTACCTATGCAAGTAAGTGGTAAAAATCGACAGTGATGGAGCATATCTAGTATGCCGCTGGACCCGAACCCGCTCTGAAACCAGCATAAGCTCGATTGTACCGTTAATGCTTGTTCCATTGAATGAGGGTTGGAATCCATTCACATCCAAGTGGGCGAAAAACACTCCAAGCTTTAGACAAACTTGCCAAGACGCGTAGTACCGGACTAACAACTCGCCGTGGCACGTGCAGCTCGACTTAAGTACTACTCCGTAATGAGGCGCGACTTGACTTCGAGCTCACAGTGTCTTATTTACTCGACTGTGTATACTCAGACCGAAAAAGAGACAGCAATTACTGCACGGAATATGTAACATCTATGATGCAATTTACCACTTTATGCTGTTGCCAAAAACCAGGGTATCATCGACCACCACCAACCAACCAGATATGCCGAAACGAAAAGAATAGCAAAACCCTCGCGTAAAGTGAGATGTGCCTTTGAAGGCAGCAGGGCGGGGAACAGGGTCATTACTTCTCTAAAGCGATGTGGTGCTTAGGAGAGGCCATGCATCGAACGACTGTTTTGCATATTGTGTACGGAGTACGGAGTAGCACATTAAATATTTTGTTGCACCTGAGCACAGCCACGTGGTTACCCAATCTCAATGGTAATTGACATGTAACTTTCGCCTTTTCTTTCCAGCTCCCCGAAGTAGTCCGGCTGACTGTTACGTGTTGAGAGGTCATGAAATGACGTCCCGAGCACCACCCAGCAAATCCAGTCTGGGATCCAGCAAGTTACTACCCGCCTTTCTCATCTGCCTTTCTCACGCATTAAGCCCTTTATGCGGTAGGAGGGTATTGCATTGGCGGCAGACCGTACGAGTAGGCGGTGTAGATGCCGATAGGGCACTCGTCCTGGTCCTGGAAAAACCAGAAGTTGGTGTCGTTGGTGCTGGTCATGCCAGCGACGCAAGTGCCGGCGCCGACAAAGCAAGGACCGACGTCGATGGTATACGCGTTGCCCGGTTCCATGTGAATGGGTGGGAAAGGCGGGAATGGGCCTGGAGCTGGCTGGTTGTTCCATGTGGTCTCTGGTCCCGGGCAGCTTCCTGGGTTGTAACCGGTGAAGAAGAACGAGCCACCGCCCTCGTACTCGAAGTTGGACGTCTTCAGTTGTGATTTTGCTGGGAAGATGAATTCCAACGTGCAGTTGGCGTCGGCTCTATCCGCCGGGACGTCGAAGCTGAAGATGGAGGCAATGTCATTAGGTGTGAAGACGCCGTTGTATTGCGGTCCAAAGGCCTTGTCTGGTTGGGATTTCGAGATCTGGGTGATGTAGTGGGGGAACTCGAATTGACCGGCCTCGAGCTCTGCAGGGCAGCCTTCGCGAGGCGCAAGAGCGCGTTTGCGCAAGACCTCACCGGGGTAGGCGGCGGCGAGGCCGGCCAAGGCGGTAATGATGGCGACCGACTTCATCTTCTTGTCGTGATGTACGGTCGGGAGTGATATTATGAGGACGGTGTACGTAGTAAAGATTGCGCAACAAGATGCTCAAGCGAGTGACGGTAGCGAGTGACGGATAGTAGAGGAGAGGAAGAGGTGAGCTGGAGTCAAGAGAGCGCGCCCATATCAATAGCAGTTATACAAGGAGTGGGTACCTCTATCGGAAGGAGATTGCCCATGGAGTCCAATAGCCGAATAGCCATGCGAGACGTCTGTTAGCGACCCAGGCAAGGCAAGCTCTCGCGACGCTCGAAAGCTTCTTCGTCCATTGATCGTCAGGCTGTGGGGAGGAGTGCTGCAGCGTGGAAGCTCGAGCAACTTTTTCACAGCACGTCACCTGGGTGAGACAAGCCGCAGGCCAGATTGCCTGATTTGCCTGGTCTGGGATCGGCTTGTTCGTGAGGCGCGAAACAGGTGTGGTGTCAGTTAACGGTGTGGGTAGTTCGAGAGTCGCGTCTCCCCCTAGCTTCCTAGCTGGGGCAAGGGTGGAGCTTGGGCGGCTTGGATAGAGCTTGAGTAGAGCTTAAGGGGCGACGCTCATCTCGAAAGGGCAGCAGAACCTCCTCTGACTGGACATCTCGTAAGGCGTGCCCGATGTTCATTCGCAGACACTCGGGTACCTCGTATCTTAGCCTGTTGGGCTCCACGGGTACTGCAGTACAGTAGAGCCGCTAGGCCAGAGTGCTGGTAAAGGCTGCTTCGACTGACAAAAATAGAATGACTTGTTGTCAGGACAAACATCGTCAAGGCGCAGGGCAACTGTGTGCCAACATTTTTGGAAGCGTTTGATCCGTCGTTTGCTGAGGCGCGTGTACCGGGTACTCTGTGAGGCAGAAATTGAAAAGGATGGCTGTCACAGGCCATCGCCAGTTTGTCGGAACGGCAAATTGCAGGTCCAGTGGTAGGCGCAGGGGAGCTACCTCAAGTGGCAGGGGTCTGCTTTTCTGGCCTCGAGCCAAGCTCCACAAGAGATCGTCGTGGCGTGATTGGGTTCTGACGGACAAGTCTAACTACGCCACTCCCAGGTACAAGCACCAACAAGTGGTGCAAGCACTGGCTGTGCTTCGCTAACAAACAAAGCCTACACAGTACGTACGGAAAAGTCGGCAAGTCGCATGGAGCAAACACCTGCCGGGAGTGCTGCCTGACGGTGAGTTACAGTATGGAGAGCAATTTTGAAGGTGTGCAATAAAGGGTTTCATGCCATCTTGGGTGTTTGTGTATCCCATATGCCAACCGTGACTTCGGAAATATGTCTATCTCGATCGAATCGAAGACAGAGCTTAGAGGCTGCAGACAATGCTCGTGGGGAAATATAGCCCCCACCTCCTTCAGCGCATTGTTGGCAAGAAGAAAATCTGGTGCGATCGATGGGAAGAGCTGAACTTCAGGCAGGAAAGACTTGACTCATGGCAATCGAGACGAGCCGTGAGGCTGTCTCTGACCATGTCGAGTGTTCGCGAAAGTCGGATCTCTTGATGTAACCTTCCCTCCCACCGTCTCCTACGTGGCATGAATATCTTGGTCCTCATTACCCCTAACGGCGCGCCGTACAAGCCGACATGCCATCTAATGCTTCTTTGCTTCATGCGCGGGTAGTCCGCCCTTGCCGTCTAGACATTAGTTTCTCGCTCAAAACAACAGACACAATTAGAAACAAGGGCTACCCGCACGCAAGTCGGTCTTTTGTGACTTCGGCCCATCAGCCTTGCGCCGACGCCTGTACAGGCTGCTTTCAGCCCTCAGCCAGCGCCAACAGGTCCACATCACACTGTACACCCCAGCGGTCCGCAAAGCCCTCACACACTTCTTGACATGTCCGCGCCGCCTGCCGAGTGCGACACCTTCGATCCCAGTCGCCCGCTTGTATCAAAAGTATACTGTTCTCCACCAGCTCTTCCTCCAGGACCATGTCATCGACCATGTCGCGGACTGACTTGAGCTTTCTCGTGGCGGCCGAGGAGGCCAGGCGCGACTCCTGAAGTAGATCCGTAAGAGAGCGAAGGGTATGCGTGAGTTCATCCGTCTGAGACGCGAAAATCTGCAGCGATAATAGCGGGTTCTGAGGTCGCAGGAAGGGTAAGGCCGCGGCCAGCTCGTTGATGTCGTCAAGGAGTAAGTCAATTAGATCTTCCGGTAGCTGCCATAGCGAGCCACCGTACATGAGGGAATGCGACTGCGTAAACAGGTCTCGTGTCTTGTGTGTCCTGTGCGTTGCCAGTGACGTGTATGCCGTACTCAAGCGAGTGACACCGTACTCTATATTCGCCTGTGGCCCAAGATCCTTCAAGCCCGATATCACGCGGCGCACCGTTCCTCCGCCCTCGCTGACAGCGTCTTCGGGGTTAACGCACATGCGCGTCAGGTTCTCAATGTCGCGGAGTCGTTTTCGCAGCATCGGCGACAGTGTCTCGTCCTCTTGTTCGGCCTCCGATTCCGGACCGTAATCTGAACCATCGTAAGCGGACTCGTGTCTCTGATGTGCCCCCGGCTTTTTGGGCTCTGGTGGTTGCGAATCCCTGCGGTTCAGCGGCACATTTGCTGTCGGGGACAGTCCATTGATTTGGTCCCGTGGGCTCTGCGAGACCATGCCAAAGCCGAGATCATGCATAGGGCTCTGGTTATCGCGCATCATAGACGAGTCTTGTGCTACGTCACCCTCCCGAAGTCCCTCGAGGAAGATGGACTGCCCTTCCTCTTCATCCACCTCGTCGTCCCACGCTTGTTCTAGCTCGTCGGCTAAGTTCCCCATGCCGTTGTCGCGCAGCTGTTCTATACTTCTGTTACTGTGTATGCTGTTCCGGCTCAGCCTGCGCGACTGTGTGAAGGAGGGCGGTCTAGAGGATTTCGACGACATCGGGCGCGGTGTCACCGGAGATCGTGGCTGGTACGAGGTCTGCGATGTCCGCGACGACCGTCGGGAGTAGCTTGTGCCATTTGTCGTACCGCTGGTATACGGGCTCGGCGATGTGAAGTCTTGCGATACATCTACATTGGACAGTCGAAGTGACCTGCGCTTACGTGAAGGTGTTGTCGGCGAGGCTGGTGGAGAGGGAACTGTCATTGTTCTGGCGCACGCGGCGTTGAGCCGAATATGGAGGATGGTTGCTGCTAATCAAAAATTCCGCTATTATAGAGGAGAAAGCATGTCGCGGGACGCTCATCTATCTGTAAACGAGTTTTTGGACGGTAGAGATCTACAGTACATAAGTGAAGCTGTTACTGTTCTGGTCGCCAGGTGATTTGCGTAACGGCGCGTTTCGTCGGAGTCG
Organism: Cladophialophora yegresii CBS 114405; assembly: GCF_000585515.1. NCBI lineage: Eukaryota > Fungi > Ascomycota > Eurotiomycetes > Chaetothyriales > Herpotrichiellaceae > Cladophialophora > Cladophialophora yegresii. The sequence goes on along the minus strand of NW_006913049.1, from coordinate 822,531 downwards.
CAGGTGCATCATTTGCTCCCCCCACAATCAAACTCACTCCATCAGCTTCATGTTTATCCCGAGGCTTGACCTCTTCTTCAGACCACTGTCCGTACTGCGGAAGATGATGCGCGATGCCAACTATAAGACGGGTCCAGCCATCGGACTTGTTCCATCTGAACCTATGCAATTTGGACCCATATACGGAAAATTATGACTTGAATTTCTACCTCACGTACCTGATGAGATGGCCATCTCTCTTCCAGTGCATTGAAGAACACGGCCAAATTGTGGGCTACATCATTGGCAAAGTCGAAGAGTCGCCCAGTCACCTACTGTAAGTGAACAGCCAGCCGTTCCGATAAACCGTGGGGCGAGCAATCCTGAATGTAAGGAAATTTTCTTGTAGGAACACGGAGCATTACTTGCCTTGGCATGGCCACGTCACGGCCTTGTCCATAGCGCCGCAATACCGTCGACTAGGATATGGCAAGCTATTGACGGAATCTCTGGAGAAGGCATGTAACCAACAGAACGCCTGGTTTGTTGATCTCTTCGTGAGAAAGAGCAACAAGAATGCCATCACAATGTATGAGAGCATGGGGTACTCGACTTTTCGGACTGTAGTTAAGTACTATTCCGACGATCCAACTGGTATCTCAAAGAACGGAGAGGATGCGCTGGATATGAGAAAGCCACTGGATCGGGATGTCGACCGGAAGCATGTTAGAGAGCGCGGGGAGGATTTCAAGGTCGATCCGGAGGATGTCTTCTAACCCGTCAAGGAAGAAGCGACCTTCGCACTTAGCTTGATGTCAAATGCAAGGTACAGCAGAGACTCTTGCTCGGACAGGAGGACCAAGCGAGATCTGAGGAAAGGTGAAGAGGTTGCCTTGGTCTTTTGATGGCCTGTCATAGTAGCACTGAATGTGGGAGCTCACAACAGCAGCAGATGGTCGTGTTGGATTACTGGGATCGACCCTTGACGCGCGTCTCACCACGTCGAATCTCAGAGGCCTCAAATACCAAAGTGCTAAAAATCGAAGAGCACTGCAGCGAACACGACTCACGGAAGACCTTCACAACGCTAGACTCGTATGGCTGAGCCAAGGACTTTACGTCTACAACATGATTTATTGAAGTTCGTCAAAGGGTTTTCGACTGTAAGCCGTACTACCACAGGACCCCAGCACCGACGATTTGGCGCTCTCCTGCTTACGGCGTCTGATCCTTTCCTGGCATCGAGCCAGGATTCTTCTCCATGTCGTTCGGCCCAAAGGACATCGGCAACAACTCCCCGATCGTCATCTTTACAGGCTTTCCCTCTAAACCTTCCTTGCCGTACATGTAAATCGGCAACTCCCTCGAGCTTGCAAACTCATTAATGAATTGCCGACACATACCACACGGACTTGCTGGCGGGCTTATATCTGTGGCCACAGCGAGAGCGCGGAGAACGGGCATTTCGGGACGAGCAACGCTTGCGATTATGGGCGCGATGGCGCATCGTTCTGCACAGATGCCCACGGGTGTCGCAGCGACTTCGACGTTGGCACCGGTGTGGTAAGTCCCATTCGTGAGGAGAACAGAAGCCCCAACCCTAAAATTAGAGTATGGACCTGTATTCAAAGGGAGATATCAGCAGAGTTTCTCGAACAGACCTATTGGGGGACATGAGCGCTTGAGAACGATGGATAGTCCCTGAAATGCATACGTGCAGAAACCCATTCCCGTGCTTGGAAGGCAGGACGTTCTCTCGTTCAGTTCTGCATAGAGCCTCGCTGGACCCTTCCCATGTCACCGGGCATTTTGAAGGGACTTACAGTATGCTTTCGATTTGGCCTCGATCGCCAGCGTGGCAAGTTTGGCCACTTCCTTATCTGATAAGGGTACTAGTGCCTTTCCTGCCATACCGAGATTTCTAGCTGTTCCGCGGGTTGGTATTCGGTCAAGGGCTGGGTCAATCGCGGTTGATTTGGTGTTTTACAAGAATTGTACGTCGGAGGAAAAGAGTAGGGGGTGGAGGTTCAGTGGTCGAGATCCACAGCCTTGCCAAGAAACCCACAGCCTTGTGGGACGGGCGTCGCCTCCCAGCACCAACCCAGCACCACCTCTGCACCACCCCCGGAGTGCTATGTATCAATTCTTGCAATCGCTCGCCCGCCTCGAGATTGGTCCACTGTTTAGCTAAAGCCCAGAGTTGACCGCGAAAGCGGCTTCCGTCAAGCTGTCCTCCTTGCCGGCTCGATCAGTGGGAGCAACTCTGTTGTTGGCATGAAAATGATGTCGCTCATGCATTCCCTGATATACACGAAACTGTTCCACGGATTCTCCCACGTGTCAACAACGTATGTCGGAAGATCGAGGGAAGTCCAACCAACAACTCCCCGTAATCGCGCCTGTAATGCTAGCGTCGTCTTACCAAATCTATTTGGGTCCGAACCGTCCATTCTGTACTTGCTGACGAGGAGGTCAAGGAGCATCTTCTTTTCGTCTTCTTCTGGCTTATATACCACCCCTCCAGCATCAAAGGCCTTGCGTGGAGCATCAGTGGGCGCATCGACACCCGGAGCTACCACAGCGGTCACGAGATTGTACTCGGAAATCAAAGGGCCCATGGCCTTCTGAACTCGATAGTCCTGGTCGGGGGTTGTTGTTCCGTTTGTGTCGGCCCCAAATACGTCTCCACCAGTGTCCACAATAATCACTGTCTCGATCGGACGTTCAGCCTGACGAAGGACAGCCCCGAATTGTACTGTGAGATCCGCTTGGTCATGCTGAGATATCTGCGCCTTCGACTCGCCTTGATCCAGCACCATGAATATCTGACGATGGAATGGCAGAGGGATAGCTTCGAGGTCGCGTCCTTCTGCAGTAGTATATTCGCCGACTCGAAAAGTACCTGCTACAGTCCGCCCCTGGGCTTGAACCGTGCCACCATGGTTGTAGACCTCACGCTTGATTCCCAGCTTTGAGCCTTTCTTTCCCTGCGAACCTGTGGTCCACGTCCTCGTAGAAATGAGCAGGTTCATTTCCTTGTGTTGACCTCGCAGTAGGTGACCGATCAAACTGGCGCTGATAATGTCAGAGCCTCCACCACCACCGATTCCAGCATATTCATGGCTCCTCGACAGTTCCCCTGGGAGAACATCGGCAAGGGAATGCAGCCGCGGAAGGTTATCAAATGTCATAGGTGGAAGTCGGTGCCATCTAGCTGTCAAGAGCGAGGTATCCTTCGAAGTGGCTTCCAAAATGATCTGGTCATGAACAGCTTCCTCGAGCTGCCGTATCTGATCAGCTAGCTCACGGAGATCGACACAGGGGTTGCGCCGAAAGACGTCGTGGTCACATTCGCCCCTGCGACCTGTTGCAAGCGCTCGACATAACGTTGCGTGACATTCGTCATACACTCGGGCCAAGGTGAAGAGAGCAACAGTTGCTGACAACAGTCCTAATACCTTCAAGAGGTGCTCTTCCCCCAAGAGCTCGCAGAGAGGGCGGTCTGGGCTGGGATGGATGGAATTGACATATTGGCGTCGCAGCACTGTGCGGACGTTTCGATGGCCGGTACGATACGCTCGCTCGACCTCTTCCCCCTCATGTCGAAGACGGGCACTGAGGCTGCTTATCAGGGCGTCGTCGACATTATCGGCATCTTGTAGCATGGCCGCTCATTTGACCAATCCGAGATCAGTAGACTCCCAAAACGGTGGGTTAGAGAAGGACTTCGGATGCTGGTGGCTTCGTCAACGTAATGTGGTGTTTTAGTATGGGGAACGACCGGAAGAGAATATCAAACCCGCTCGAAACACGATGCCTGCAGGTGACAGTGATCTGCTGTGCTAAGCCCCAGCCGACCGAGATGACTGCTTCACGCGTTTGAAGACAAAAGATCACTACACCCCGAAACAGGTAGACCAGGCTCTCGGGATAGCGCCGTGATTTGCTGAGTGACTTGCATAACAAAGTCCCTCGCAGGGTCCTTTGGTCAAGCCCGGGATTTAGGTCTGACCGGAACAGTGGTGCCGCCCACAGACGCTTCACAACAGGCAGCCGAGCCCAACCGCAGCTCAAAGTAAATTCAAGTGCGTGAGAGGTGCGCGGAAAGAGAGCCTACTATAGAGAGAGGACCAGTTCTCGCAGAGCATTCCGTAAGCCGACGCTACTGTGGGCTGATAGGACGAAGGATGATATTCTGACGCTGGTGTTGCGAGCACCGAAGTATTTGCTGGTCAGACTGAGCATATTTCCGTGCGAAGATCACGAGGAACGCTTTACCTTATGGGGACTAGGAGCTTGGCGTTCTAGACCTCGGGCAGCCCGCAGAAGGAACTTTCGTCTTCCCTTCGCTTGGTCAGCCTCGAACCAACTTCACTTCTTCAAGTCACCTACGTTATCAGGGGAACTTTGGTAGTTGACGTCGCAGAGCCGCATTTCGTCCATTGTCATTTAGTCTCCGGTCACTCCGCCCCTATCTCGTTCGCCTTCTCAACGTTCGTGACCGCTCCTCCTGTAATGCGTTAATCAAGAGCAAACCCGCAAAGGCCATGGATCTAGCAAACAGACCATTGTTCCGCCCTAGGTCAGACAGCGACTGGGAGGTATGGCGTCCGCTTTTCACTCGCCTGTACAAGGAGGAGAATCGACCCCTTCCGGAAGTGATGCGGATTCTAAAGGATCAGCATAGCTTCTGGGCCTCTGAGAAGATGTTCAAGAACAGAATCAAGGCCTGGAAGCTTCGAAAGTACCTCAAAGAAGATGAGGCCAAGATGATTGTCGACGGCGAAGGCCCCTCCACTAACGGTGCGGATCCGGAGGACATGAGAGAGCGCGCCGAGCGATCTCTCAAGAGAAAGCGGGCTCGACAGCGAGCCCAGACCCAACTGTCGCCACTGCCGACCACAGCGTCGCCCTTACCACTCCCGCCTTCGCCTACCACAAGTGTGGTAGTCCCATGGGCACCACCGCGGCATTCAATCATCCTGCCACCACTCGACAGATTCAATATCACCGACACCATGGAGCGATTTCTTCTGGACCTCCGAAGGTGGACACATTCCGCATTCATTCATGGTTCCTGGGATTCGGCACTGTCCTCGCAGCACAATGACGGGAGGCAAGCGTCGCGGCTCCTGTCGTCGAGTCTAACAGCTGGGATCAATCTCTTCGAAAATGGCAAGCATGATCTGGCATTCAAAGAATGGGACCGAGCCCTGGCAAGTTTCAAGAACCCGCGCCTCTTTGAGTCCTGGTACTACGAGATCCCCATGTCGTTGCTCCATGAAGTTGGGCGCGTGGCTCACTCTGGTCATGCCCCCATCGCCAGCCTTGTACTTCGAAACGTGAAGGATTGGGCGCATAAGTACCTTGATCCGCAAGACTCGAGGCATGCGCTATTCAGCGATTTTGGCGACTTGGATGTGAGGCAGCTTCGCGAATTGTACAAACGTGCGGCGCGTTCGATGTTTGACGGCCTTGAAAGCCGAATTGACAAGCAGAACAAGCTGCTTTTCGAGGTCCGGCTGAACCGAGCTCTGGACCTACTATGGTATGATCCAATGGCGGACTTGAGCGAGTGGCTGCCGTCAATCGAGGAAGTTGACAAGGCGATTGGGCCGAATTCGGCTCTTTCGGTATACTTTCTCCTCCTACAGGCGTACAGGGACGTCGCGCAGGATCAATACGGAGATGCCGAGGATCTTTGCAACCAAGTTCAGAGTCGATTGGAAGAACTGCAGAAGGTTCCTGGCAGCATCGATCTGTGGCGGGTAGGCCTGGCATACAGGCGCCTTGGCCGTATGCAGCATTCCAAGGAGCGATATCCAGAAGCACGGCGAAGCTTCAACACGGCCCTCAGATACGTCTCGGGCGATAGCAAGCTCTCCAGATCCGTGCTGATTGAGATCTGTCAACGACAACAAGCCATGTCTTCGGCGATGAATGATGCTGGGGATGTCTTCCTCTGGACCCAGATGCTTGAAAGACTCGAACAGCAAACACAAGCACAGGTGGAGGAAGTTGATGATGACGATGAAGAGTACAAGCCTGCGACCAAGAAACAACGCCTACCACCGAGCCGCACTGCCAGTCCGGCTCCTCAACGGCGGGGAACATGGTCATGACGCCGGCACAGTTCCCCCTTCTTATCCAGGATTGACGAGATATGATGTTATGATTAACGAAGTCACGACCTGTGATTTATGGATTTTATCGTCGAATACTGCTGAAAGCGAGCGTTGGACAACCTGACACAGTACGCTTGAAAGCGCCGGTTTTGATCTGTCTGACACGCATCGCCGTGCATCTTTCTTTTGGATCTTTCGCAAGCCCGAGTGCTAAGGGCTTGCACGGGATCCAGGCCCTCCCACGAAGGGTTCCTCATGTGCCTCTATTTTCAGCCAGATTTCTACCATGCGAGTCGGCCATGGGGCCTATTTGGTGCTGTTCTGGACCCTGCTGGGCCCAAAAGGATCTTGAACTAAATCGCAGATATGATAATGTTTGTACGACTTCCAGATTCTAGCGGGAGGACGATCTTGTATGAATTGAGCGGACCTGTATAGTCATCTATCCTTGGTATAATACCAACTGAAATTCATCTTCATCCACACTTTTCTTCTCCTGCGATGTCCTTGTGGGAGATCCATGCTTTTCCCGTTCAACACGCCTGGGAGGCCTCCGGGTTCGGCCTTTGACAGAAGGACAGCGCTCCTTTCGAGCGCCGTCCATCCTCTCTCCGTCCTAAAGGTTGAGAGGAATTCGCAATCGTTCTGATGAGAGGGGAATCTGCATTTCCATCTCCGTGTCCATCCCTGTTCCGGATAGACTGCCCATCATGGAAGTAAAGCAGAGAGCCCATCGAATACATGGTGGTACAAGTCGGCCGCACGCGAACGCGAGCTGCCCCCATACTGTACAGAAGATCCACGGCGCTGGATTTTGCGGGCAGAGAAGCTCCTCACTCCCCACGCACTTTCTCCTCAGTAAGTACTGTACGTCCGAGACGACAATCTTCTTTGGGCACGCCGCTCACGTCCCCTCCTTGTCCTTGTCGCCCTCTTCGGGCTTTTTCTTCCGACTCGCCAGAATCTCATCCACGACGCCGAGCTCGAGCGCCTCCTCGGCACTGAGGAAGTAATCCCTCTCCATCATCTTCTCGATGTCCTCGACCGTCATCTTCTTGTCCCTGTTCGTGGGCGTCAGGTGCCGCTCGTAGATGCGGTTGAGCTGCGTGCGCACGCGCAGGATCTCCTTGGCGTGGATCGCAATGTCGGCCGCCGTGCCGTAGTGGCCGCCGCTCGGCTGGTGGAGCATCACGGACGAGTGAGGCAGGCAGTAGCGCTTGCCTGGGGCGCCGCCCGCGAGCAGCAGCGAGCCCATCGAGGCGGCCTGGCCGAGCACGAGCGTCGACACCTCCGGGACGATGTATTGCATGCAGTCGTAGATGCTGAGGCCGGCCGTCACGCTCCCGCCGGGCGAGTTGATGTACATGCTGATAGGGCGGTCGCTTTCGGATTCGAGAAAGAGGAGGGAGGCCGTGACGGTGGCGCTGGTGTTGCAACGGCACATGTTAGCATCGCGTAAGCGCAACTTTGGGACGATTGGAGGACCGTATCAAGTACAGCGGACATAGACATCTACAGAACGTCGTATGGACAGGGGCGTGTCTAGTGGTGGAGATGAATAGCTATTGGTTGTACTCACGCCATACGGTCGTCCACCTCCCCGTACAGGGCGACGATTCTTTCTTTGAGCAGCCGCGAGAACAGGTCCGTGGTGTGTGTCTGCGGAGCTGCGTTAGCCTGGCTGAACCACGCAGTCCGGGGACCCGCGCAGTGCTCACCATGCCGGCAAGTGTCTCGGTCACAAAAGGAACAGGAAGCCAACTTGACGTTGTCCGCTGCGGCGGCGGCGCAGATCTAGAGTACGAGTACGGCCGCCGCGAGGGTTCATTGAGGTATGCGGCGCCGCATGTTGCTGCCCGGGTGGCCGCCGAATGGCCTGCCGTGCACTTGAATTGAAGTCGGGCCACGGCTCGCAGGGGAGGACGCATCATGAGTATGGACGGCGAGGAGGCAACGGTCGCGTCAAAGGAGGAGAGTACAGGTGATGTTGATGTGCGACTTTTGGAGAGTGTCGCAAGGCTGAAGATGTGGGGACGAGGCTGAGCGACTTCGCGTTGTTACGTCTACTCATACTCGATCACGAGGAAAGCCAATTCACTCATAAGCTTGTAGGACGCCGCACTTGCTACGCAAGTTTGAAAGCAAAAGAACAAATGCCACCCAAGAAGCGGGGCTGCGTGAGCGTTCGCCATCATGGGAATTGGAGTTTTTGCTCGCCTCCTTCCGAGAGTCAAGCCAGGTAGCATTGTGGTTTAAGCTCCCCTTGCCCTTCGAGCCGCCAGATTAGCCAAGAATGTAGCAAGAGACGCACGAGCCGCAGGGTCTTCAGACGTAGCCGGGGACGACGTTGGCGGCGGCCTGCGCATTAGAGCCCGGAGTCCCGTCAGGTCCAGCAGTATCACCTCGTCATCTTGCCCACCTGGGTCACTCCTCTTCTGATGTGCTCGTTCCTGCTCTTCCGAGCCGTCTGGTAGCAGACTCCGCATTTCGACTCCCTCATCTGTTTCGGCCCCATTGTCTTGAGTACGCGACCTCAGTCGACCGGCCTCTTCTGACTCCAGATCCTGCGGTTGCGGTGTTTCCGGACTCTGCGCCTCTCCAGAGCTTTTCTGTTTCTCGTGGCCGGCCACTAGCATAATCAACTGTAGGGCAAAAACGAGGATGTCCAACAGCAACAGTCTAGCCGTTGATGGCGCCAGCTCGCCCACAAAATCAATGAGAATGCCTCCATACAAGCGCTTGTCTCCCGGTCGGCTCTGCAGCAGGTGAGTCACGAGGCAGACGACGCTGACGAGGATCGTAGGAGGTAGTTGGGATATCGGGGCTCGAACATGCACGATTTGGTTCGCAAGCCGTAGTATCAGGAGAAGTGAGAGGTTGTCGCACATATAAAGAGCCGCAAAATAGAGATATATCAGCCCATCCAGGGCATGGAGGAGGGGTTCAAGGTAATGCTCTTTCTTCTCCGGAAGTTCGAGCTTGCGCTCATGGTTGAGCGAGGGGACGAATGGGCTGTCATTTTCGGCGGTCGCCGTATTGTTCATTAGAAATGAACCTGCGAAGTCAAAGGAGATAGACGAGAAAGTATCATATTGCTCAGATACTTGTGTGCAGTATCCTAGATGAGCCCTTGGAGATGGGAGTCAAAATGAAAGCGTCTGCGCTCCTGCCGTTCGAAAGCCCAAGGTGGTGAAGTGCGTCGCAGTGCTGCTCCAGGCCGTCACTCCTTTCCAGCTCCGGGGGAGTCCTCGTTGAATGTCATATGACGTCGAATTCCACCTGTCCTACAGCTCCGCGCCTCCCCAAATCCCGCTTCAAAGTGCCAAATACTGTTCGTCAGACGTTGAAAAATGTCGTCTTTTCATCTCTGCCTGCCATCAGTCATCATTCATCATCCGTCTTGCTCTTCTCCTTCATCCTCGGCAGCAACGACTTCGAAATCAGCAGAGTCGGACTCCCCAGGCTCATCCTCGTCACTTTCAGCGTCTTCATCGTCTATGACGGTTTTTGAACGCCAGGTTGGGTCTGAGACATATTCGACCGTTGTCTTTCCGACCTTCTTGTTTCCTATTTTGGCGGACGCCTCTAAGATACCCTTGATGCTCGACACGACCATCTCAATGATGACCTTGAATGCCAGCACTTTCGGGGGCTTGCCCGTTTCTTCAATGTGCCTGGCACGCTCCGCCCGAGCATGCGCAGTTAGATCGACTTTCAGGTTCCCAATGGCAAAGACATCTGCGCAAGCATTAGTGCTGCCACCACGCGTGGCTCGTCAGACTTACGGTTACCATCCAGACGAGTAGGAGCATTCTTCAACGGGCATTTGTATAAGACTTGCTGAAGGCAAACTTCTTCAATTTCCTGCTGGATGCTCGTCACGGTCGCATAAAGCTCGAGCCTCTTCTTCATGTTTTCCGACAGCTTGTCTCCCTAATGATCGGTCAGCCCCAGGTATGATCATACATTGTGGATACGACGACTTACCCTCTTGTATGCCCACTTCATCTGATTCGCCGCTCTTAGTCCTCGAATAGGACATTCGAATTGGTCTTCTACTTTGTGGAATCTGGGCTTGAACTTGGTGTGTACGCAGCAACCAATCCAATCTCGCGCCCGCCTGAACATGACCGGATTCTTCTCAAGTGCTGAAAGCACAGCGCCTCTTGCGATGGCCGACCAAGGCTCAAGCGGACTGACGAGTTCGACTTTCCCCTCGTCAAATTCGTTGGCAACAAAGGCTGTGAACCGATCGCATACGTAAGGAGAACAGCTGAGTCCACCACATACGACAACCGTCTGTTTCAAGTCAGTACTATGTATGCCACTCGCACAAGGGAACAATGGATATTACCCGGATCGGCGGGCTGCGAGCCTTTTTCGCTCTACCGGCTTGTCTTCGGACCAGATCGAAGCTCTTCTGCAGAACTGGTTCGAACATGGCTTCGACGTCGTCGCTATGCGGAAGTCAGCAGTGCCTGGCGATACAAGCTTTCTGGAGCAAGCCGAAAGACCCGGTACATACCTAGTAAGCTTGACCATGTCTTCGTCCGAGTCATAGTATTGACGAACAGCATCACTATCCATGTCCAACTTGTTCATCTTGAGAGGGATGCGTAAGAATTTTCTGCTCTTATCCTTTCCCTTGAAGTTGCGCTTAATGTCCTCAAAACCCTTCAGGAAAGTACTTCCGGCTCCCGTTTTCTCGCTAGGGAGATTCATGAACGCAGCGTCGAAGCGCTTGAGCGTTAGTTCATGGAAAGCGCGGTCAATTGCTGTACCACCTATCTTTGCGCCTGAGTTTGAAGTCAGCAGGTGTGTCTCTCTTCCGAGACAGACATTCTTGCCTTGGCCGACGCATGCTTCTTCCAGCTGGAGCGGCTGTGATTTGATGATGCGGTATGTGACTAAGTCCACTGTACCTCCACCCATATCCACCACCATCACACATGAGTTCTCCTTTGACACATTAGTTGAGCACGCATGCTTCCACGTTTAAGACTGCTCACCTGGAAGGGACTGGTCGCAAACTTGTCCTCGGTCGATTTGATAGTCCACAAGAAGGCCGCCTCGGGTTCCTCTGTGAAAAACAGCTCGTCGCCCTCTCGGCCGGCAAACCCGGCATCTCTGGCCGCTGCCAACGTCGATTCACGGGCGTGAAGAGACCATACCGCTGGTAAAGTGAACTGGAAGCGAAACGCCGTCTGCTCCAATGCAGTTTTACCGATTGCTTTCTGCATTTGCGACATGATATAGTCATGAAGAAGGCGTAGAAAGTCGGTCGTCACGTCTTTGGCATCCTTCCCGGGCTTGATCCGCATCAGCGACTTACCCACAGCTTTTTGGAGTAACGGATCGTCAAATTCTGTCTTCTGAGTGTTCTCATCGAGCAGCAATTTGAACCAAGAACAGCTGAGGAGTCCGCTATCGACGTCGTAGCCCCACCGATCCTCGTTGCCGGCATCGTGATTCTCTTCGGCATATGCGATCAGGCTTGGGACCTTCTGCGCAATAGCGGTAAGACCGCCAGGCCATTTCTGGATCACTTCGACGTCTTTGAAACTCTTCGTGCTCGTCACAAACGCAACACCTGACCTGTCAGCGCAACGTGGATTTCATGAGGTCAACCGATTACCTGAGTACGTCGTGCCGAAATCAACCCCAACGATGATCCGAATGGCCGCTTTTGCCTTTGCAGCATCTCGAGAGGCCTTAGCCTTCTCCCGCCGCTCGAGCGCTTCCGGCGTAGGTTCGGTTTCTGCGCCGGTCAGATGGTCCATCCACCAGGAATCTAGGTATAAACTTACTTGGGCGTTTACGCTTTGCTGCGGTACCGGGTTTTGACGCATGTTTCCTCCCGGCGGCTAACAAGTGAGTGGCTAATGAACTGGTCAGCAATGTTCTGTCTAGAAGAGCTTCAGCCATACCAGTCCGCATCACCGGCACATCTATGACACCGAGAGCTGTGCCTTCTATCGCCATATTGTACGTCGGAGCTGGGTAAGAATGGGATGAGATGTTGATGGTGTCGTGGTGCCGACGAGAATCTGCTTGAGTGACCAAAAGGGTAGTTGTACGAAGGTATAAGTAAGAAAGAGAGGAGAGTACACCGAAGATGGAGAGATAAAGAGGAGGAGACGAGTCTCAAGTAGTAAGGAGACGGCACTACGATGTATGAGTGTCACATGCTTTTGAGATCCTTAGACTCACATGTCACAGGGTTGAAGAGGAGCGGAGGTCGACGGTGAGGTCAATGTCATTGCGACTCCTATATGGAAGAGATCTTTCCCTCAGCTTTCTTTGAGCCGGCCATGGACCCGTGACAATCGGCACCGACTTCTTCTTGAGTGAAGTCCTCTTATTCACTGGCTCAAGTTGTATCTCTTTCCATTCTCTATGTGACATCGGAGATATCAGACCACTTGTGATCATTGCATGACAGCTCAACCAACACTTCTACCTCAAGTAAGCATCCACAAACTCACCATGGACTCCAGTCAAGACGACAGCGGTTTGGAAATCACGGGTGGAGGATCTGTATCAGTCGAAGTACCAAAGCAGAGAATGGTCCGACTGGAGGAAGATCCAAATGTCGTACACACTATCCCTCGACTGGCTGAGAGTGGCTTTAAGACGCGGTCGACACGACAGGGGCGCCTATCCGGGAACCCAAACTCTCTTTCGACTGACGCCGTCCCAGTCGTCGAGTCAGACATCTCAGCAAAATCGAACGATAGCCAGCAGTTCGATGATGACAGTGAACACGATGATTATTCCCCGAGGCAGACACCAGCAGAGCGTCAAACCCCGGAAGAGATAACCCCGGCTAGTTCCAAGAGAGGGAGACGGCGAGGCAAGACTGGTAAAACCAACAACAAGGTGAAGCAGACACGCCCATTGAGGCTCAACCTGGAACAATCCCACACTAGAATCCGCCTGCAGATGAACGCCATCGAAACTTACAAACAAGCCAAAATAAAGCAACTGGAGAAACGAATGGCGCTAGAGCAAACCGCGAGATCTCTGAAAGAAGAAAATTCCAAGCTTGCACAGGATGTTCAAGGCTTGAAGCACCAGATTTCGGAGCATGAGGCCACAATTCAAGGGTATCATGATGATGCACTCGAGCTTCTCGGAAAAGACAAGGCGGAGGCAATGCAGGACGAACAAGTAACTGAAGACCTGACCTGGCTCTTCTCCGAAACCAAGGAATGGGCCAGGACGTGGTCAATTGAGAGGTGGAATGATGCTGCGAAGGCCAAAGTACGAGATCTTCTCGCCATACATGCCGGGAAGGCATTTGCAACAAAGTGGCTGGTTGCGGCGATTGACAGGGCTGCCCAAGACAAGCAAACACCACCGCAAATGGTCTTGAACGCACTCCTCAACTGCTTTCTCTGTGATGAGACGTTTCGAAGACCGTTCGCCCATCTGGGCAGGAGCATGCAGGATGCGGCAAATGATAGTTATGAAGACTGCATGAACTGGGTCATGGAAGCAGCGACTGAAGGTACGCAACTCTAGCTAGGCTCGACGCTAGAATCGTGCTAACAGAGAAAAGAATGTCCAGAAGGCTGCAACAAGTTGAGAGCCCGAATCTGTAGCCTAGTCGACAAGCCTGCAGTTCTCGACGGAAGCAAGGCAGCCAAATTATCTTCGCGCCAAAAGGACATGCAGTGTCTACGCCAACACCGTTGCGAGAAGATAGTCGCTCTTTGCCTGTCAAAGTTCCACGTGGGCTTGCAAGCGGTCGGCGACGAAGATGGGCAAAAGCGCCACAAGGAGATGCTCGAGATTGTAGAGGCAGCCTTACGTCTCTCTGCCAGACTATCAACTGAAAACCCCGAAGTGAGATTTTACTTTCTCGACGACCTCGAGAAGACCAAGTTCGACCTGAGACACGACCGATTCAAGCCGCATCGAATCCTGAAGCTGGATGACGAAGAATTTGACGATGAGGCACAAAGAGCCGAAGCTGAAGCCCTAGTCGGTCGTCCCTTCGATATGGTCGTGGAGCCTTGCGTTGTCAGACGTGGGGATGCGAAGGGACAAGAGTACGAGAAGGAGCAGGTCCTTTATCGTGGCGTTGTTTGGATGGTCAAGGGCATGGTAATTCCTCCGGAAGAGCTTTCGGAAGACGAGGCAAGCTCCAACGATCAATACTCCATGCAGGCGACGTCAGCTGCAGGACCAGGCCGTGGCGGTGGAAACGGCATCTCAGCAGCATCGAGATTACATCTTGGGGATGGCGTTCGAGGTGAACCGAATGAATCCGGACCCCCAGGCGACAGGGCAGGAAGCTACCAACTTCGTTTTGCCCCCAAGCCACCTTCGAAACTCGGGTTTGAGGACGATAACAAGAATTCCGGTGGCAAGAAAAAGCTCGTCGGCCGCAATATCAGCGCTTCGGGAACTGCTGATGGGCAAATCCCTTCGACTAGCACTCGTCGCTCCCACGAAATTTCTGCCCAGCCCCTGATTGCTAGGCATGATTCTTTGTCTACCGAACCCTTCGATGATGGGACCACTTTGACCTCCGAGGCACCTCTTTCGAAGTCAAGAACCTCCACACCGAGCACCGACTCCCGCAAGAAGCGGGAAAGCGCTTCTAAGAGACATCGCGGAACAATAGAGAGTCTCGAGAGGCAGGCATCTCGTCAGCAGGCAAATGACTTGGACAACAATGCAGAACTACAGGTGGAGGGACACATGCTGTATGGTGGTGCTGATACCGTGAGAGCCGCCAGGATTCTCAAGGAGGAAGCACCCGTAGGCCCTGAGCCCGAACTCTGTTCAGGCGTTTCCAGAAAGCGTAAAATATCGGATAACAGCACCAAAGTGCAAGCGAGAGATCCTGATCATGTCGAAAGTTACCTCCCAAGCAAGAAAATGGTAAGTTGCCACATATGTCCTCGCCCTACCTACACGATCCCTAACAGTTCTGCAGAAAACTAACGTAGCCTCAGAGAGCAACTACCACGGGAGTGCCGGCGATGACGAAGATTACGTCTCGATCACCCAACTCTCAGCCGACGGATACTGCGAACACTTCTCGTCAACGCACCGATCAAATCCCGCCGTGCAACAAGAAGTCACAGCAAAACTTACCGAGGGACGTTCCATCGAGAGACCCAGCGTCACTGATGGGTCCAGCACCAGTTTTGATAAAGATGGACTTAGCATCATCGACCAAGAGCATGCAGTCCAAGTCTCCCAAGCACCCGGGTCAGCAACAGAAGTCGGAGAGGCATCCGACACGTGGGCTGAGCGACCGAGTACCACCCCACAACGAGATCACGAACCCACTGTGCTATGTGGTCGGTCAGAGTGCACAAGCGAACGAGGCTGCGAAATTAGCAATCAAGAGACAATCAGGAGCCCTGAGCGACAAGCCCGCTCAAATGGACAAGCCAGCTCAAATGAACAGCCCAATTCAAATCAAGAAGCCAGCGCCTCCGCAGTCACAGTTAATGAAAATTCTCCGCTCGACTGAGGGATGACGGATGCTACAGTGACGACTTCTCCCCTCAACATTCCTTTTCACTGTTGCTTGCTCGAGCACCCTGCCTTCATCCAACTAGCAGACACGCCGGGAAGCAGTAACGACTGGACTTTCACAGGAGACTTCATCCGCTCTGAGTGAAACTCGGCTCTTCATCCATCACCAATGCCAACATCAATTCATTGCCCTACCCACTTTCTGCGAGCGTCTTCAGGTATCTCCAGTCCAGCCCTGCGTTTTTGGAGGGACAACATTGCCAGCTTGGTCCAACTTAAGGAGACACAACGCCTCATTATCGGTGGAAACTGAGCCCTCGAAGCTAGGAGGTCCCCGAGCTGAGGGTGGGAGGATTCCACGGACGGACGAACTCAAGGAAGACACCGTGTGAACCCTGGTTCCATATTCATTCTCTACCCGCGAGGGGGCTTTCACGACAAGTAGGAACTGACTCCCTACAGTGCAACTTGCAGCCTGCTTGCTTTGCACCCGACGCCGCTCGAAGACATTCCCAATACATACCTTAGCCCATAGACCGATGGACATGCAATGCAATGAGCTTTATCCACAGCACAGCAGTGCTAAGCCCTGCGTAATGATCTTGTACACAGGATGCTAATACGCTAGGCTTGCAAAGCAGACAATCGTGCGTGCGAACTCGCGCCGTAACCCCTGCCTCCGTACTATGTACTGGGCGAAAAGTCCAGAATAGACCGCTTGTCAATCCATTTATATGTAGGACCAAGAATGGGAAATATAGAGAACGTAATAGAGGACAGACCGAGTCACTGTATATTATGGTCACGTTCATTCATCCGTGGTAAGTCCAGCATCCATTAGCACGGCAGATCCGACTCCTTTGACAACGCCGCAAACGCCTCGCTGATGCAGCAAAGTACCACGCGTCCCGACCGAGTCTCATTGATAGTCGTACAATTCTGTCTGTTTCCGCATCCCTTTGAGGTTCTGTACAAGGTCAACCCATGCGTCGGGGACAGGGCTAAGCCAGGCAATGCCATCAGGCAGCCAACACCGCAGCCAGCTGACAACTCATGTCCAGCAACGCGAGATGCTCATCCACCCCGTCGATCAACCGCTTGTCGAACTCGGAGAAGGTTTGCGTCAGTGCCGCCTTCTTCCGCAACGCCGCAGCCACGTCACCCTTTTTTGCGACCACGATGTCTCCCTCATCCCCGACGATGATCTTCGCGTACAGAGCCGAGAGGACTTCGTTCGCGGCGTATCCTGACGCGACGATATTCGTGATCTCGGTGGCAATGTGGCTATAATTCCTCGTGTTTCCCTTCTGGAGGATTTTGATCAACCTGTCCGTCAGAGCTGGGGGAAACGTGCCCGCGATCTCATCGATGTCGGATATTCGGATGGCGTTGCCGCCGGTTTGGGCATTGGGTTTTGTGGTATTATCCACATCCTCCATCTCGTCGTCGCTGTCTTCGGGGACAACGTTTTTTTTGCTCCCGGCGTTCGCCTTCTCGCTCGACGCCGAAGCCGAAGCCGAAGCTCCCACGAGCCGGGCGGCAGATTGTAGCAGGTTAATGGCTCTTCGCAAGTCACCGTCTGAGACCTTCAATGTCCGTTCGATGACGCCGTCGGTGTAGTTGACGTTCTCGGCCTTGAGAATCTCCGCGATGCGAGCCGCCGCTTGGTCACCGCCAATGGCTTTGAATCTGAATTTCGAGCACCGCGAGGCTATGGGGTCGATGATGCGAGAGACGTAGTTGCAGCAGAGGGCGAAGCGGGTGGAGGTGCTGTAAATTTCCATTACTGTGGACCGATTGCCAGCACATGTCAGCAAGGGATCGAGCGGTAGACTGGGAGGGTTGGCGAGTAGAGCGCACCTCTTCTCAATGCTCCTTGGGCGTCTTGCGTCAGCTGGTCTGCTTCCTGCGCGGCCTGTTAGCATAGCATACTACATCCTGCTCTATCGAGGGCGGCCGAACTTTAGGGCTCTAGCTCGGACCCTGCGTTTTTGTCGGTGTGGTTCAGAGTAAGGCAGACTCACATCCAGGATGACAATCTTAAAGTTCGGACACGGGTATTTCTGCGTATACTCTTTGCTGCTCGGATTCGTCAAGTGCAGCGCGGCAAATTGCTTGACTCGTTCTCGGATCACCGATAGCCCGCGCTCGTCTGAAGCATTCAGTTCGAGCACTCTCGTCTTCATCAGTTCCGGGCCGAACAGTTCCCTGCACAGCGCCAGAATTGTGCTAGTCTTGCCGTTCCCGGGAGGACCATAGCACAGGAGATGAGGCAGGTTGGAAGCGTTTACCATCCGCCGCAGTGTCTCTGTCGCGTGTTCTTGACTTTTGACTTCCTCGAGCTGCAAATGTGTTATCCGTTAGCTTGTGTCCAGGCGGAGCCAATGGACCGACGACAGTGGGAGGTGGAAGGAGGGAAAACCCACAGATTTCGGCCGGTATTTTTCGACCCATGGGACTGCTCTTTCTGTGGTTTCGATGGATTTGGAGGTGTTGGGCTTAGAGGACGATGCAGCGGCAGCAGCGCGGGCTTTATTGCTGAAGAAGTCGGCCATCGTGTAATGTGGCGAGAGGGGGAAGGGTAACGGCGACGTTCACGCGACGGTGAGTCTATGCTAAAATACGTCGGAAACGGGAAATGCGGGAGAAGACGCGACCGACCAGACGCGTTGAGTGTTTCTTGGCGAGGCTGAACGAGATACGTCATTGCAAGCCTTGCAGCATTGCCAGATTAGGATGCAAGGCTGAGGGCTCAGGAGCGTGAGTCTCTTTCTTCGAGGAGCACCATGTAAGCCAATTACTGTCAGCGGAGAAAGGGGAGCAGGAGACATGATAAGTCATCTCTTCATTGGGTCTTGGTTATCATTTCATAGCTCGTCTCGAACAGGTTCTACATCTACCTCCATCATCCGCTTCTTTGGATTCCTGGGCTGGTCTTCCTGCTGCCGTCGCTGCTCCTCTGATATGTCATCAAGTTGTGTTTCCTCCGGCTGATTTTCCATCATCCGTCCAATCTTATCAATCATGCTTTCTTCGATCTCCTGCTGTGGTACCTGCGGTGGCGGACCTCCCCCACGCCCTCCCTTCGCTGGTAGATGCATGCTTTTGAAGTATATTTGTGAGCCGCCCACGTTCGTCGGCATGCCCTCTACACTGCCACCAGGCCTTGAAAGTGTCAGCGTCGGTACAGGCGCAGATAACGCCGTAACGTCAGATCTGCCGCCCAGTCCTACCACTCCAAAGCTCTTTATCGACACCCACCACATCATCCGCAAGGGCCAAATAATGAACAACATCATCGGCCCATAGATGATCCGCCGGTAAAACAACCACGCAATTGTCGCCGCGAGAAGATAGAAACTCGTCTTCAAGAACCACGTATCCGATTTATTACTTCTCACCAACTGCCCCACGAAACTCCTACTAGTCTTTAGTAGATCTGTCGTGCCTGCATAACTGGTAGTCAGAGTCTGTAGAGCTTGTTGGCTTTCTTCCAACGTCTGCTGCGCAAACTGCGAGACCGACAATTCTCCCTCAAGCTGATTGTGTACGCGCCGCAGCGCCATGGTGACATCCTCCGCCGCGCGCAGCGCGAGTTCGTCTTGCGTCAATTTCTCATGCGTAGCTCGTCCTCGGGGCAGGACCTGACCGTCTTGTTTTCTATCGGCGAAGAGCTTTTCGCGCTCTTTGCGCTTTTCTGCATCGGCAGTGCGCTTGGCTTGTAATTGGGCCTTGCGGAAACTGGCCCGTGCTGTCTTTAGATCTTCAGTCAAGAGCAGGAGTAAGTCTGCGTTTCGTTCGCGTTCAGCCTCTCGTGGGGAAGCATCTCGTCGGTGGGCGGCAAAGGTATCGTCTTCAAGCTCTTGTCTGAGGATTTCTAGAGTGTCTTCTTGCTCTTTCAGGCTGTCGTGGATCTCTGTTGCGAGTTCAATTCGGCGCTCGTCTGGGTTGCCGGACGTGTCATTTGCGGGACTGAATTTCCGGAGTTCTTGGATTTGGGCAACAACTTCTTTATACAAGTCAGCGAGGGCCTGGAGCCTCTGGGAGAGCGAAAGAGACATTGTCAGGGCGTGTGCTCTGGTAGAAACAAGAACTGACATCCAGCTGTCCTTAATGATGTACAGAGTGCTCCGTAGACTGCGGGAAATGCAAACAGGGCAAACTCGGCGCAGATTCACGCGATATTTCTCCGCAGCAGAACTCCACCAGTACTCCGCGAGGTAAACTTGTCCTAAGCCACGAGTACACAATACCGCAACACCGTCGCAGAGATCAGTCGCTCCGTTTGTGTGGCTAGAACCAACACGAGCTTGCAGCGCTCCGACACAGCTCGAGCAGTACCAACATTCTCTCCGGCACAATGATTACAACCTACCTGACCACCCTAAGAGCGACCTTTAACCCCTTCTCGCCCTCGTCGAAGATCCCGCGCCTCTTTTTGACCCTTCTCCCAGCCAACGCACACAAGACCTTACAGATAAAGTCCCAAGCGCTACCGCGCTACTCCCACGAACCATCGACGTTAGAGCTAGGTTTCAAAGATGGAAAGGTTGTAAAGTATTCGTGGGGCGGCAAGGCAGCAGAGGGAGAGCAAGCAAGTGCCGCGGCGAAAGCTAAGCAAGGACCCGGCGAGAAGGTTACGCTGCAGGATATCGTCGAAGAGGTGAATAGGCATGCTAGGGGATTGGCACGGAAAGAGGAGCTGAGTGGGTAATTCTGAGGGCTGGCCACCTTGGAAGAGAATCTCAGGTTTACGATCAAACGAAAGCTGCGCAGAGAATATTCCGCTCAACAGAGAACGAAAATTCGAGATAGAAGTGCGCCGGAGCCTCCAGCTGTCAACGCAGGGCATCGAAGCCAATGGCGACAGGTGGGCAGTATACACCGGTAACTGTACTGTGCTTGCCTGCAATCTGCCATGGGTGTGTAAAGCCAGGAGGTGTACTGAATGCTCGCCTCTGCACATTCCGACGTTGCCCGTCTATAGGAAGGCGCAAATCGAGGTGATCCGCAAGAGGACGCAGTCTGCGCGAACTTGCACTCCCAGCGATTTGGAGTTGGCACAATAACTGCTAAGCGAGACGGAGAAGCAGAGTTCGGAATGTCAGTGTGGAACAATGAGAGGGTAATCGCGAGCTGTTCAAGCCAGTGCTATCGAGGAAGGGATATTTATATGACGCAGCAACTCGATATCCAGCACCAAGCGGTGGGAGCACCAGTCAGTTTGTGTTGCACACCAACTCTAATATCTAGTCCTGCGTACCTTCTCTGCTCCTACGTACCTTCTCTGATGGCCTTGGGAATGTATCCAATTGATTTGATATATTCCACCTTGTCCTGTTCAACCGTCCCCAACACTTGTGGCTTCCCTGACATGACCGCTTCGTCAACCAATTTGCGCTACCGGACGGCCTGTTCTCCAACCTATACCACCAGCCCATCTCATTCGATCGTCCTAGATCATGCCGCGGTCCACGTCCACGAAGTCCTGACAATTGGGTTTGGGTACAGTCGAATGGTCATTCTGCCTTCGATAATGTCTCGAGTCTACGCATGCCGGAACGCCGGCTGGTGCACAACGAACGCAGGAGTTCGTCGTGATCAACTATAGAGGTGGTTTCATTGGTGAGAGGCTCGTATTCGCGGTGGCGGGTTCGACATGGGCGTCTTCGTCGTGGACATAGTTTCATGCGACTTAGCGAGCTGACTGATTTCGATCGCACGGTGGCTCCGAAAAGGTGCTTGCTTGTATGATCTCGACCATCCTTGTATGCTTGCCCCTGTCAGAAGTCAAGACATAACTCATACCGTCGCGTCGTTACATGCGGCGATTATCGAAAAGGGTATGTTGAAGCGGATAACGAAAGCAGATCGATAGCTTTGGTGTGTCATCAATAAGCTGAATTTGATGGATGTGTGTAAGCCACAGTTCAGTGTGGTGAAGTCAGGTGGGTTGACGCTAATGCTGCAGTACTTAGTTCCCTGAACGAGAGGGCCAGGTGAGGAAATACCTACCGCACGCCTGATATCAGTGATCTTCATGCCGCTGGCGACAGCTGTCTTTTAGGCATCCGTGCCAGTCAGAATTGCCATCGGCATCAGGTTCTCAAGCACCATGCTTGAGCAACCAGACCCAGAGAATTGGGTGAGAGACCAACGGCAGCATCTCGAAGAGGCTATTTCGGGGGGAATCGGTGTTCTCGTGTTGATGATTCTGATTATCGCTGTGGTTGCTTCATTCAAGCTGTGACTGCTGCAAAGCCTTGACCAACTCCTTCAAACCCAGCATTCTCAGCTGCAATCTCAGCTTTCTGCTTCTTGCTCCGTTCTTGATTGTGGTCGCCATCTTGCCCGAACACACGCTTCTTCTCCTGCTTCTTCGCTTGATTCTCTCGGTTTTGCTGCTTGTGTTGCCGCTTGATGTCCGCTTTTGTCACACTTCGCACGTCCAAATTGAGAACATGATCGACTTCTTTTGCTTTCTCGATAATGTTCGGGTCAGCCATGCCTAGCAAGGAAATCGCTTCAGCATAGCTTCGTGACTTTTGAACGGGTTGATATGCCGCGTCTCTCCCAGGCATGAGCTGTGAAAGAAGGAATTTCGTGTTACCGAACCTGTTTTCGACGCTCATTGCCAGTCCAATGTAATCTTCCACGACTTGTTTCCACGGAAGCAGGCCACCCTGCTCCTTGGTTCGGAAGACAGACGAGTTGGCTTCGGCGGCCGTTGCAATCATGGCTCCGTCAATGCCGTATTCCTTGGCGAGCGCTAGACCTTGCTCACGCGAGGTGACGTCTCCATTCATGAGACATGCAACGCCGTGGCTTCTGCAAATGTCGCCAATCATCCGCAGTTGGTCTCTGATAGCCCGCTCCCTCGGTCTCATGGGAGTGGTCCGGCAGTGGATTGTGAGACCTGTGATGCCCGTCTTACAGAGCTTGTTGACAAGTTCAGAGGTCAATTCTGGGGTCTCGAGTAGTCGGATCTTCACCGAGATACCAATTTGGTGCTTCGTCCCGACATTTGTAACGAGTGCAGTCAAAATATTGCACAGCAGCTCGGGTGTTCGAAGGAGCGCCGCACCCATACCGCCCGAGGTCGAGAATGGTTTGGGGCAACCGGCATTTACGTCGATACCACAAACGTAAGGAGCTACTAGACTGGCAGCTTGCACTGCATAGTCGGGTGAAGCAGTTCCGATCTGGTATATCAACTTCTCCGATTCTCTCGCTGGGTCGATGCGATATATGACGTTGGTTTGATTGTTATTGGAAGTGCGAGACCACTCTATGCAGCCTGTGCGAGGGTTTATTTGCTGCGTGGTTCCGATCATAGATCTGTCCACGGTTTCCGGGCCCCATACTAAGTCTGCGCCGTACTTGAGAGCTAGCAAGCGCGACGGAAGTTCACCTGATCGCACCATAGGCGCCAGAACCACCTTTCCCCGATAGTCGACACCGCGCTTTGGTATTGGAAGATGAGGGACATCTTGAAACGGGAGCGGAGAGCCCATCGTGGAAGTAGAAGGTCGTGATGGCAAAAGAGCCTTTACGAGGGAGGCAGCGCGTTGTAAGAGGGACTGTGGCCTGACAGCATGGCCGACAGTCATATGTGGAGGTTAAACGGGGAGTCGAAGTTGAAGGCAAAGGTGAGTGGAAGATGAGATTTGTCGTGACTGACTCGTGAGTCCAGGAACGCAGTTAATTGCTGCGTTTAAGCAGAGTCGCAGGAAATCCGCGAGCCGCGGGTCCTTATCAGCACGTGAAGATAGCGAAAAACTCGGGATATCGCTCTGCAAGAGCTCCGATCGCCCATTGAGATGTGTATCAAACCTTGTTCAGGTCATTTGCGATATTCTGTACCGAGGTGGAATAGCATTGTACAGCCAGATCGAGAGACTACCTAAGCGGCTGAAGGCAACAAGTCCAAAAGTCTATAAGCAGGCCTACACCTCTCATTCCCCAGATGCACATGCTTCAATCCACGTTCGTACTGAGTCGAAGCCAATCTTCGCGAACCTGCAGAAGCGTTGGCCGCATCTTGTCCATTCAGAGCAAATCGTCATTTCACCGCCAGTTCTCAACACGCCGCTGCGAGACCCTCGCACCCCGCGCTGCACCTGCCTCCAAGACATTTTATCATAGTTCCCTCACATTTCGATTCGCCCTGGCTTCCACCAAACCGACAGAAAAATCTGTCCTTTCTCCCCCTCGTCATTCTACCTCTCCCACCATAGCTTCCCAACGTACTGAAGCTATTGTTCGACACCTCTCTACAGCCTCCCCGTCGTCTCCCTCATCGTCCTCTACCATGTCATACAGCAAGCAGCCTTCTGAGTTCCAGCCCAGGAAAATCGGTGCTTTGCATACGAACGAGTTCCGATGCTATATTGAGAAAGATGGCACCCCTCTCTCTCCCTTCCATGACATTCCTCTCTATGCCAATGAGCAGCAAACCATTTTGAACATGATCGTCGAGATTCCAAGATGGTCCAACGCAAAGCTTGAGGTCGGTCAGCATGGAGCATTTGAGAAATAACATATTGACTTCTGGTCAGATCTCCAAAGACGAGTTTCTGAACCCCATCAAGCAGGACGTCAAGAAAGGCAAGCTCAGATTCGTTCGCAACTGCTTCCCTCACAAAGGTTACCTCTGGAACTACGGTGCTTTCCCCAGAGTAGGTCACGACCAAGAGCGTGCCTTCGCAAGAGGCTGACTGTCCACAGACCTGGGAAGACCCGAATGTCGTCCACCCCGAGACCAAGGCCAAGGGCGACAACGACCCGTTAGATGTCTGCGAAATTGGTGAACTGGTTGGCTATACCGGTCAGGTCAAGCAAGTCAAGGTGCTCGGTGTCATGGCATTGCTCGACGAGGAAGAGACCGACTGGAAGATCATAGTCATTGATGTGAGTAGCCACAACGCGTTCCGCAGGCTCATTCCTCTGACTCGATATAGGTCAACGATCCTCTTGCGCCCAAGCTGAACGACATTGAAGATGTTGAGCGTCATCTTCCAGGCCTTCTCCGCGCAACGAACGAATGGTTCCGAATCTACAAGATCCCAGATGGCAAGCCGGAGAACCAGTTCGCCTTCAGTGGTGAATGCAAGAACAAGAAGTATGCCGAAGAGATCATCCGCGAATGTAGCGATGCCTGGGAGCGTTTGGTCACCGGCAAGCAACAGCGTGGCGATATCAATCTGGCAAACGTCACAAATCAGGCCTCACCAGACCGTGTCGACCAATCTCAGGTGTCCAAGATTCCCCCAGGACAGAGTCTTGCACCTGCGCCTATCGACGGCAGCGTCGACAAGTGGTTCTTCATCTCTGGTGCGGCAGTCTAAATGCATAGCATCAGGGCTGATAAGCTGATTCTTTCTTCAGGAGCTGGTGCCACATCCGAGGACTACATCAAGAAATGAGGTCTCTTCGCCATAAGCAAACAACGGTTTGCAATATTGTATGAGAATGGATCAGATAGAGAAAAGCAAGACCCTCGTTGGTTGTGTAGGCAGTTCACAATGAATGCTAGAATTTGAGACCCAAGCGGGGCGAGAAATGGTGGACAACTAGTTACGTCACTCTTTCGACGGAACGCGATTGTAATTTGAAGCATGCAACACGCGTCGGCAAAATAAGTTACCCAAGATAACGGGCACCCCCTTTCACGCCAGCCATGGCATGCATGAGTATTTCGCCGACGAGTATCACCGTTGCTGGGCTCCTGAGTCCACTCTTTTGACTATAGATGGCAGCCAGTTTACGGAAAGCACGACCTAGATCTTGATCACTTGTCCTCATATCCCCTTTTGCTTGCAACCAGCAATGGAGAAAACATCAGCATGGAGTGGCACACCCTCAATAAGAGGCTCAACCGAGGCCGTCCGCATGTGCCTGCTGACGGTCTCCCTCATTGGCATTCAGTAGGACCATTGCTTGAAGTTGTGTATAAGGAAATGACGCTGATCGACTGTGCCATCCAGATTGTGAGTCGCTGTCAAACCGGGCATATCCAGTAAGGGCTAACAGCGATCCAGTTGCTGGGGCCTCGAGATGACATACGGCACCCCCTACCTCCTCCAACTGGGCCTTACGAAGTCCAAGACATCCTTGGTATGGATTGCCGGGCCACTGTCAGGTTTAATCATGCAACCTGTCGTCGGAGCATATGCGGATAAGTCTACCTCAAGATTCGGCAGACGGAGACCCTTCATGGTGTACGGTGCCATCATCACAGGGGCAGGACTACTGCTACTGGGTTGGACATCTGAAGCAGTTGGGCTCTTCTTATCCGAAGGGGATATGAACAAGAATGTCACAATCGTGGTGGCTGTCCTGTGCATATATGCCCTCGACTTCTCGATCAATGCTGTGCAGGCATGCTGTCGCAGCTTAATAGTTGACACACTGCCAATCTCGCAGCAACAAGCTGGATCCGCCTGGGCATCGAGACTCGTTGCGGCTGGGCATTTGGCCAGCTATTTTATCGGCACCTTCGACTTGGTTAAGATGTTCCCCACCTGGATTGGTGGTGACACCCAGTTCAAAAAGATGACTGTCATCGCAATGTCTGCTCTGTGGATCACAGTCGGCGTCTCTTGTTGGGCTGTCACTGAGAGAGTGCGTTTAGCTAACGACGAAGAGAATACCTCAGTGAAGGAGGTACTCTCCAACTTGTGGCGGAGGACAATCAACCTGCCTCCAAGGATACGAGCTATATGCTGGGTGCAATTTTGGAACTGGGTTGGATGGTAAGCCAGGTCTGTGGTATGCGGAGAACTAATACTGATAGCAATCACACAGGTTCCCGTTCCTCTTCTATTCGAGCACATTCGTTGGCGAAATCTACTATCGTTATGAACATCCCGCTCCTGAGCCCGGCGAAAAGGACGAGCATGACGCGCTTGGAAATATAGGTCGACTCGGCAGCCTCGCCCTGGTGTTCTTCTCCTTGATTACATTCTGCTCCTCTGTCATTCTGCCTTACGCAATCAAATCCACAGAAACAGGGGAGCTGAGGTTTACTCCTAGGCCGCCTACTTCATTGGCTCGGCCTCTCCAGATACTCCTGGTCAAGGCCTACGAGGTACAACCTGATCTCACCGGCGCGTGGAGTTTGTCGAACCTGCTTTTTGCGATCATCACCATGTTCGCCCCATTCGTCCGAACGCTATCTTCGGCAACAAAACTTGTCGCTTCCTGTGGGCTGCCTTGGGCGGTATCATGTTGGGCACCGTTTGCACTGCTTGGAATCGAGATCAACAAAATGTCCTCCGGTCCACATGCCAGCGTCAACGGCACGACTGTTCCTGGCTACACTACTGTTCGAGGCAGTATTGACGAAGATTATGGTATTGAAATGGACGTCGAACCGAATCATCACAGAGTTCTTTCTGACGGAGTGCTACAACTCCACCACTCCGATGACAGTGGCGCTCAGGCTTCGACGGGAGAGCTTGCGGGCGTCTACCTGGGCGTTCTGAACGTATACACCACCTTACCGCAATTTGTCGGGACCTTTGTCAGTTGGGTTGTGTTCTCCCTTCTGGAGCCTGGTTTGAACGATCATGACGCAGAGACAGATCCTGATCATCACCGCTGGCTGAACGTCAAGAAGCATGCGCCAAATGCCATTGCTGTGTGCATGTTTATTGGAGCATTGTGCTCTTTGGTATCGGCAGAAGCTGCCAGACGGTTAAAGCGGCTTCAATGATGCTGTTATGCGGCTTTTTGGGACGTAAGAGATGCGGGTTCGACATGCGGCCTCTAATGCACCTTGATCAAGAACGTGATCATAAGACCTCTACTGTCGGTCATAGCAGCAAGGTCTACCTCAGAGCCGACCCCCCATTGTCAATCCAGAACGTACAGATCACAAGAAAGAGCGGCTCGGGAGACATCGCCCCAAGTGGGCGTATCTTAGGCGAGCTTAGGTTGCGGCTGAGGGTGTGAATCATTTGTCATTGGGCCGACAAACGGCACGAACCATGTGGCCGATGAGCCCAGCCCACTCCGCTTCCCGTTTCGAGCAGACCCTGCAGCCAGGTTTCCAATTTCCATCATATCAACCTCAATTCTATCTGGGAACGAACCCGTCTGTCATAGCCTCAGTCTCAGCCAACTGGGCCGGTTCCCGTGAAGTGGTATGCTTGTGGTCAAAGTCACGGTCTTCTTGCAGGGTTGCGAGGCTGAGATCGAGGAGGACTCGCCCTCTATCTTGCTGAAAACTACGACCTTGAACCTCTTCAATCTGTGCTGGTTCTGTGCGGTCTACAAGAAGTGTCTTCAGACCTAGATGCGGCCGTTGCTGCATCCAAATTGCTGGGGCATCGGAGTCTGCGATGCATGGTGCTAACATGCTGCCGCTCGGACAATCGCCAAATCCTGCCTTACAGCCTCAAGCTTCCCTCCCACAACAGACGCTGTGCATGTCTCGCCAACTCACACGAATGCTAGCCAAAACCCCCAACAGACATACAAGTGCTCGCCAATAAACGTATGTCGGGCTTTAGAGGTATGTGTCCTCGGCCCTTAGCTCCGCTTCCTCTACTAGGCCTAGGATAGCCACACCACAACCCGGGCGTGCATACAACACCCTTGAGGTTTCTAGGTGGCATAGCCCCCACCATCAGCCTCGCTGCCTTCCACGCCCCATGTTGACACGATGCGAACCCGGTATATATGGCCTGGACTATCCTCGTCTCCAGCCTGGTGGTCTGTACTCGAACAAGTTTCCTGCCTGCCTATCTATTGACATTCTAGATTTGCGACATCGTTGGTCGCAGCACCGAAGACATACGAGGAGCTCAACATTCTTAGCCTGACTTTCTATAGCCTCAGCATGAGTGACCTCAACTGCATGCCCCGAGGTCTCGTGGACCGAGCTGGGTTAACGAACTGTCCTACCACTCATAAACTGCTCGCCTCGCTCGCCATATTCAATGCCGAAGTGGCCCTTCTATCCTTGATATTCGGTAAGCCTACAGAGCCTCACGCACCAAACTGCATATCGCATATTAGGGCTCTAGTAATTCTTTGCAGGCCATGAGCGAGTGCGCAGGCTCGTCTCCAAGGTCTCTTGCTTTCCAAGTACCCGCTGGACGCCCTTTGCTGCCATCGTCACCACTATCATCAGCATCATCACCATGCTTGCAGCGACCTACCTCTTGCGCAACAATGGCTTCCGTCCGAACCCATTCATGCTCTTCGGCTTCTGGACCATGCGTCCTCGAGCTTCGGGCTTTACGCTTTTCTTCTTCATTATTGCCCGCGTGTGCTTCGGGCAGAAGGGCGATGAAAATTCATATCTATGGAGCATGAAGGATCACGTCGTGGAAGACACACTCCTTAACGTGGTGTCCCTGCCTTTTGCGCTATGGTACATCCTCCACCGCCCCGACAGTCTTGCAGCAGGGTTATGTTCAGACAACTCCTCATACCTCCGCTTCTGGGATTCGTTCTACGCCATTGGGGGCGCGGGTGGTATTGCTTCTTTCTTGCTCGTGGTTATGCTTGGCCACGTTTGCTCGAGGGACCGCAAGAAGATCGCCTACGACCCCTTGAGATTCGCGTCTCACTATACGGGTTCGACGGGTGAGCCATTGTCCAAGTTCTGGAGGTTCGTCTTCTTCGTCGGCGGGATCAACATGATTGTGGCGTTCGCGACAAGTTGGGTTATTTGGAGCAGTGAGTCACGTCCTTCTCCCTTGCTATCATGATCTGGCTGGGAACCTAATCGACTGACTTGGTGGTCTAGCATTCGTCATCAACGCTGGCACAGACTTCTGTCCCGGAAGTGTTGTCGGCGAGGGGATTGCCTGGGGTGTTGCATTGTTCCTCAATGCTTTGATAAGACCTATCCTTGGGGGTCCGAGTACTTCATGAGGCGGCGTGTTTCAAATCCGGGTCTAGTTCTGCATATAGGATAAATAGATTGGTGGTGCCGTTCTTTTACAACATGGTTTTCCTATCATACCCCTTTTGTTAGTGGTGATGTTTCCAACCTCACGTACCTCTGTCGCAAATTCGTTAGTCTGCTGTTTCGTCGCTGCAGGGGTGCGTAGACTGATGGTCCCCGCTCTGATAACACGTTGTGCCCTCGTGGGTTGTCCTGATGGGAGGATCGAATGGACCTATCAAGGTTGTCAGACCCCGTGTGAGCACGTGGAACAAGCTACACGTGTATGAACAACGTAGCACTGGACGAGTTGTACAGAACGCCATCCGTGGAAACTGGATGAGGCAAGACAACGCAAGCACGTTGAAGTAGGGGCATATGAACTGTAGAAGTTTGATCTTTTTCATTGATCCACGCTTTGAATTTTTGCGGCCTCGGACTGTGTGTGCAAGTGATGCGCCTCATCCTCTCTGTCAACTGTCACGCAGCGAGTCTTGATCTTCCAGCATTTGTCCCACCAGAAGAGGGGTGGCATTGGCCTACCAGCCTTTAACAGATCGTTGCCCACCGCCCTCGGTGTAAAGTACGACCAAGGGGCTTTCTCTCCCTCTCCTACGTTCGATCGCCCTCAGTTGACCTTCTTCGACGTCCAGAACAACCGTCTGTTCGCACCCTGGCGCTTTCTACCCATGTCAAGCATCTGTCCACATATTCATAATCACCACCCCAGCTTTTCGGAGCGTCACTTGCTCATCGACGCTACACCCGCTCCATCGATGTGAAAATCATATCGAACTGGGATAAAGCATGATCCTCACACTCGCGCCGAAACTCTTGGGAGGGAGGTTATGTCTGAACTTTGCGCGCACGATGCCGCTGTTGCCGTGGGGTCGTGTGACTTTGCCCCAAATGACGCGGATCTTGCTGCCTTGGCGTTCTTTGCTGGCCCGGTAGACGTAGGCGACGCGCTTGCCGAGATAGAATCTAGAAAGTGGAGCGAGTGTTAGTAGTATTGCCAACGAAGGGTGAGGTAGCTGTGAGCAAGGGTTTGCCGGGCGGAATCGCTAGGAGACGTTGTGCCCTCTAAGTGCGTGGTATGCGATGATTCTCAAGGGCGTTTTCTCGCTCGCGCCTACTCTTGACGCTCGCCTGCAATTCCCTTCTCTTGCAGTTTATTTCTCCGTGGCAATATACAGTGAGGAAATTCGAGGGTCCCCCGGTGTATGGCATTATACGTACTTTGCAGCGTTTGTGTCATCGACTCCTTCGATCTGGAGTAATGAGGTGTTTGGGTTGGTGTTGCGCTTGCCTCGTTGGTAGGAGAGGTGCTTGCCCTTGACGTATACTGTATCGGATCGACAGAGTCAGTCTTGCGTACTTCGAATTCTCGCCTCTCAGGCCTGTACGATAACAGACTCCCAAGAGACTCAATCGCGAGATCCTTCTCATGACAATCTTTCGTGAAGACTCATGGGATGGTCGGGAAAGCCAGGGTCGTACGTACATCTGTGACCGCCGCCGGAGACGCCCATTTTGACGGTGTTGGATTGACGACTTTTGGGAGAGACTGGGACGGTATCGTCGAGGTGAGTGGTTGTTCAAAGCCTTGATGGTCGTCAAAGTCGAGTCCCCAGTTCGCTCCCTGCGATTTTTGGGATTTGTGTGACTAGGCCTGACTTGGAAGGGACTGCCAAGATTTCAGCGCTTTAGTACAATTCGCATTCCGTACTCCTCGGGCAGAATTACTTGATGAGGGATGAGGCACGAACTGGTTGTCTTTACTGTTCTCTGGAGAAACTGTCTGTTGAACACAACATCGAGATGGAAGCAACCTCGCACCATGCAATGGACCTCGTGGACGGTCAATCAGGGTGCATTCAGGCTCATGTAGTCAAGCTGTACCCAACACCGTGCTGGACTGAGGCACGATACAATTATCAGACCGCTTGCTGTTTATGCAAAAATGACTGCTGCCGTCTGAGGTAAGAACAGGCTAATTAATGCTCACAACACTCTTGCAGAAGGCGGCGCGTCTACCAATCGAGGACCCAGACCCATTTACTATCTCCGGGCTGTCGGTGAGCAGCTTCAGAAACGCCCCGTGAGATGTTGAGTTATTGTCACAGCTTGGGTGAAGATGAGGGCAGATCTTCAACAACAAACCAATCCCAAGTACTGGAAGGCCTTCCAGAAATTGTCCAGACTTAGCAATCTGTAACACAGGAATGATGACTAACGCTGCACGAGTGACGAAGCAATGGTCTGTGAGGGCAGTAAACAATGGAGGGAGTCCAGGGGCAGTCAGGGACTTGCGGATAGCCGACCATCCCGCCTGCTTAAGCATGGCACATTGGGCCCTGTAAACAGAAGCCGTCCTCGCGATAGGCTAGGCAAAAATCAAGAAGCGAAGGATGCTCCAGTCATGGATTTTATCCCATCGTGTTCCGCATGCTGACTGATTGATGTTGAAAGGTTGAGCACAAGTAGATATATCATTCCTGATCGACCATTGCACACGATATAGCTGCTTCTTCTTTTTGTTCTGCCCGCAGCAAGCACCATTCCGTCTCGGCCAGTCAAGCGACACGTCCACTCGAAACTCCGGCTGCTTCGCATCCAGCATCAGGAAGGGGAGTTCGAGGTCAAGGGCTGCGGGGCGCTCCCAAAATTCGCTTGGAGGGGAGCTGGCTGGTACGGAAAGGGTCCTGCTCCTGCTCCTGCTGCTTGCGCTTTGCCCCACCACCGACCGCTATCTCCATCACTACTCCCATCAACGACCACGGTCGAATTGACGGCAATTCCTCCCCGAACGCCGCAATAATCACCAAGCAATAGTCAAATTATTATTTCCGGGCACCAGCACGGCTTTGTCATTGACAGCCGCCAATCCCACCGCATATTGACAACAGCAATCTCAATAAATATTCATCCACGAGTTTCGACTCGGACTTTTCTCTCCTCCCTCCATCTCATTACCTCATCTCTCTCGCACCCACATCCGTCACCATGGCCGACACAATCATTCATGCAGAGGATCCTGAGAATGCAGGGTGAGCTACTCTTGAAGCGTGCCGGAGCATCGCAATACCCCACCATGAAATTTGTTGACTTCAGTTTGCTAATATGGTGGCCCACTGAACAGCACCATCGAGCTCAAGGAGAACACCGTCATCGTTGTTCTAGGTGCCTCCGGCGATCTCGCAAAGAAGAAGACTTTCCCTGCGCTGTTTGGATTGGTATGTCTCACCTCGATAGCTCTATCCGACCGATGTGCCATTGAGTAACCAGGGCTGACAAACCGACCACTGCAGTTCCGCAACAAGTTCCTCCCAAAAGACATCAAGATCATTGGATATGCTCGGACTAAGATGGACCACACTGAATACCTTCGAAGAGTCAAGTCATACATCAAGACCCCGACGAAAGAGGTGGAGGAACAGCTCGACCAATTTTGCTCCGTCTGCACATACCTCTCCGGCCAGTACGATCAAGATGCACCTTTCCAGGAGCTCGACAAGCACATCACGGAGATCGAGAAGAACCGCAAGGAGGGAAACAGAGTCTTCTACATGGCATTGCCCCCCAGTGTCTTCATCACTGTGTCGGAGCATCTGAAGCGGAATTGCTACCCCAAGAAAGGAATTGCGAGAATCATCATCGAGAAGCCTTTTGGCAAGGATTTGGCAAGCTCCCGGCAGTTGCAGAGGGCGTGAGTACTTTCCCTCCTTCTCTGATTCTACAACCAACTCACGAATCATAGCCTCGAGCCCGATTGGAGAGAAGAGGAGATCTTCCGTATCGACCACTATCTCGGAAAGGAGATGGTGAAGAACTTGCTCATCCTCCGATTCGGCAACGAGTTCCTCGGCGCCACTTGGAACCGCAACCATATCGACAGCGTCCAGATCACGTTCAAGGAACCCTTCGGTACCGAGGGACGTGGTGGCTACTTTGACGAGTTCGGCATCATCCGCGATGTCATGCAAAACCACCTGCTCCAAGTCCTAACTCTCCTTGCCATGGAGCGACCCATCTCATTCTCCTCAGAAGACATTCGTGACGAGAAAGTCAGAGTACTCAGAGCGATGCCAGCTATTGAGCCCAAGAATGTCATCATTGGGCAATATGGTAAGTCCTTGGATGGCACCAAGCCTGCCTACAAGGAAGATGATACCGTCCCCAAGGACTCGCGGTGTCCCACCTTTTGCGCACTGGCCACATTCATTAAGAATGAGCGATGGGATGGTGTGCCCTTCATTCTTAAAGCAGGCAAGGCTCTCAATGAGCAGAAGACTGAGATCCGGATTCAGTTCAAGGATGTGACCTCTGGTATTTTCAAGGACATCCCGAGAAATGAACTCGTCATCCGAATTCAGCCAAACGAGTCAGTCTACCTCAAGATGAACTCGAAGTTGCCAGGCTTGTCTATGCAGACCGTCGTCACCGAGCTCGATCTCACCTACCGACGTCGCTTCTCCGATCTGAAGATCCCTGAGGCCTACGAGAGTTTGATCCTTGATGCTATGAAAGGCGATCACTCGAACTTTGTGCGTGATGATGAATTGGATGCCAGCTGGAGAATCTTCTCACCACTGTTGCACTACCTCGACGACAAGAAGGACATCGTCCCTATGGAGTATCCTTATGGTAAGTTTGTGTTCCTCCGGTGTGAAATGTCACTGCAGAACCCCGGTCACTCTCGTCGAGGAAACGGATTCGCTGACTCAGTCACACTAGGCTCCCGAGGTCCCGCGGTCCTCGACGACTTCACCGCCTCGTATGGCTACAAATTCAGCGATGCTGCCGGTTATCAGTGGAACACCCAAAGCACCCCCAACAAGCTGTGAAGGGGAAAATGTGAATATGAATGGACATCGTGTCGTTAATGTGACTAACAACTAGTGTCGGCCCATTGAGGCGAGGAGAAGGCTCCAGCAGTATCTAGCCTGACAGAGTGGCGTATGGCCACCTGGAGCAGAAGAAGAGCCTTGCTTGGTGGAGACCTGTCAGCTAGAGAAAGCTGGTAGGACTGCAGCGCTTCATTGGCTGGTATAAGCTAGAAGGTCCCGAGCCACTCTGTTGGGCCAGAGGAAATCAGGTAGACGGTGCCAGGGTAATCCAACGCATCGATGAACGACATAGAAAGCTCTGCAACTCGCCCCGAACTTTTGTCATTGCATCCCCTGCCTTCGATATCAAGCTTGTTCTTTGAGGTCAGTACCTCGCCATCACTTTCAGGGCTGTGCCTATGCCTGTGTTCCCCAACGTGAACCTTTCTGAAAGGGGGTATCTTTTGTCCTCGAAACACTTGTATACTAGCATGAATATTGCACCGCCACACGAGATCAAAGTCTCGAAAACTCAACAGGATCGATGCGACGCCACGAAACCCCACCCGAGTCCATGGGACGGCTTACCCATTATGTGGTCTTTTTGAGTCGATGGAAACAAAGCCGGCGGAGCAGCCTGGCGAAGTCGACTTACCGCAAGGCTTCGCCGCTGACTCGATCCCTCCTACAGTAGTTGTCTAGATAGAGATGCAATTATAGGTCATTTCTTGACGCTAGAGTTGATATCGACAGGCGGATAATTCGCGGAGACGGTCGAAGGGCCATTGCTCAACTGCGTCCGTCCAGGGACAGCTTCTCAGACGCGCCACGGATGTGTTCCTCCCAAGAAGCGCAACATTGAAGATAGGGCGAAGTTTCTGATTCTGTGCTGGTTTTCGTGCCTATGGGGCCGGGCCACTAATTCTAGCACCGACTTGAGTCATACTCGAGCGGTCTCAGCGCTAGAATCATATAGAACGGCGGTATGAGTCGCAGCTTGCTGCAGAGGAAAGGTGATTTTCGTGTGTCTCTTCGTGCTGCTGGGCTCGTTTTCCACGATATGGCCGACATCCGATCAATCAGAGTGCGGGTCCTGGTTCACAGAATTACTCTTTGTTCAACAGCTCGTCTATGATTTGTCGTGGGTTCGAAGACGGGTATTGTATGATCGTGAGTCAAGTCCACCGGCCCCGATTCCAGGGTTCCCCTGTCGAAGTCATGCCTGCTCTATTAGAGATACATAGATCTTACCGTTGTCTTTGTGCTATGAGGGGCGATCGGAGTCTGGGGTAAGATGAGGAGCGACGCGATCGTTACTGTCGAAACCAGATCACCGGAATGGAGGGCAAAAGCTGTTCACACAAGCTTTTGGAGCTCGGACGGATTCCATCAATCGGCAATGAGGACAAGGACTCGGATATAGAAGGGAGGCGCTTTTGAGCTCACCCTCACATCTGGCAGAGGCGTGGGAAAACGTGCTTGCAAGGTCAGAGCAAGGAAGGTAGCGTCGAGTAGGAAGAACCGTAAGCTAGCCTCACGTCGGCTACATGGTGCCAGCAAACTCGTGCCTACCGGGATGGAGCACCCAAAGCCTCGCGAAACCTGATGCACGCTGCACACGCTGTGTGCGTGGTGTTCCTTGGAGGTACATTCCTTCCTAGGGGCAGGGGAGGAGCATATTTGCGTTGTTGGTGGCCAAATGAAGCATCAGCATCGTTCAGAAATGGTGATCCTTCTACTGTAGCTATCGCTTTGTAAAGACTCCCTCGGATGACACTGGCAATTCGTGCTTGGATCTGGGCTGGAAACGCCATCTCCCCATCAGGGTGTGTTCAGGGTCTCGCGAAGATGTGGCTGGGAAGCGCGATTGGCGACGTTCCAGCAACATGACATGCATGCCAGGTTTGAGCCATGGAAAATGATTCCGCCTGGTCATAACTCCTACCGGTTGTAGCCTCGAAGCCACCAGCAAGAGCTGTGCGTGGACTTGTAGCTTTGGATCCAGGACTCTGGGTTTCCAAGGTCTTTCTTTGTCCGGCCGTCTTCAAGTACGGCGTGTTCCGACGGACCGACCATGTTGAGGTGCAAGTGAGAGTGGATTAAGGGTCTCGACCCTTAGTGAATGTACCAGGTACGTATCGATAACGACGATCACAACCGAAGGGCTTGTGGCTGGTGATATTCTAGAAGATCTTGGTGCAAATATCGAAGTTTAAGGACACGTCTTCTGTTTACATAGCTGCAAGGTATCAAGACTGCCAATCGTGCAAGGACAAATCACCAAAGACTGAGTAGCTTGAGGTCCGTCGATGCTTACTCCGCGTGTTGTGAGGGTTATCCAAGAGTTATCCAAGAGTTATGCATCCCACCAGTCTGTGCAGCATAAGCATTCGGTCGGAAGCCGTTATTGCAAGGATACGACATATCCTGGTAAACGCCGTCGTGGCTGTCACATCCGCCGCGATTCTAGTAACCCAGAGCATTGCATTTAGCTAGGAAGGAAGCAGCGGAGTCTGAATAAGAGCTTCCGCCTTTGGTCCAACAAGAATTAGGTTGGACGGATCTGCCATACAGGCTGCAGAATGTCTCAGAAGTCATGATGCAAAAGCCGCTTTGATATACTGGGTCTCGGGTCGGCTGCATGATAAGCTGGAAAGGCCATGCGCCTGTACGTATGTGAAAAGAGAATTTCGACTGGAATGATGGTTGAGTGGGCCGGAAGGTGTCTGGATCCTGGAGGCGTAAGAGGAGACCGCTGTGGATAATGACGGATCCTTGAACTCTCAACAGCGCAGCAGCGGGAGTTTAGGGCCTCGTTGCATCCGCGGTGTCTCGTCGGCCGCGCGTCCTTCTCCAAACGATTTTTTTTTTTGGCATGCGAAACAAATGCAACGAGGAGCAGGTTGCATATGGCACTGACGCGACCATCAGCGATCATGTCTAGGAACATCGGACGCTCGGGGCTTTTCCAAACGCCTGCCCAGTACTGCGTCACACCAATGCGGACTGTGTCAGACGGATGTGGACTCGACCACTTGGCTGCTCGAATACGGCGTTCATCTACTCCTACGTCTGCGGTGTGTCTGCGACAGTTGGAACCCTAATCGACCGGTTCTTGCGACTGCCACGGCATGATTGGCGATGATTTGCGCACCAGGTATCAGTTACGGAGTTTTCCTGATATCTGGCTTCTGGACGTGCCAATGGGGTGGCGCCGATAGAGCATATGCGTGAGGGTCGCCGCCGTCCATATAAAAGTTACTGCCTTCGTTTCTCGCTTACCGTATCGAGGGTGCGGCAGCATGAGAAAGCAGGTTGAAAGTTGGGAACAGGTCACCTTGGTTGAAGAGATGGGGGTGGCTTGGGGCGCAGGTGCTGCCCTGAATGGCCCAGCGATGGAGCCTGTGGATAGCCGCGGCGGAGGGGTGTGGGCCACGGACAGCCGAGCAGGGGCAGGCCTCCTTAGCCCCATCCAACAAAGCGGGCTTTACCCAGCCCAGTATCGCGCCATCGGGCTTTTGAGTTGTGTTGGGCCGGTGCTTCCAGTGGACGCGTAGTGACAGTCTGCATTGCAATTCGAGTCGTCAGTGGGATGTGAAATCCGCATAGCATTTTGATATACTCCGTACGAGTCGAACATGGGTGAGCATGTGTTCCGTGGCGGTTATGGCGGGTTCCCTTTCCTTCTCTTGAGTCTGTTCCTTCCGCAAGCTTGGCTGGGGCCCAGTCTTTTACATGCGCATGTCACCGTAGAGCCGTCCGACTGCTCATCTCTTCCTACGCTCTTTCCTCCCCGCTCTACTCGTAATAATCTATCAAGGCCGCCGTGACAAGACGGAGGCTATATACCTTCAGGAGACCAACGAGACTACGTCAATCGCTACATCATCAGAAGATCTGAGGCACGTCTCACCTCGTGGTCTCAGCTTCCCTGGAGCCCCTCCGTCCTGAAACAAATCCTCACCGGCAACAGCATCCCTGTCACTGATCCCTTTGCCAGCCACCCGAGCGACCATACCAGTCGAGCAAACAGGCGAGGGAGTCACGTTAGACAATCCACTCGTGCTCGAGGTATTTTCCGGACGCCTCAGGGTCACGCTGTAGAAGCGAAATATCATCCCACCCACTACCAACGTCCGTCGCCCGAAAGTACATCGCACTTTCCATCCTCTCTTGGGTACCGGGTATCCAACTTCGACCTCATCCATCGCGCTTGCTCAACGTTACCTCGAAACGCCCACCATCTCTCGCTTGGAGCAGCCTACAACGGCTCTCGCCCTGTTGTTGGCCTCAGCAGCTCACTAAGTGCCAGCTTCTCATTCTTCGCGCCATCTTACTTAAGTTTATCAATCTCCGTTATCGCTTAGTTATCGTCGGCACCATGACAACCATGTCCCCTCCAATCTCTCCACAGCCGTCCGAGGTCCGTCCGCGGGCTCAGACGGCCATGAGCCATTCATCTCAACGATCCCGCCGCAGTAACTCTTCCGCCAACAATAAGCTAGAGTTGACCGAGACTCACAAAGAGAAGAAGAGGCTGAATACAAAGGCAGATCCTTCGAGAGCCATCACCGAAGCCACGCCAGGTCAGTTGGCGGTCGCTCAATGTCTAATTGCAAAGCGTACTGACTTTGGGATGAAGTGGAACAGGCACAAGAGGAATCGACAGTCGAGGATTTGCGCAGGATGATGCACAAAGACAACGATGGCAATCTTATCAGTATGTTAACCTCCCCTATGTTTGTCTATCCAACCGTACACTGACCGTACTACAGCCGATCCTGATCGGTCCAATCCTACCCGCCATCGTATGGAGCGGCCATTAGACACCATCCGTGCGTTTCACGCAGCTGCGGAGGGCACGAGCACGCGGCGCTCCTCCTACAATAGCAGACCAGGTGTGTTTGGATTCCAAGACCACCACTCGGCATTGTATTGACTGGTCCAGGTTCCCAAGTTGGCTGGAATGGTGATGTGAACCGCCGGGCAAGCTACTACTCGCAGAATGGATACTCGCCACAGCGACCTCGAGCGTCACCTAGTGGTGGATACTACCGCAATTCTTCCTATGGTTTCGCTCCCCAAAGCGCGGTCGAAGAGTCCCCAGGCGCTTCCCAAATGTATGCTCGGCCTTCTGTGCGTCAACAAACCCATCCTCATGCTGGTCCTCCCAACGGATACCCGAATGGCTATCAACACGGTCCCAGCAATGGAGACAGTCCAATATCTCCGCATGCATACCACCACTCTTACGACGCCATGACCAGTGGCTCTGAGGAATATGGCAAATCGACAAATCCTAGCTCCCAGAACAGCTCTTTTGACCAACTCCACCAACTTCGGAACAAACCAGAAGATTTTCCCCAGGAGAACCCATATGCTAAAGAGATTCAATTCAATCAGACCCCGTTGCCACAGCCATTCTCACCGTACGGCGTACGCGACGGTAGTCATGACCAGCAGTTCCAAGGTCCAGCGGCTCCATCACACCAGTATACACCGCCCGCTGCAAACGATCCGCGACACCCAATCAAGCTGAATGGCGTGTCAAATGCTGGTGAAATCACCCCTCCCCAGTCACCTAAGAGACAGAGCTGGATCAAGCGAAGATTCAGCAAGCGAGCCTCCTAGGTACAGTAAAGAAAAAGTGAAATTGAGCCTAGAAGGATTTCATATTTTCGGCGTCTTGAGACATCCCAATGGACATCACCGGTTCTTTAGGTGCATGGAACCCGGAATTGTGCATAATTGGGCCAACACTATAGAGGACACTCCTCTTCATGACTTAATGTTTGATGTAATTCTTGCATGATGGTTTGGGAAATGACTCGATGCGGCTGTGACATTGGGCATGACTGAATGTTCATGGTGATCTGAGTGCTTGGAAAGCCTCGAGAAAGAGAGCCGCCTGGGTTAGTCATGGAAGAAGACTGTTCTTCAGAGGTATGGTGTGCAGGTCACACACAGTCTCTATAGTGCCTCAAAGCACCATTCGCTGGTCTTAATCAGCTTTTTTTAAACTGCTTGCAAGAGTGATAGTGTCGTCCATGTACTCCGAGTGTGACATTGCTATTGAGCCTTCTTCCGTTTCTCGTCCGCCTCGATCTTGTCGGTTTGATCTTCGCGCATCGCCACAATAATGTAAGCGAACAAGACCACGTTGGCCATGATCGCCGCAAACGCTCCGGAATATGTGGCGTTGCCTGACACTAAGTTAGTTGCCTAACACTCCCACGAACGTTGCTCGTCGTAATAAGAACCAATAATTGATTGAGACCTACCCGAAAAGACAGTATTGACCGACAGGAAATACGACCCAATGGGAACAACAACCATACCCACCGTGAAGCCCAGGAGCTTATAGACGACAGACCTAGATCCCTCTCAATCAGCTCAGCTCATCCGCCCAAAACCACACACATATCGATCACGTGATTTCCGCGGTCGCTCAAACGTCAGAAGAGCAAACTCACGCCGGAACAGCTGGTGCTGTATCTGACACTTGGCTCGACGTAGGCGGACCGCCTTGCGCTTCGGAGATGGTTTTCTCGGGGATGGGGACGTTCCGACGGGTCGCCATTATCGTTTGTCGCCTGTCGTGTCGTGTGTAGACCTAGGTATTTGTGTCTACCGTACTGTACTGTAGGTGGGGTTATGAGGGCCTATGTGTTTGTGTTCCTGGAATGCACGTCCGATGATGACCTGACGAAAGGTAGATGGGTGAATGAATGAATGGACGAATGAGTGAGTAAATGAACGAATGGGTGACTAGAAGTAGCCGTGAATATATACTCCGTAAGACAGCTCGAATGGTTATTCCACCACTTTGATGGAGCTCGGTTCTCGTAAAGTAATTAACTCGTACCGTGAGTAGTAACGGTGGTGAGGTCGTTTGAATTGGGCAGATTGCTGAATGGATCGATGGATTAGCGAGGCGCGTGGAGGACTGCCCTTGTAGAGTACAAGTACTATTGTAGTGAGCAAAGTGTGTCTGTCCACCGGGTGTATTATTTGATTCTTCAGCAGAATCGAGACTAAGTCGGTCGTTAATGAATTAGAGCGGATTTTGGGAAGGTCGCGAGGACGACTCCGAGAATTGGGGGCGTTGATTGGCTGAGAACATTGTTGCCGGTGATTGGTTGACAACAGTGCGAGGGCGAAAGAAGGGCCGAGCAATAGCACACGGACGGGTTTGCTGCAGCAAGACTGCCTGCGGTGTAAGAATTACACAACAAGTTACCGGCGCGATGGCGCTCGATCTAAGAAGTTCAGATTTCGCTCATTAGGATTTTGAGCTGTACGGGGGTGATCTACAATAGACAATGAACATTGAGTCCGATTGCTCTTTATACCGGTCCACACGCTACGGGGTACGATCACATAAACAACCATATTCCGACTCCCTTCACCTTCCTGAGCCATGTATTTTCTTCCCCTTCCGCCACGGTCAGCCTCCGTTTCGTCTGCCTGGTGGCCGGCTGATATGCGGCAGTACTAGCCGCGCGGTCCTTGTACTCAACTTGCAAGCCATACCGATCAGTGAGGAGGTCCATCTGCCTGTCGTGCGCAAAGTGCGTTCGCCTTGGCGATTTTCCAGACCAAGAACATGGCCACCATGATGGAGATTTCGGCGTAGAGAGAGATGAAATCAGCGCCAGAGAAGCTCGAACTGAAACAAGGTCATCCGTGTATGAGTATCAGTCAACATTGAGGCTCGCAACAGTGGTCGGACTGTCGGGGTATGTCCAGTGTTGGATGGAGGCAGGTGCTCGAGGTATCGAGCCTCGACATCACTGCGAAAGGGAAGAGACGCCATACCCATGCACATCCAAGACATCTGGTTGGACACGCTGATGATGTTCTGCAGCCACGACCTCAAGTGGCCTGCATGGATGTAGCTTGCCGCGAAGCAGAGAACGCTGATGGCCGAAGGGGCGGGTACGGCTACCCAAGAAACCTGGAAGCGATCCAGCGTACAAAAAAATCGCGGTGTTGGGCCGATCAACAACAAGGGTGAACAAGAGTCTCGATCCAAAGCCTCCTTTACCACCAATGAATGGAGCCTCAGTAACGTCCCACTTGTGGCCGCCAATGTATTTGTCCTTCGCCCCTGGTCCTCTGCACTTCCCGAGCTGAAAGTCTGCGTGCTAAGATGTCAACCTGGATGTGCACTCCGTCGATCGCTCATCTGGCAGCCGAGGACGCGCTGCGCCCTTTGGTTGTCGACGTCCTTGTCCGACATGGCGAGCGCCTAGAAGGCCGAATCAGCGTCGATAATCGATGCTAGGTCTCCTATCGTGCATGCAGGTTATGCGAACGACCTTGGTCAGCAGTGGAAAGAGACCCAGATGTGAAAACAGAAGCTTCAGTCTTACCCCCTTCTGCAGCTTGACAACACTCACGAC
Organism: Cladophialophora yegresii CBS 114405; assembly: GCF_000585515.1. Lineage (NCBI taxonomy): Eukaryota > Fungi > Ascomycota > Eurotiomycetes > Chaetothyriales > Herpotrichiellaceae > Cladophialophora > Cladophialophora yegresii. The sequence goes on along the minus strand of NW_006913049.1, from coordinate 779,795 downwards.
TTACCCATATGAATACGTCAGTGGCGATGGTAGGCCTCGAAGAAAGAGTGACAAGTTGCCCATTTACTGAGAGATGTATTGATGGCGTCCGACGCCCGCCCGTGGTAATCACAAGGCAGTAGCCGTACAGTTGTGGAGGGCACCGGTGTCGCCAAAGAGTACAGATCGACAAAGTTCTACCGCTGAAGTCTGGATTTCAAACGCTCGACGAATCTGCTCATCAGCATAGACCGCGCCAGACGCGAGCATGCCGTCTCGTTATACTTGTGTGTTGTGAAGAGCTGGGCGCATGTGAGGGTTCTGTGTAAATGGCTGCCCGCTGACTTCGCCTGCCAAGATCAACTGCAATTGGCGACACGGCTTACTTTGCTCCGCATGGCCACGGTCCAGGCATAACACCTTTCTCCAATCCTCCCGTGGTCTTTGATATACTCGTAGCCGCATCGATCTTTGCATAATGGACGACTCACCGTGGGGTGGTAGGCAGAGGACCATTGACACCAGGATCGTCAACATTGCGCTGACGTACTCTTGTAGATGTCCCATCCCAGTCGCAACCAGACGCCCCCGCCGACGCTGCCAAAGAGAATGGACCTCCTGGTATGCATGGCCGAGTTCATGGAACCAGTATACTTACCTCTGTATCAGACACTCCCGCCGCAAAACCTCCGTCCTCCAGCGGCCCCCGACCTCCCTCGTCCCGAAAGATCCCCGCCCGCAAGGTTGAAGTCCAGCCGACAAAGCTTGAAGCTGTGGACGATTCTCTTGACCCCCTTGGGTCTTTAGGAGGCGGCGACGCAGCCCCCGCAGCACCGTCGATAACTGTAGATCAGGCGCCGACACCTCCGAGGAAGGAGCTCAGTGCAAGAGTCAATCGCCAGCCATCTGGCGCGGCCGTTGGCCCGCCCGGCGCAGAATATGAAGATACCACGCTTCCACTAGGTAGACCGAAGGGTCCGCCTCCCGTGCAACCACAAGCAGCACCGCCTACGCGGCAGACACCATCCAGCGTGAGCATCGAACAAGCCGCCAAACCCACCTTCGACATCCTCGTGGGCGACCCGCATAAGGTCGGAGATCTGACTAGCAGTCACATTGTTTATCAAGTCCGAACAAAGGTGTGTGGTACTCTGGTGGTGCCTCTACGAGGTGTTAACCTTTACAGACAACATCAAAAGCGTACAAGCAGCCCGAGTTCACCGTCTCGAGGAGATATCGAGATTTCTTGTGGCTATATAACTCATTACACAACAACAATCCCGGCGTGGTCGTCCCTCCACCACCCGAGAAGCAAGCTGTTGGTCGTTTTGACACGGAGTTTGTTGAATCCCGGCGGCAGGCGTTAGAACGGATGCTGAACAAGACTGCTGCGCACCCGATACTGCAGCACGATGGCGACCTCAAAATCTTCCTCGAGAGCGATGCTTTCAATGTCGACGTCAAGAACAAAGAAAACCGAGAACCAGATCTGGGTCAGAACAAGGGTATGCTGAGTGCCATTGGGATAAACGTGGGCTCTTCTAGCGGTAAATTTGTCGAGCACGATGACTGGTTCCACGACCGGAAGATCTACCTCGACGCCCTGGAAAATCAGCTCAAGGCGCTCTTGAAAGCCGTCGACACCGTTGTGGAGCAGAGAAAGGGACTCGCAGCCGCAGCAGGGGAGTTTTCAGTGTCTCTTAACAGTTTGGCACAGGTCGACCTTTCACCAGTGTTCTCCGGTCCTCTACAGAGTCTATCGGATGTGCAGATGCGTATAAGGGAGCTCTACGAGAGACAGGCACAGCAAGACGTTTTGACGCTGGGGATTACAGTCGACGAGTACATTCGACTCATTGGCAGCGTGAAGCAGGCGTTTTCCCAGAGGCAAAAAGCGTTCCATTCATGGCATGCTGCGGAAAGCGAACTCGCTAAGCGTCGAAGCGCCCACGAGAAGCTTTTAAGGCAAGGGAAGAGCCAGCAAGACAAGCTCAATGAAGTGGGTGCCAGCGTGAGCGACGCAGAAAAAAGAGCGCACCAAGCTCGGTTGCTCTTTGAAGACATGGGCCGGCTGATGAGGGGAGAACTGGAGAGATTTGAGCGTGAGAAAGTCGAAGACTTCAAGAGCGGCGTTGAAACATTCTTGGAGGGCGCCGTTGAGGCACAGAAAGAGGTAAGTTGTTGGGCATCCGCATTGAAGACTCCACTTGCTGACCGGCACAGCTCATCGAGTTATGGGAGACATTCTTACTGCAGATGGACACAGAAGACGAAGCTCCTCTGAAAGGTCAGCCCGCACCGGAACAACCTGTGGCTGATGAGCACGCTCAGTCACAGGGCCAGCTCGGTCAAGGCGAAGCGGGCGACACTCAAGAGGCTGGCGCACCTGCTACCGCGACCGACGTGGCCCTCGAACAGGATGCTTAGTAGACATCCCTGGGGCAAAGTTATCGATTGAGGACAGCAGACAGTAGACTGTTACGAACGGGCGGCTCCTGTTCTACCAACAGATTTTATCGCACGGGTCCGCGATCCTGAGGTGTGGGTGCATTTATTGTTCCTCCACAATGCCTCTAGATACCCATCTTATGCGCTCAATCCGTCAGCTTGGCCAACTCAAGCCCAGCAGCTGTGGGTTCTGGCCGTCACTTTCTTCCTGGATTCATCTTGCGTGATTCATATTCTGTGCTGAGACTCACTGTCCCAACCCTCGTCGAACTCATTCCCAAGGGCCACAAACAATTTGTCAGGGCTCACCTGAACTTCACCGCATCTTTCAATGAAATAGGGTATCTTCCCCTCCATTATCCAAGTCTTAAGCAGAATGTGCCAGAGCTGAGAGAGCCAACCAGTCGACCAGGCGGTATACCTCACCGGCGTGAGCCTTCCATCGCTGTTACCCTCGGCCGGCACCTTCTTTGCAAAGGCGACTGCACACCCATCCTGCGGAAGTCCCAATGGCGGCGTAACACGATGGTTGTCCCCACCCACCGTGAGAGATCTCTCCTTTTCCCTGCCACTCACCTGTCGGTGGCGACCGAGACGGGAGCAATTGCAAGAAGCAGGGTGGTCAAGATCATCAAGGGGATAATGGACCACACGATCATCTTCCAATCCATCACTCTGGACGAGTCATCTGCACCGCCTGCAGCAACGGGCACGCCTTCGATCCTCGATTCGATCATCTCCGGGCCGAGCTCAAGATCAACTGCGGGTCAGTTTTCAAGCTCAGCTCTCGCACCCGCTATACCAACAGATTTTACCACGCTGTCCACAGCCCGGTTATCGACGAGCCTTACGCTCACCTCATCACTCCTTCCTGGCGCTAGTACTGTCAGCACCGACACAATCTTACCATCTTCAACATCATCTGGACCAACGACAGCGTCGTCTGTCAGTCCCATCACCGCACCACCGACCTCTGCATACACCACTGGGATTTACATAGCTCTTGGGCTGTTCTTGTTCTTCGGAGGTCTGTGCGCTTTGGCCACCAGTCCTGCCACCTCCACGGCTGTCAAAACATTCTTCCAAAGGCCAGCGCGAGAACAGGAGCAATCAATGATGTGAAGAGGAGGATTGATCGACTCTGAAAGGTTGGACGTCGGGTGTTGAGATACCAGTCAACCGCGAGGAGCCAATATCGCGACTGGACAGCAAGAGGGCTTTCGTGGCGCAGAGATATCGACAGACACAAGGTTCTTCAAGCATGACAGAGCCTTGTTCGGACAGTTTCGGATGTCAGCAGTTTGTTTTGACTGTCAAGGAGGACCGTATGAAATTTGTTTCGATTCACAGTAGCAAATGTGCTCATACATGTCAGAGCGGTTTCTTGTTCATCTGAACAGTTTCGCAAGTTGTCTTGGGCGTCGAAGCTCCAGGTTTGGATTGGTTCCACCAAAACTGTCAACTTCATGCTCTATCTAATCATCGACGACGTATCAGGCCATAGCTTTGGCCAGATTGATCAGAGACACGGCACCCACACGACAAGCCCATACTGATGAGGTTGTGATATCGTGCCTTGTCTGTTGGCTAAGCTCATTTGCCCTTGACAAGCGCCACCTCCTCCTCGGGCGCAGTGACCCTGACTTACTGTACTCTGCTAATTCCCGAGATATCAGCGGACTGAATCCCCCATGCTCTCTTGTTCCGTCACGATCATCGCGAGTGCGAGCTAGATGCGGAGTGGAATGGGTTCTCCCCACACAGTTCCATGACCATGCAGACGGTTAGGACGACCTTCCTGAAATACGAGCACGGCTGCGCACAGCGTGGACCCGTCAACACATCCACCTTGCCAATCGCGCTGCTTTCCAACACGTCAATCGCAAGAAAAGAGCAGGTTCGGGCTTTTTGATTAGTATTGATGACATCTGAGGCATGTGAGGCACAGACCACATATCGTTCACGAGGACCACTTCTTTCTCCGTTGCTTTGCTCGTGCCACACCGTGACAGCTTTCCTCTATGAAGATCAGGTATCCTCAACCAAGTCTAACATTAGATTGATTTCAGGTACTCAACACACAGCCTAGCAGGCCCGAACTCACAGGACCTCAGTACGACCGTCAAGTCCGACCTACCACGCCTACACTGGACTCTTTTCAGGGAAAGCATAATTAACTTATAAGAGAGATGCCATTCTACGAGGTAGGTTCAGTGCCCGTACTTCCTTTGACGGCGCAAAGTTGAATACGTTACGGGCCGCTCGCATGCTTCTGCTTCCCCCCCGACTCGTCTAGCACGTCCATCATTGTGATGTGTTTACAGTATCCAGCAGTTGGTGCGCAGGATCTACCCTTACAAAAAGCCGACTGTGTTCATTCATCGTGGCTGACCCTTTTATTCGTGTCCACCTGACGAAGCCGTCCTTACCTTACGCCCGGCCAGCATCCATGCGCATTCTGAAGTCGAAGCTTATCACTTTTGCCTCCACCCCGAGCCCTTGCAAGTACCCAGGTACCTAACACTCCTTCCAGGTCCAACACACCTACCCTCTCACATTCCCCCAAAAGCATGCCTTCGCCAAAGCAATCACAGAGCTGCACAGCACCACTTTCCTCACGCCATCCCTTTTCGTCAACGTCAGTTTCCACCTCCTTCAACCGCGCGGCGAGGAAAACGTATATTTCCTTGCCGGCGAGCCCGTGACTCACAACAACGCCGGACCGAACCGAGTTCTCGCCATGGTGAGGACCGGTCCGAAACGGACAAAGGCAGACTGGGATACCCTGGCAGCGAAATTGGAGGACAGATGGTACGAGATCGTCAAGGATGAGAAGCAGTGAGTCAGGTCGAGTGCATCCCGGCCCGCTCGCGTCACCCTCTACGTTTGTCGGCGCGCCGCATCCCCCACCACTGACGTTGTCTCTCAAAATCGTAGAACAGGCGACGCGAACGCAGACGACGAAGCGGCAAAGAAGATGCATCTCATCACTTTTTACCCGATGCTTGCGGCGAGGGAGAACGGAGTTACTATCCCGGACGTATGTCTGCCTTCGGCCTCTTACTTGTTCCCGGCACTCGTTTCTCCTCCCCGGTCTCGTCTCAAGGTCCTGGGTGATGCTGACGTGGTGGCTGCACAGGCTGGCACCGAATCCTCCTGGCTGAGAGATTATATGCCGTTCTTCAAGGCCCAGGCTTACGAGCACGGGGACGAGGATTTCCGCAAGATGCTCAATGAGATCGAGACGAGGGAGGATCTGAAGGCCTTGTTGAATCGTGATGGTTGACGAAGACGTAGCTACAGTAGTGCGCAGTGGTGAGGAGTTCAACGATGGACAGAAGGACACCCCAGGTCCGACGAGAGGTGTTGGTCACATACCTACCTACGTAGGTAGGTAACCTACTTGGATGATACTGATCGGCTTATTGTTGCTTGCCTTGCTTGCATGTGTGCTTCTTGCCCCGGATATCCTGGGTCATCGCTGAGTTATTTGAATGCTTGCGGTTTCGTTGCTTTTTCTACCTGAGATGTCCAAGCTTCAAGACCGCCGCTTCAGGACCGCCGCCTCAAGACCGTAGCTTCGCCTCGAGATCCATGCATGGAGCGTCCAAACCAATCTGTCCCGTTAGTCTCGACTCTCCAGCACCGCAGGCAGGATCATGCAAACAGCCGGCTATCGTTCAATTCAGTCTCCACGCACCGACACAGGTTATCGTAGAACTGCACGCCCTTGAAGCCGTGGTTCTCCTTCCGAACACGCCACCCCTGCTGCCTCAACCTGGCCATCCTCTCCTTCTTCGCCTTGGCTTTTGCGTCTTCTCCCTCTTGATCTCCAGCTCCATCTCCATCTCCATCTCCATGTCGATCTCTAACTTCATCAACTTCGTCGCCAGCTTGACTACCATTGTGCTCACTTCCATCTCCATATTTCGATTCCATCGGCCGGTCTCGCCGTCTCGGGCATGGCGAGCTCGCCGCCTCGAAGGACCAGAAACTCGCATACCGCTGCTTGGGGCCCAACAACTGTTTGGCTGCCTGTCTTTCATTCTGCATCTTTTGCACCCTCGTGAGCTCCCCATCTAAATAAGCGATGTGATCTTTTAGGCGGACGCGAAAGTCCGCCAATTTGGCGTTATATCTCGCCAGGTGCGCCGAAGCAGCAGTGGACGTGAGGTATGTCTCCAGGTGCTCGTTGCGCGGATCTGGTGAGAATGCATCGCTGATCATACGGAATCGAGGGGTAGCGATGTCGGGCGTTGTTGATGGCGTTGAGTGCACGATGGTGGTGAGGGGCGTTGATGGTGGTAGAGGCAGTATGCCTTCGAAGCGGGCGATGAGGGTTTGGACCGCTGTCTTGCGGAGGTGGGGCGCTTGGGTTATGCGCGTGCCGTCTATTGTGAAGGCGAGAGGGTTGTGGTTGAAAGGTAGAGGAGGGAGGGGACGAGGAACATTGGTGCCATTGGCAGGGTTCGGAACACGAGCCTGTTTCGCATGGCGGCTGAAGAGGGGTGAAGGCACGAGTTCTTGCTGGAGTGCTTGTGGTGAGCTGAGGACACGGCTGGGACGAGTTCTGTGCGTCCCGGGAGTTTCTGGCACGATCAGCTGCTTGTCTTTGGGAATGTCTGGTTCCGCGACCGTAGGGAATGTGGTAGGAGGTTCTCCCTTTCTCGTTGGCGATTGGTCGGCACAGTACGAGATTGATTCTGCCTTTAGGGGACTTGCTGTCGAGTAGATACTGCTAGGGGATCGGAAGAGCGAGGACTCTTTGATACGCGGGGTTTGAGGGAACGTGGCATGGGTAGCTTGAACCACCTTATCAGAGAAAGGTAGAGAGAAATTGATGTCCGGCGTGGAGGGAGAGTCGTCTAGCTGAGCGTATGTCCCTGCTTCCGTGGAAACGAACGGCAGTGGAAAAGACTTCACCGCCAACCCAAAACTCTCTCTGGCCGAGTCCAGGAAGTGAAGCTTTTTCTGCGAGAAATCGTGGGCGAGGAGTCCAATGGCTTCGTAACAGACGGCGTGATAGAACCAAAGGAAAGTCCGATGGAGGCCATGGATCTAAGGACAACAGTCAGTATCTGATGTCTAGAGGTCTCTTCACAGCGCAAATGTAGCGTACCTCAGGGTCCTGGAGCTGCTCGCAGAGTGCGATACACTGCTTATACCGCCGTTCGTAGAAGAGGGTCTGGACCGCGATAAAACCTTTCCCGTGGCAAGTGATCCTCGTCATTGCACCAGGAATGCATGTGGGAGCGGTTGGGGACTGTTCCATCATGAGAGGACAGGTCTTGTGAGCAGAGACGGTCGGTCGTGATGTTGAGGTGAAAAAGAGATGGGATCTCTGACCGAGTGAATCCTGCCGCACCCTGCCAGCCTCAGATGCGGTGACATAGTCCAATATTGGTTTTCCAAGCTCTGTAGGTTGCTGGTGACTGTATCGATCCACATCTTCTTCGTCATGTGAGTCCTGGCGATGTCCAAGGTAGTCCAAGTTTGTGACCTTGACCATTGTGGGCTCTGACGTACGTGTCTACCCTCGGGCTGCGAGCTCGAACTCGAGGAAGTGGTCCCAGCTGCAGAGGCAGTGCGCGAGACAGACCAGCGGAGACGAGAAATTGGACCGCATGCTTGGTCGAGACTTCGTTGCCTCGAGGGTCAGTAGGGTTCCGTGATCCCGAGCATGGCGTTCACTTGATTGCATAAACCATGGCTACTCTCTCATATCGCTTACTTGAGCGAGGTCGAGAGCTCTCTTGTCCCAACTGATCGCCGCTTTCTCATCTGACTTCGCCACATATCTGAGACATCGAAGGAAAGGGGCTAATGAGTCCGTCGTCAACCATATCTTCAAGCTGAGTTTTGATCCACTCCGCGCCCTTCGCTTGGCAGATGGGAGCAGCGTTCGCAATGGCATCGGTGTCGTCCTGGAGAGCTTGAGCCATTGACGCGCGGAGTTGAGCTACCGCTTTCTGGTCGCCGTCTTGGTACAGTTTGCTGGCATTGCGGTAGAATGTTTCTGCGTTCTTCAGGAGTTGCTTGCTATTCGACACTGCTGGAGTGTAAGACGCTGGTGGTTGTCCCAGCTGATGCTGCAGGAGCGAGCAGTTCCCGCGGATGAAGTGTGTGTCAGCAATATCATCAGGAAGAGGATCCGACAACTTAGATGCTGTGGCCAAATTGGCTATTGCGGCCGAAAGCGCGCTCCATCTTGATGCTGCTTGTGAGGTAGCATGGGACGGTATACCTTCTGCAAGTGCAGTATTGAATGAGACCAGACTGTTCGCGTTGGCCATCAGAGCAGCAAAACTCCTTTCCAGGCCCAGCTCGGCCACACGGAATGCTTCATCTCGTTCTCTCTTGTATGTTTCGGGATCAACGGAATTCCGGCTATAACCGGCTTTCAACAGTTCCGATACAAAATTTGCACGCGCAAGGGCGACTTCTTGTAATCGCTCGGAATCTCCGTTCTCAAGGAGTATTGGCAACCTTGTTTGGATCAGCTTAGAAGAGTGTTCTTCGATCCAGGCAAGGCTGGTGCTACGAGCGGATGATTCTGAAGAACCCAGCACGCTGCATAGCGTGGTAAGAGTGCCCAATTGTGCAAGGATGGTGTCAACAAGTGTATCCTTGGTGACAGGTTCCACGACCGAAAACCATCTATCTTCCATGTTATTGGCAGCTTGGTGCCCATCCTCATCCTCATCGGCGTTCCCGGTGTCGCTTGGTGCCGGGCCTGCTTCAACCGGCGTCTCGCCTGCAATTCGAGCTGCCTCGTTCTGCTGTTGAATGTACTCTTCGAACTTGAGTTCTTGAATGCTCAAACAGCGGTCTTGGAGTTCCAAAGCTTCCTCCAATGGCTGCAGAGCGTCCTGGTCAGCATGTTCGCCGTCTCTGGCATATGCTTCGGCAATAGCTGTCAGCACCTGAGCCGCGTTGAACAGAGAGTCCGGATTGTCCTGATCGAGTTGGAGAGCATAGCGATGGGCCTCCAATGCTTGATGCAGAACTTCCAGGAGTGGTCGTTCCAAATGTGGCACAAGGAGAGGATGCGTTGCGATCTCTAACAGGATTCTTGCTCTGCTATGAAATTAGCGTCTTGAAAGGGACTAGATATCATTGTCAAGACAGACTTATTATATGCCAAGTCGAGGCTGGCTGGGAACTTTTGCAATCCCCGGTCATACACCTCAATGGCCCGGCAGAAGAAACGCAGAGATTTGGCACCATCACCGGCCCTCCATTTCCCTGCAGCCTCTTCAAAGTCCACCCCAGCTGCCGACGCGTGAGTAGTTGCGCGAAGATCGAGAGAATCGTCCTAGAGAGCTCACCCGCCTGAAAGTCATCGGCCGTGTCTAAAGCCTGACTCAACTGTCAACATCTGTTTCCTTAAGGTTGCCTATTCCGATGATACTGTCTCACCTGTCCCACTTTCTTTTTCGACTTCGACTGCTTAAGAAATGCCTTGGGCTTAGACATAGTGACTATGACAACAGGATAGGGCACAGAGGCCTGGAGCTAGTGGGAGAGCCTCGGACGAACACAGCCTTGTAATCATGGGCCAGCTAGTTCGGGAGGGCAAGGTCGGAGAAGGCAGATCTGAGGTGTGCCGCGGTGGTGCGTGGGTGGTGTCAAGCTCGAAAGGCGAGTCGGCCATGTTCGGCGGCCGTCAAGCTCACGGGACACCCATCTTCGACTAGCCAATCGCTGCTGATCGGAGTGGACTTGGCGACTGGGTGTGTGTGGGACCTACTGTACTTTGGAGATTCAGGGCTGTTTGCAAACTTTGATTCGGTAGACCAAGGTGGTCCGAGATTTTGAGATGGTCTTCTCCGAACAAAATCTGACTTTAGATGGAGAGCCGTCTCGTACCCTCGGAAGGCGTGCGAGTGCGTACAACGACGCAAGCTGAGCAGCAAGAACCTGTCTTCTACTGTCTGGCGAGCCGAGTCAGCATGACATTCTGCGGGATCTGTGTTGGTCTCTATTGACGACACGCCCGAAGGAGATTTGCGAACATTCTCGTAACCAGGCTTGGTGGGCTGCTCGTCGGACGCTCCCGGAGAACCTTTCATCCCGCTCGAGAGGCTGCAGGTGCAAACTCCGCCGCCCCGCTCATTTGTTTTGCGGCTGGCTTTGGCGCAAGGAACGCATGGGCAAGTGATGGCCCCTTGTATTCTCGTCCACTGCTGTACTTGATGCAGTTGTGCCTGGCAAGTGCGAGTCCTGGTACTTTCTACTCCGTACGGAGTACTGGGTAGAATATTAGGGTAAGAAGAGAGCGCCGCAGTCTCTTAGTATGTAGCGAGACAGAGAAGCCACCTACGTGCGAGGTACTGTGCTTTTTTCGTATCGAGCCCTGTAAAGCTGCCTCGCGCCCCCATCCTGATCCCTCAGAAGGGAATTCTCTGCAGCCCATTCGTACCGTCGACCCAGTAATTGTCCACCCACGCCTCAGGACGGAGATCGCCAGTACGAAGGTAGTCCTCTTTCGGGCAGCCTCCTGCCACTGGGATGCACAACCACTGATCACGTCGTTGTTCTTTCTCTGTTCGTTACACCGCGCATGACTTAGACGATCGACGTGACAGATGTCATCTCCGCACACACACCACCTCACCAATCTCGAGTCCCTCACATACAACCACTACAGCTTGACGAGCTGCCTGGGTGTGCAGTCGAATCCAACTCGTTCCACACCCACGCTGCAACCGTTGCCCGCCAGTGACAGAGTCAGCAGCGCAACCTGGTCGCCCCGCCCACGCCATCGCCGGACTACTGCACGCCTGCTGCAAGAAGATTGCGAGACGACCACCCACGCCAGCCCCAAAACGCACAACCCCGCCGGGTCACCTGCAAGCACCTCGAAAGCCTCCTACTACCATGACCTGCAGACACCTTCCGACGCCATCGCCGACCTCGAAATTTCGCCTTTTTCATTCGACGTCAGTTCTACCTCACCTTCCATTCGTTCACCACGAGGCTGCGTCAGAACTTCACGCAGCACCGACCTGATCTTTTTGGTGCACTGCATTCACATCAGCCCAAGCTCACCGGGCACCTCGTCCATGACTCACTCAAGGATGAAATTCCTGTGAGCATCGTGTCGCCCTCAACCACCTTCCGCAGCCCACCTGCGGGCTTGATCGTCAGCGTCGGCGTGCTTGATAATGACTCACGAAGAGCGCGAACTGCATACTGTATGGGCACAGGAAATGCAAGACGATGGCATTGTCCCCACCGTGGGTGACGAGGACTTTACAAAGTTCCTCGACCTAGACAATGACTTCCAACATTACACCACCCTAAACAATGGCCACTCCGGCCTCGACACGCCCATGGGTCGACTGGGCTTTGGGAATAGCAACGCCGACTTGACATATACCGGGGCTGAGCAGATGAGCATGCATGTTAGCGCAACCAGTGAACCGGTCGGCTATCGCAACCATATACCGAACCAGCCGTATGGCCAGTATTCGCAGTATCAGCAGATGCAGATGGCGCCGCAGTACCACGTGCCTCCTACGCCCGTGAGCTCTGAGATTCATCCAGGAAAGTATGCGCACCAGATGGCAACCAACGGACAATTACTGTTCGACCATCAGCAGGTAAGGGGACGGCGAGTCGGTGGCGCTCCCCATGTGCTGACGATCTATAGGTGTCTTTCACACCTCTGGTGTCTCCTGCGCAAACGCCAATGGATAATGCATACTCCATGTCCGACTACGGTTTGGCCGACGAGTTCTTCAGTCCATTGACGTCACCCGCGATCGAAGCACAAGCCGCGTTCAGTTCAACTGGGACGACTGCCTCGCCTGTTGATCTCAATGAGTTGCCGCCCGCAGGGAAGCCTGTCACGGCGGGTACAAAGCGTCCTCGGGGAAAAGGGGCGAATGCCGCTCGTGCGCCGGCCCGCAGCATCAAACAGTCACCAGCGATGAAGCCACAGCCGCGCCGTCGACATCCTTCGCTTACGTCGTTGCCAATGGACAAAATCCGAGACATGCTTCCGCAGGCTGCGCCTGGGTCTACTCTGCACCCGTCCGTACCTCATAACGCCGTGTTTCGGGGCAGTGATGATTCTGTTTCCCCCGAGCCCTTGTCCGAAACCGCCATGAGACCACCTCCAGTGCCTCAACCCGGCAGGTCGCCGCAATCGACTGTCGCGCCTCAAGATACGCAAGCCAATAACCCAGTCACACCGGCGACCTTGATGCGTATGCCGAGCAATCGAGCAATGCCTACGAAGATAGACCAGGACATCGTTTCCCAGAATGCAACCGAGCCTATGGAGGATATCATGTTACCTGATGCTGCCGCTCCTGCTACGGCCCAGTCAGCGATTCCCTCCTTGGATAACGGTCGAAGCTCCGTCTCTAGCGAAAACACGCCGACGCTTTCGGCAAAGTCCGCTAAAATAAGTGCGGCGAGCACGCCCAGGAGTGCATTGACTAAAGCAATGTCACAAGAGAATTTTGCAAAGCCAGAGAAAGTTGAGAACCGAGGCGGAGCGCGTGCCAGCAAGAAGCGGCAGAGTACGTCATCCGCCACCATATCGCCAGCACTGCGACCAAAAATCTCGCCTAGTATCAGCCCATTAGCACCTGCAGCAGGTAAGCGTCGAGTCGCGAACGGGCAGGGCCACAAACTGACCCTTCTAGGTCCGGGTATGTCACATCTCTCCGCGGAGACGAGCGCCTTGTACCTGGCCTCGAAGTCGAACTACCAGAACATACTCGAAGGCACGCATTTGCCAGGAGTGTCCTATCCGGAGACTCTGGCTGAGAACCTTACCTCAAAACGCACGTCACACAAAATTGCCGAGCAAGGCCGTCGAAATCGAATCAATCTGGCATTGAAAGAGATCGAGACCCTTCTCCCGCCTGCTATCCTTGTTGCGAATGGCAAGAAGGAGAAATCGCCGAAAGACGAGATCGACGACGGGGAGGCCGCGGCTGCCAAGAACTCAGCGCCAGGTCAAGGTGCAAGTAAGGCAAGCACCGTGGAAATGGCGATTGTCTACATTAAGAGTCTTCAGAATGAATTGAAAGAAACGAAAGAAAAGCTTGAAGCCGCCGAGAAGAAGGTGGCTGAGACGAACGGACAGGAAAGCAGCGCAGAGAGTCAGACGACATCTGAAGCATAGAAGCGAACAGAGCAACACAAGCTCGTTTTGGTTTATGGCTTAATTGGGCGTGATGGGTTTATGAGTCTCGGACCGCAATGAAGAAGAAAAGACACCAGCGGGTTACCAGGAGTTCGATGATCCCGAGATGAGAGTACTGTGTATGTGGTTATGGGTTTGCTCACCTGATATATGTCCACAGTTGATAGATCGCTGTGATTCCCGCACAATCATCTTGCAGAGCATGTGCAGCACGATCGTGCCATGAGTGGTGGGTGGGTGGCTTTTCGTGCATATTGTCCCGTGCGGCTGTACGGCATCAGAGCACGTTGTTAAAAGCAATACAAATATCCAGCGTGTCGGTTAAAGAGCTCAGTTCTCATTCCGTGTCACTTTTGAACTCCTCGGTTTTACAATGCAAGGCTATCTAGCAGAGATTGTTCTAGAGACTGCTGGTAAAGGCTAGTCGAAAAGCCCCCGCGCTGCGGGTTGCCGTGCAGCAGGGCAAACTAAGCTAGCATGAGTGGTCAGACAGACGATTTTTAATCTTACTGTGAGGCTGCACCATATGCCTTGCAGCAGCGCGGCTACCCAAAGAAGGTGATGCTGACATCCTCCCCGTGCTGGGAGAGCGCATTTTCAATGAGACATATCGCGATAGCATTGACCTTGAAAAGACGTCTCTGGTCAGGATATAGTACCCAGGAGCACAATCGGAGTTCATGGTAGCCGGAGCACAGCGTGAAAAAAGCCACGTGAAAGCCAACTCACTTGTGAAGAAGCGATCCCGTCAGACGAGGGCCAGCGGCGTTGACTAAGCTTAAGCCCTGAAGCCTTGGCAGGTGAAGGACCCACAGTGAGCTGGCGGACCACTCAGGTGGCCGCCTGCAGGCAGGACTCAATCGAAGGCCGTAGAATCACGAATAGATTTTCTGTGCTATATAGCCGTTGCTGAAGCCTTTCCTCCCTCTCACCAACTCATCACGAATAAACTTGCCTTTCCTGCGTAACGACAGTTCGCCCACCTGTCCCCCAACACGAACATAGTCTTGAATTGTAAGTCCAAACCCTCGCGACATCTCTCTGTGCCTTTGAGACTTGCCTGATCGACTCGTCTTTCCCAACTGCGACGAGGTCGACCTGGGCGAGCCGCTACTCAAACCGACGAACCCCCATTAAATTGAGCTTCGAGTTTGTGTTCACCTGTACTGACTCTTTGTTCTCCCCCAGATCTAATATCCTCCACACCACCGCAGCCATGGCCTCAGAAAGCTTTGAGTTCCAGGCTGAGATCTCTCAACTGCTCTCCCTCATCATCAACACCGTCTACTCCAACAAAGAGATCTTCCTTCGAGAACTGATCTCCAATGCCTCTGATGCCCTTGACAAGATCCGATATGAGGCTCTGTCAGATCCCAGCAAGCTCGACTCGGGCAAAGACCTCCGAATCGACATCATTCCCGACAAAGAGTCCAAGACCCTGACCATCCGCGATACCGGTATTGGCATGACCAAAGCTGTAAGTACAGATTTGTAGCCTAGTCTGAAGCGGCGCAGCGACTAACAATCTTCCAGGATCTCGTCAACAATCTCGGTACGATCGCCCGATCCGGCACGAAGCAGTTCATGGAAGCCTTGACTGCTGGTGCCGATATCTCCATGATCGGTCAATTCGGTGTCGGTTTCTACTCCGCCTACTTGGTCGCCGACAAGGTCACAGTCATCTCCAAGAACAACGATGACGAACAATACATCTGGGAGTCTAGCGCAGGCGGCACTTTCACCATCACTCAGGATGACAGTGGTGAGCAGCTTGGCCGTGGCACCAAGATCATTCTTCACCTGAAGGATGAACAGACCGACTACCTGAATGAGTCGAAGATCAAGGAAGTCGTCAAGAAGCACTCCGAGTTCATCTCATACCCCATCTACCTTCACGTACTCAAGGAGACTGAGAAGGAAGTCCCCGATGAGGATGCTGAAGAGGTAGAGGAAGACGAGGAGAAGAAGGCCAAGATTGAGGAGGTCGACGATGATGAGGAAGACAAGGAGAAGAAGCCCAAGACCAAGAAGGTCAAGGAGTCCAAGATCGAGGAGGAAGAACTCAACAAGACCAAGCCCATCTGGACCCGCAATCCCTCGGATATCACGCAAGAAGAGTATGCTTCCTTCTACAAGTCGCTGTCAAACGACTGGGAAGACCACCTTGCCGTCAAGCACTTCTCCGTCGAGGGTCAGCTTGAGTTCCGCGCCATTCTCTTCGTTCCCAAGCGCGCTCCCTTCGATCTCTTCGAGACGAAGAAGACCAAGAACAACATCAAGCTCTATGTCCGCCGCGTCTTCATCACCGACGACGCTACCGACCTGATCCCTGAGTGGCTTGGCTTCATCAAGGGTGTCGTCGACTCTGAAGATCTTCCCCTCAACTTGTCTCGCGAGACCCTCCAACAGAACAAGATCATGAAGGTCATCAAGAAGAACATTGTCAAGAAGACCCTTGAGCTCTTCAACGAGATCGCCGAGGACCGCGAGCAGTTTGACAAGTTCTACTCTGCCTTCAGCAAGAACATCAAGCTCGGTATCCACGAAGACTCGCAGAACCGCCAGGCTCTCGCTAAGCTTTTGCGATTCAGCTCCACCAAGTCTGGTGAGGAGACCACTTCTCTGTCCGACTACGTCACCCGCATGCAAGAACACCAGAAGCAGATCTACTATATCACTGGTGAATCAATCAAGGCCGTTCAGAAGTCTCCATTCCTCGACTCCCTGAAGGAGAAGAACTTCGAGGTCCTCTTCTTGGTTGATCCCATCGACGAGTATGCCATGACTCAGCTCAAGGAGTTCGATGGCAAGAAGCTTGTCGATATCACCAAGGACTTCGAGATGGAAGAGACCGACGAGGAGAAGAAGGAACGTGAGAAGGAAGAAAAGGAATATGAAAGCCTGGCCAAGAGCCTGAAGAATATTCTCGGCGACAAAGTCGAGAAGGTCGTTGTCTCCCACAAGCTTGTCGGTTCTCCTTGCGCTATCCGTACCGGCCAATTCGGTTGGTCAGCCAACATGGAGCGCATCATGAAGGCTCAAGCTCTCCGTGACACCTCCATGTCCTCGTACATGTCTTCCAAGAAGACGTTCGAGATCTCCCCCAAGTCCCCGATCATCAAGGAGCTCAAGAAGAAGGTTGAAGCTGACGGCGAAAACGACCGCACTGTCAAATCAATCACTCAACTGCTCTTCGAGACCTCTCTGCTTGTTTCTGGCTTCACCATTGAAGAGCCCGCCAGCTTCGCTGAGCGCATTCACAAGCTTGTCTCTCTCGGCTTGAACGTTGACGAGGAGGCTGAGACTGCTGAGGAGAAGGAGGTCGAAGAGGCTGCTCCTGCCGAGGCTGCTGGTGAAAGCGCTATGGAGGAGGTTGATTAGACGATATCTACGACGACAGAAGGTGTTGCATTGACGAGATCTCACGCTTGAGCGATTGTCACTGTGTCATCCGTATTGGCGTTCGGTGTCGGTCAGACTCGGGTTTCCTCTTGCCTTGTTTTCTCTTTTAGCGATATCCCGGCAATGAGTGACATGGTTTGAAAGAACTGGTGGTATGGAGACCAAAAAGTGGACAGGAAATGGATGGAAGAACAGGTTCAAGCATCAAGCGTCCCTTCGTGGTTGAGGTTTAGAGCTCCCTGTAATCCATAGTCAATTGATTGCATGATTCAAAGAGACAAACTATTTGCGCGTTCCTCCCACTCTCTTGCGACCGCTGTAGATAATGAAAAACACCGTCGTAGCTATAATATCAAAGGAGGCGATGAGCAACTACCTAAGTACAGAGCTGGATCTCTGCCCCAAAAAATCCGAACGGGGAGATTTTGAATACGAGGCGCGTTGGAGAAGATCTGTCCCTTTCCGGACTCACCGTGTGTGTGGGTGAACGCATGGTCATTTTTCAGCCTCGACGCATTCCTCGAAAACCAGCATGTCGATATCGATTCGCATGACGCTCCTTGATCGGTGACATTGGATTGCACCCTTAGAATCCATCCCCGGCGCCTTGCCCGTCTCGTGTCGTCTCCTCTGTCGCTTCACCCGCGGGGTTGGGCTTGCGCTTCCATACCATACACTCCTTTGCTTACCTGCGCCGTGCCTCAGCTTTCAGAAGCCCTACACCCTCAAGGCAAACAGCGAGGGTGGTCTTTGCATGTTCAGACCGTGGATTTGGAAATAACAACACATCATGGCTGCGAGATCACGGTTCCACAAGCTCGACGCTTTCACGAAGACGGTTGAAGATGCTCGCGTGCGGACGACGTCCGGCGGGCTTGTCACGATCGCCTCGATCCTCATTATCTTCTACCTGGTGTGGGGAGAATGGGCCGAGTACCGGAAGATCCTGGTGATGCCGGAGTTGATTGTGGACAAAGGGCGAGGTAAGGGAGCGGCTCTTTTACACATCTGATGGGCATTCTTTCGACGCCCGAGACACCTGAACTCATGCTAACATGGTCGGACTCACAGGTGAGAAGATGGAGATTCACCTCAACATCAGCTTCCCGCGGATCCCCTGCGAACTGCTCACCCTCGACGTCATGGACGTGTCGGGCGAACAGCAGACGGGTGTCGTCCACGGGGTGAACAAAGTGCGCCTCTCGTCGCGTGCCGAGGGATCTCGAGTCCTCGACACGACCGCCCTCATCCTGCACGACCAACAAGACAACGCCGTACACCTCGACCCGAATTACTGCGGCAACTGCTACGGCGCGCCGGCGCCGCCGAACGCCAAGAAGCCCGGGTGCTGCAACACGTGCGACGAGGTGCGCGAGGCCTACGCGGCCAACAGCTGGGCGTTCGGCCGCGGCGAGGGCGTCGAGCAGTGTGAAAGAGAAGGCTACGGCGAGAGACTGGACGCCCAGCGCCACGAGGGTTGCCGCATCGAGGGCGTCGTGCGCGTGAACAAGGTGGTGGGCAATTTCCACATCGCCCCCGGCCGCTCCTTCTCCAACGGCAACATGCACGTCCACGACCTGAACAATTACTTTGACACGCCCGTGGAGGGCGGGCACACTTTTACCCACGAGGTCCACAGTCTGCGGTTTGGCCCGCAGCTCGACAGCGGCGAGGTATCCAAGTGGAGCGAGCACCACCACCATTCGGACCCCTTGGACGGCGTCAAGCAGGAGACCGACGAGGCCGGGTTCAACTTCATGTACTTCATCAAGGTCGTCAGCACGTCGTACCTCCCGCTCGGGTGGGACGAGGACCGATCCCAAAGACAACATTCCAGCCTGGCTGACTTGATTCCCCTGGGCATGCAAGGGAAGGGCGCCGGGTCGCAGGGCAGCATCGAGACGCACCAGTACAGCGTGACGAGCCACAAGCGGAGTCTGGCCGGCGGGAACGATGCCGCAGAGGGCCACAAGGAGCGGTTACACGCCCACGGCGGCATTCCTGGCGTGTTCTTTAGCTACGACATCTCGCCGATGAAGGTGATCAATCGGGAGGCGCGGCCCAAGACGTTCGCCAACTTCCTCACGGGCGTGTGTGCCGTGGTGGGCGGCACGCTTACGGTGGCGGCCGCGATCGATAGGGGGCTGTATGAGGGGAGTACGCGGTTGAAGAAGGTGCATCAGGGGTGATTATTGGATGTGAGTCGCGAGGTTGAGTCCATTTATTGGCGATGATCAAGTTTCTTTTCCTTTCACGCATAAGCATGGGAGTTTATAGGGTATGAATAGCGGGCTATGGTTCCGGTCATGCGCAGTAGAAATATATCAGTACTAGCTATGGATGGAAAATAGAAGTACGATCGATGCTAAGAAATGGCTCCCCGAGCAGGCTTCGGATGCGCACCACGCAGTTAACTTCCGAGCGTGGCTACGATGAAGTTTGACCTAGGCAATTCGATTCCACCCAGTTGGAAGTCACAACACGGCGGGTATTCCTACAATACTGGCCTTTGGAAGCTACCACGGTGTCGAATAGGAGCGTCCCGCGACGAAGAAGCAGTTACCCTGTGTCCGTCGTGGTGGTCTTTCGCTTTGTCGAATCCGACCTCCAGGTATAGCACTAGTCACTCCATACATACTCTACATTCTCTCCCTAGAACTTCAGACATAGTCAGCGCACACTCCCCACACAAGCTTCTGATTTGAACAGTGCACAAACTGATTGAAATATATCAGAAGAACCAAAGTTCTAAGCACCGACGCTGGGACGAGGACTCGGGCGCATTTGACGATACGCCTGCCTTCAATCCACGTTTGTTGGACGAGGATTTTTGCTTTCCCAGCATGCCTTTTCCGGCTCTTCCTATGCCATGAGGTTTCTTGTGTTCATCATTGAGGGGGCGAGTAAATGTGATTGGGATCGAAGAGAGATAGAGAGGGGAGCTTACCTTGAGTTATCCGGAAGAACGCGCATGTGAGAGAATCGGGTTAAGCAAGCACTCGCGAGAGCTTTCAACCTGTGCGAAAGACAAGGATTCCGCTCAAGGTGTAAGAATGGAACATGTAATTGTGATGGATTGTGCATGGCGCCTGCGCACGCTAGAATACATGTTGGTTTGTATGTGGTACGCTGATCACGGCTCCGCGGTGACAGTACATGTCTAGGAATAACAATGTCTGAAGACGGGAGAAAGATGAAGACGACGGAGAAATTTCTTGGCTGCGCGTTTCCTCTTCCAGACAAGGTAGTGATCTAACCATTTAGGTTCTTAGGCGGAAGGAGCTCAAATGTACTATTCCAAGTGATAGCCGCGACCAGAGTCCATCAGTTCCACGGAAAGTTCTTTGAAGATACCACTAATCTGGTTCCTCTGTGCAAGATGTTCACTTCAGCGGGCAAGCTGCCGCGTGCACATACGCATGGTCTCCTCAGGCACGCTTCCGTCCGGTGCACAAGTCGGAGATGTCAGGCAGACGCAACAACAGAACACACCGACCGCTGGATATTCGGCTGCATTGTACTATCAAACCCAAATACCCGAGCCCATAAGAGTGCGGTTCATATTAGGGAGCACTTTCAGACCCAGTGGGCTAAGCGGGACAATCTGGTCTGAGAGTAAATTCCTCGTAGTGAAGACTTGTCGATACTGCGGACCTCTCAGGATCGCCCTAATATCCTTGCTGCTTGCCTGAGTCAGTCGTCAAATGTAGCATGCCACTACTCGGTCGTCATTCTCTCCTCATAGGACCAAGCGCCAGAATGTGACTTGCAAAGATAGAGCATGACGGGGAGTCAAGGAGGCTCTGGAGGCGTCGGAAATGGCGGGAGAACTTCGGTAAAAGATCGCGTCTCATCTGGCTTCAATGATGGCAACTTGGCCATGTGGAGGGAACATCTTAGTCGTGGTAATGTGCTCTGATCCTGGACATAGACGTCGTGTCTCGGTACTAACGATTCGAGTTGTCTTGGATCACACTTGGAGGAGATGCGTATCGCGTCCCACCATTTAAAGGATCTGCGGTGTTCCAGTTCTCATTCACATATTTCAGATGCCTGTCAATGGCATACAGACAGAGGTGGACCTACTAGACTCAGGTGAGACGATCGTGGAAGACAATGCTGACGCCCCGCTGATAAACAAAGATGATTATGATCCTATAGCACACCTTGATCAGATATTCTCGCACCCATCGACTCTCTCGTCTGTTACCCAAACTTCCCAGGTCCTCCAAGCTTACCAAGATGACCTCGACAACGAAATCGAGGCTCTCGAGGACGAGCAAATCCAATTGAATGCAGAATGTCTCCAGCGTATGGAGGGATCGAAAGCCGAGTTGGCCGAGCTCTTCGAGCGGATCGAGAGCGTCCGCGAGCGAGCCTTGGAGACGGAACGAAACATCACCGAGATGACGGCCGATATTAAACAGTTGGATAACACGAAGAAGAACTTGACGCTGTCAATGACCGCGCTGAAGCGTCTACAGATGCTGACGACCGCCTACGAACAGCTGCGAGCCATGAGTAAGACGAGACAATACCGAGAATGTGCGCAGCTGCTGCAAGCGGTGATCCAGCTGATGGCGCATTTCAAGTCCTATCGCTCGATTGACCAGATCGCGGCACTGAGCAGAAATGTGGCTGATCTGCAGAGGGAGCTGCTGGAACAAGTATGCGAGGATTTCGAAATCACTTTTACCAAGGAAGAGGTTGCACAGAAGCGAGGCCTCCTCCACGAGTCGTGCCTCGTGGTGGATGCTCTAGGCGATTCGGCCCGCTCCAGGTTGACCACTTGGTACTGCAACACCCAACTCCGCCAGTACCGGCATATCTTCAAGGGCGATCAGGAGGCTGGGTCATTGGACAATATTGACCGCAGATACGCATGGTTCAAGAAGACCCTAAAGATCTACGACGAAGAGCATGCCGCGATATTCCCGCCGCATTGGCGAGTCAACGAGATCCTCGCTAACGTCTTTGCCGAAGGCACCCGGGACGACTACAAAGGCATTCTGTCACGCTCCACCCGCAATGGACAAACGATCGACGTTAAGCTACTACTGTCGTGTTTGCAGCAAACCCTCGACTTCGAGCACAGCCTGGAGAAGCGGTTCAACCAGAACTCTAGAGCCTCCATCGATACCATGGCCTCGGCGAGTGAGACCCCGATCTTTGGCCAGCCAATCTCCGACGCCTTTGAACCGTATCTGAGCCTGTGGGTTGAAGCCCAAGACAAAGAACTGGCTGGTTTGTTGCCGCAGTACAGACAGCGACCTCCCAGAAATTCCGAGGAAGATTTCTCCCCACAGCAAGTCATTACCTCGTCGACCGAACTCTTCAACTTCTACCGGCTGTCTCTCGCACAGTGTGCAAAGCTCTCTACCGGGCAGCCCTTGCTGGACCTGACGAAGGTCTTCGCGCGATATCTCGACCAGTACGCGCAGCAAGTACTGCTATTCTACATCTCAGAAAAGCCAACGGGTGGGACACCGTCTAGAATACCTACGGTCGAAGATGTTATCTCGGTGCTCAATACCGCCGACTACTGCTTCAATACGTCCAACTCTCTGGAAGAGAAGATTAAAAGTCGCATAGATGAGTCACTAAAAGAGAAGGTCGACCTGCAAAGTCAAGCGGACGCTTTTATGGGTATCGCGAGTGCGGCAGTCCGGGGTTTGGTCCGTAGGGTTGAGGTTGACCTGGAGCCCAGCTGGCGAGAGATGCGAAACATGACTTGGTCGAAGATCGACATTGGCGAGAATCAAAGCGCTTACATTGCCGGTCTGCAAAATCGCATCAAAGACCGGTCAAGCGAGATACTAGGGATGCTCCACAAGCAACAGTACGCTCGAGCTTTTGCGGACAACTTAGTTGAGCTTCTCGCGTCGACGTACCTTACGAACATTGCCCAGTGCAAGCCCATCTCAGAGGGCGGAGCAGAGCAAATGTTGCTCGACACTCACGAAATACGAAACACACTGAGCCGCCTACTCCCAGGCACCCCACCACCCCTGTTCCTGAAACGTGTGACTGCTGCGTTTGCAAAGATTGAACCATTGTTGAAGACTCTGCAAGTACGCCCTTCACCTCCGGAAGCGCTCGTACAGGCATACTTAATCCACATCGCAGACCTGTCGGAAGTCAATTTCCGCAAGGTCCTCGAACTCAAAGGGATTCGCACGAAACCGGAACAAGGTCAGCTGGTTGAGCTATATCAAATGCACAAGTTCAGTCCACGGTATAAAGACTCACTTGTGGAGAAGTCGCCTGTTCTGACACCTCTGACACTTGGACCGCCAACATCAGGTACAGGCACGGCAGTGACTCCTGCCGCTGCGCTTCACAACCTTTCCGCGCTAGGGAATTCTGCCGCTGCGTCCTTGAGCACGGCAAATTTGCCCGCGAACATGAAGTTTGACGCGTCAGGCCTCGGTAGTGCGATCATTGACCGTTTCAGCAGTCCCGGTCTCGGGACACCACGGGACGGAGCCACGAGCCCCACGTTTGGAAGTGGTGTAGCATCTGGCAATATGACGGGAGATGCTGTCTTTTCTGGCGCAGAGGCCGGAGCGAAGTTGAACGAAAATCTGAAGAACATAGGCAAATTCTTCAAACGGGACTTGGGCGGGTTTGGAGGCATCGGTCGCTTTGGTAGTAGTAAAACGACCAGCCCTGCTCCCTCCGAAGATCGAGCCAACGCCCGATAGGGTATGGCACTTAGATTACAAGAACATGAACTTGTCTACGGCGTGGTACTGCCATCCTCTTGTGAGGTTCGCTGGCGATGCCGCATTAAAAGCGTTTGTCAAACACGGACCAATCATCACACCAGGCAACAAAGAGGCGCAGCCGAGAACGGACTAGCTGTGGAATGTTCTGCATCGAGGTTAGCGTATATCACGTGGTGCTGCCTGACCCGTCTTTGGAGTCGAGTTCCGCCTACGACGACAAAGTTCTTTTTGTTCCTGACAACTTCACTGTCAGCTTCCCTTTGTCTTCCAATCTATTCTCAGCTGTTTCCATTGTGACCTCACCAGTCTTCACTTCTCATACTAACACTGCGACTTCGGTCTCGCTGCGACAATTCACCATTTCCAATGTCGTGACTATCGTCGACATACCCTAGTCACTCTTCACGCCACATACGAAATCTTGGAGACCAGAGACACGACCACTTTCGGAACCTCGAGTACATCATTCGCATCATCCACATCACCTGCATTGACGACATTGGGCAGACCCGTGACAACTGCATGGTCACCCTTTAAAATCTGGCAGAACATTAGTCACAGAAGCAATCACTCATTTCTTGGCGCCTTAAAGGGCTGCGCGACAGATCTTGAGCCCTGCAGAACACGACATCTACATCATTTTCCGCCAGCGTTATAAAACTGAAGTTACCCATTTGTAACGTCCCGGGTTGAGGCATCTACGATGGCATTCGGAAGGGGCGGGTACCGTGGAGGGGGCCACCATGGGGGCGGACGTGGGCGAGGAGGCGGCGGTCGGGGAGAAGGACACCATGCTGGCAATTCCACGATAGAGTTGGTTGTCAAGGGGTGGACAAACTCGACAATACCGCCCCGTGATCAGAAATCTGCGGTGCTAGGCTTTCTCAAAAGCAAGTCAGGCTGTCAGATCATATCAGACAGAGTGGTCAAAGTGCATATCCTCTTTATCGAAATATGGGAAAGGGACAAGGATCGATTCTACCAGTTGGATGGCAACAGTTGGAGCGGAACCACAATCAAAATTGAGGAGTCACGACAGCGAAGCGACATCGGTAACAAAATTACACCGAGTGGTCCTCGCGCCGATGGAAACAGTCATTACAAGCAGCACAACAACAGCGGTTTCGGCTCACACATCAACGGACACAACGATGACTTATTCGCGGTTGAGGTGGCGGACAAAATAGCCGCCGTCATTCGCAGCTGCTACACAGAAGCCGACAAACACCTCAACCTAACCAACCTCGCCAACCATAGTGGAATTCAACAAATCCCCGATATACAGAACGCAACAGATGGCGCCAAGGTCTGGGAAGCGATCTTTACCATCTGCAAAACGAAAGTCTGGCCGAACAACCATCAACGAAACATAAGTGTGCATTTAATCAGTCTCAGACAGAATGAGATCACCAACGTTACAGTCATCGAGGCCCTGTCGCGGTTCTTTCCTCGCATAACGGGACTCGACTTGGGCGACAATAAACTGGAGAACATGAACAGTTTGATCGCGTTCAGCGACAAGTTTCGGGAACTACAGCACATAATCCTCGACGGTAATCCTGTATGTTACCTGCCTGACACAGTACCGACTTTGCGACAGTGGTACCCGAAGCTCAAGCAGGTCAACAACACCCCAGTCGAGACGATTCAAGGTCCGATACCATTTCCGGTGGGGCAGCCAGTACCAGCAGTAGGGATAGGGGTAGGGGTAGGGGTAGGACAAACTCCCTTCCGGCCGGATGACCGATACAAGGATGTGCCCGCAGCACAGATCCCAGTTGATCCTACTCGGCCGTGGCATCCGGAGATACCAGTGGACTCTCTCTTTGCAGTCAAGACACCGGACAAGCCTCAAGACGTGTGGGAACGCGAGGTGCTGGGACTCAGATTCAGCATCCAGACGAAGCTGAACATGGCTTCGACGGAAGAATGTCTGAAAGCAAATCACTGGGACTACGACAAGGCACTTGCCAATTTCAACGAAATCAACTCGAAAAATCAAATTCCTCGTGACAGGTTTTTGCCAGTATAGGCTAGCTTGATGGTTATCAGCGAGGACAGGGTGACCATGGACGGGAGTGGATACTGAAGTGTATTATGTGGTATGCAAAAGTGGCATTTTGAGCGCGGCGCTCTCTTGATTAGGCATTATTGTGATAGCGACTCGGCCTCTATGGGATGACCTGGCCCAAGGGAGACAGGCAGGGAAACGGCAAATCCGAATGTCATGGTTTATCTGCAAGACACTTCCCTCGTATGCTGATATATTTCTGCCGAGCATGTGAAAGAATCCAACTCGGGCTGACCGGGGTGTGGACGGCCTTGCCACCCGTGCTTAAGGTACCTTGCTCTCATCTTTTGGTAGAACTCCAATGATGATAAAGAACGTGGTTCATACCACTCTTCCACACCACGGCTATGGGTCTACGATGGCTCGCTGTCCAGATACACTTTGGTTGCGAGAACTTCGCATGTGACAGCGATGGACGTCATGGCGGAGCGGCCAGTCTGGCGGGCGTGGCATCTCAACCATTCCGGAGAATCCGTTCCATATCGACTCCCAGGGACCCGACGCGTACCTGCGTCGATTGTCCTCTCGGCCCAACTGATATTTTCATACTTGTGTCCCTGCTCCCAGCTTTTCCTGCAATATGGATGATCCTTTCTATATCCTTCATGGAGCACGACGTGAAGCCGCTACGCGTTTGACCCCTCACACCGCCTCTCAGTACTGACTCTTGCATTGCTCTGCACTATGCTTTGGAGTTCGAATAAAGGAGACGCGTCTACCACTCATGACGAGGAAGATGTTGAGAAGTCCGGCGACGATGTTCCACAGGAAATTGTGCTGGCGCAGCCGCAACAGGGACGGACTCTGCTGCCTGCGCCAGCCGCTGCAATCATAAGCGGAGTCACCGGACTCACTTCGTTCTACGTGCGCGGTGCTACGAAAGTCGGAGGATGGGGTCTCTACGCTGGCAGGGAAGCTACTCTGAAAACCTTGTCCGTCAGTCGAAGCGCATTGGAATCTATTCTCATCGCTGCGGGGAGGGATGTCTCTGCCCGAAGCAATGGCGAGCTGGGACGCGCTGAGGCCGAGAACTTGTTGGAGAGGAGCGTACGTCTGACCACCCAAGGTGTTGAGAATACTGAGCTGACCACACTGACAGATCTCTGCTTTGCACTCGACCATCTCAACCACTTCCTTCGTTGCCTCAACAGGATTTTACCTGACGGAAGCCTTCATGAACTCGATATCCGGCATCTCCATTCAAGGTCTGGCCACACTCAACGCCATCCTCGGCTCCACCGAGTCCTCTCGGGCCGTTGCCGCCATCATCACGCTGATCCGAGACGAGCTTAACAAGCCTGAAGTTGGTGGCAGTGGGGAAGTGGTCACATATTTGGATCTCATCATCGGGACTATTGGTTTTGTTCTCCTGCAAAGATGGGGCAGGCGCAAGACAGAGCTCGACTTTCGGGATGCCGGTGGTGAAGAGACGATCTGGGATGCTGTCATTGACGACAAGGGTTTCAGAGCCGACGTGGTGGGTACAAGAAGGAAGGGCATGATCAGCCTCAATACCAACGTATGCGGACCGGCCATGACGTTCGCCTCTCCCGACGATGAAGATGAATTCGAAGCCCTGGAACGGGGCACCCTCTACGATGCTCAGACGGTCGCGCTGTCCCCAGAAGATCACACCAAGCTGTCCGACGAGGAAATTCAAGAAAGGATCAGGAGTCAGTTGCCCACTGGTGCTCGGGCCGTCATTACGTCGGAAACCATCACGGCGAAGACGATCAAGGTCGATATCTACGATGGTCACACCGCTCACATCGATCCCCCGCCTGGGACCGTCATGGTAGCTGAAAGGTTGAACCATGAAAGCTCGGGCAACGGCATGCAAGGCGTGCCCCATCAAACCGTCATCTTTCGCACAGCTTTGAAGAGATCGAGCAGTGCAGAGATGCCTTCACCAGCTGATCAATTGCGACTGACAGCCAATCAAGGGTCCCCTCCTGATCACCCCGATGTCGAGGACATGCTGGAGATGAGAAGCGCACCAAAGCGGATCTCCATCGTCGACGAACCCGTTCAGATAGAACCAGCAATGTTTTCCGGCTCCGAGCGAGAGGAGGAAGCCATTGAGTCCTCTTCACCTCCGACATCATCACCTCCAAAGTCCAGTGGACCCGTCGCGAATCAGAAGAAGAGCCGTCGACCGGTTCTCCCTGCGGGCAAATCGTCGTCAAATACCGGCGCCACCAGTCGGATACCCTTGATGAAGCCCAAGAAAGACAAGACTTCGCTGGGTGCAAAAAACGACAAAGGTGGTGTGCTGAAGAAAGCACTGAAGACACTTAGCCCCAGTCAATCTTCAGCGGCGGTCAAGGATATTCAACGAACGCCCTCGAAGCCGCAGAAACAACTACCGTCTGTGCCGGTCCAGGCCTCCAGGTCTCGGGCGCCATCGACTACTCGTGGAGACTCTACACCTCACCGAGCTTTCGCTTCGTTGGGCCATACCCCTTTGACCAGTCCAAGTCTACATCGTGCAGCAGAATCGTCCACAAGTTACTTTGCTGTACAGCACAGAAGAAGAGACTCGATTGTATCACAGACCACCGAGACATTTTCGGTACATTCACACGACAGCCGGCCGGGCTCACCCACGTTTACCAGGACTCGAACCCGAGTAGTGAACGGCTTGACGCCAACAAGATCAGAGCTGGGTATGGCTCTGGACGAAACGGAATCAAGGCTCGACCCGAGCACCGGGACGGTCCATCACCGGCGGTCTCGTTCTTTCGTGCCCAGTCTTTATTCGATGGCCACCAAAGATTCCAAGGAGGCTATCCTGCTCGCGCCAAAGACACCTTTGCCGCGTAAATCCATCTATGAAGACCACAGCATATTGGCTTCCCTCATCAACGACGGCAAGGTGCCTGGGATATTTCCCGACCGCCATCTGGTAAAGACAGTTCGACGATTCGCACGGTTTGCATCGGCCTCCTATGGCTCGAACTTCCTGAGGATAATGGGGCTTACTACGTCCGAAGACGACCTCAGCAAATCCACTGAATTGATGACTCTGAATGTACATCATGAACATAGCTCCTTCTCGTCCCATACTGGTTTACCTCCGGACACAATCCTACTGTCGTCCTTTTATGACCCCAAAGGAGTTACGGGCAACACCGACTGGTCGCCGTCGGCTATATCTCCACTGATCCATTTTATCTCGATCGACGACGATTCCAAAGCAGTTGTTTTGACTTGTCGCGGAACACTTGGCTTCGAGGATGTTCTCACGGACATGACATGCGACTATGATGATCTCCTCTGGCAAGGCCGGCGCTACAAAGTACATAAAGGCATCCACGCCTCCGCGCGGCGCCTCCTAGGCGGTAGTGGAAGCCGCATCCTTGCCACCATCCGCGCAACGTTGGAGCAGTATCCCGACTACGGCCTCGTTCTCTGCGGACACTCCCTTGGTGGCGCAGTCGCCGCTATTCTCGCCATTCTCATCGCCGAGCCATCCGGTGACGGCTCCAAAACCGCGTTCATCACGGGCAACAAACCGAAACTGCTCACCCACCAGCCCGCGAATGGGCCCTATACATCCTACATCCCGCCTATAACCCTCCCTGCTGGCCGGCCCATCCACGTCTACGCCTACGGCACACCCGCGTGCATGTCCGAACTCCTCCGCTCCGCCACCTGCGGCCTGATAACCACCATCGTCAACCACGCAGATATTGTGCCGTGTCTGTCCTTGGGCATCCTCCACGACTTTAGGACGGTAGCACTGCACCTCAAGCACGATACATCCGACGCACTCGGCGCTCTCAAGACACGCGTGTGGAACCGCCTCACCAACGCCGTCAAGTCGGCATTCTACAACAATCCCCAGGGCCCGCCTCCGCCGGAGAACATGGCAGGGGACGGCCTCGGCGAGGATACCTGGGCATGGGCCGCGCTGAAGACCCTGCGCGCCGCGATGGTCAACGACAAACTCGTCCCACCGGGCGAGATCTTCGTGGTTGAAACGACACGCGTGTTTGACCGGCTGGATCCTGACGTTGCGAGAGAGGCGGTCTTTGGACCGGACGATTCGAGGGATGATCGCACGGAGAAACTCTACCGCGCTCTCGGACGGCCTGCCACACGAGTGAGGATGACGTGGGTCAGGGATGTGGAGAGGAGGTTTGGAGAGCTGAGGTTCGGGAGGGATATGTTTGGCGACCACAGTCCGGGTCGGTACGAGGCGGCTCTGGCGGCGTTGGAGAAGGGCATCTGTGAAGATTGAGGGAGCGGCCATTGGGTTGGCGGGAGAGAGGATGAAGGCCACTCAGGAATGACTCTGACGATGAAACGACATGAGGATGCACAGGCCAGTATGGTTGATACACGCACAGATTCTAATCGTCAATTCTCCTACTTCAGTACGGAGTGCTCTGTACAGATGATATACCTTTCTTTCGTCCTCATGCAAACATAGCATCGCATGCTGCACCGGTGCCTAGGTACCTTGGGTATCTTTTGGCAGGATCCGGAATAGGACAACGCCATATGCAGTCCACAGTACTTCATAGGGTAATAGCAGGCGGACCTGAGATCTTACAGGGCAGTCACTAAGTAAGAGATGTGAGAGAATCTGAGAGAATCTAGTGTAGTGTAGTTCAGGGCGATCCATCAGTCTGCTAGGAAGGCAGGCAGGGTAACAGTCCTAATTACAGAACTGTGATGTGAGTCTCACACTTTTATAAGACTGCGACGGAATTTAGCCCTCCGTTTTTTGTCTACCTATGATTTGAGTCTCACACTTTTACAAGACTGCGACATGATTGACACCTCCGTTTTTCATTCAGCTAGAAAATAAGTCTAGCACTTTGATAAGACTGCGATAGAATTTAGCACTCCGTTTTTGGTGTAGCTGCGATAAGAACCGTTGCACTTTTACAAGACTGCGATGTTACTAGGCCCTCCGTTTTTTGTATAACTGCGAAATGAGTCTCGCACTTCTATAGAACTGCGATATGAGCCTTGCACCTTTATACAACTGCGATATGTGTCTCACGCTTTTATAGATCTGCGATGAAAGTGTTGTACTTCTGCGGAAGTGTAATGCGAGTTTTGCACCTTTATGGAACTGCAACGCGAGTCTTGTACCTCTGTAGGATTGCGATGGGGGTGTCACACTCTTGCAGAACGGCAACATGAACAATGGGGCAATAAGTCCACTGAGAACCTGTTGCGTCGCTGGTCACTCATTCCAGGAAGACACTGTCTGAGCCGGATTTGCTTGCTGGCGTGAATCCTTGAGGAGTCACTACTCTCCCCAGCATAGGGAGCTCGACCATGCTTGCTGTTGCTGCTTGCTGGGCTTGGTGTTGCTGCTTACTGCTGCTGCCACTTGTTGCTGCTTGCTGCGAGAACAGGCGATGTCGTTGGATTGTCTTGCCGTGCTCTGTCTGTGCTTTTGATTGTCCCTTCTGGATCATGGTCTTTGCGTGGAAGATAGTGCTGTCAAACGCCACACAGATGGACGCTAGGTACTGGCTTCTTGGTCAGCGGTGTGTGTACATTCTCCCATAAATGATGGTGGTCATCCAACTTCAACGGTTCTCACTTTTCATGTCTTCTGCAGTTCTCGTGTTCCATATCTTCTTCAGTGCTCGTGTTCAATCATGACGAGCCATTGCTCGATATCCTCCATGGATGCGGCAGGCTGGCATTGTTCACACTATGCAAGCTCCTCTTCATATCCGGTCTACTTCCTCATGACATTGCACGAGCCTCGTGACCTGAACAGTGGTTGCAGAAGTCAATAACCATTTCACGGACTTTTCCTCAACCAACACCACTCCAAACAAGCGGATCATGTCAACCCCAGAGACTGCGTTTGTCCGACCACATCAAAGTGACAATGACCTCTGACAGGGGATGTTGGAGGCTAATCATGTGCTCCTCGTTATCCCCGAGCATAACCTTGCATACAGCTCATTGTGGTGAAAGCTCTTGTCAGCCCCAGCCTCGACTTACCGCAGCAGCATGAAGTAGCTCCGACGCAACGCTCGTCCACGTGCAGCTTTCCTCCTTAATCACCAAGCCTTACAGGCTGGTGCTGGCATGCCCTCGCCGTCCAGAGTGATGATACCTCAAGGCTGAGCACGGTAACTCGCGGTTACTGTGCAAGGGGCACCGCCTCGTCAGCTGGGTACAGTCCACAGGGGCAGAGCACATGGGCAGCTGCTCGCAGTGACAACTGATCATGCTGCCTCTGTAGGAGATCCCAAATTCACGACATGTAAGTTGAGAGACCGACAATGGAGGTGGACATCAGTACTGACATGGTACAGATCGATCTCTGTGCTTCTGATCGGTACATCGACAAGATGCGTGCTTCTCCGCGATCAGCTCTTTCGCCTTCACCATTGTGCTCTTTGCTTTCCTCAAGGCCACAGATGCGTACGGCACCGCCAACGTCTGGCAATGGTGCAAGAACTCCGACGTGTATTGTGCTACCGTCCAGGGCTGTGCTCCCGGAACTGCCCCAGGCCAGTGTCCGGGCGTCCAATGGCACAAGCTAGACCATGGCGGTAACATCACGGTCAAGTTCGACGATAGACCGTCAGGCACCGGCATTACCATTATGTAAGTCCACCTTTGCGAATGCCGACGTACAGTAGCACAGGCTAACAGGCGTTGCCAGGTGCACCCGAGACCTCAACGCCTCTCCAATCCGCGTGACCCAGCTGGAATGGACATGGGAGCAGGGCCAAGGCTTGGTCTACTTTGACGTCAGTAATGTTGCCGGCACTCCTTTTGTCGACGAGGGCTTCCTGCTGCATTCCTTTGACGCCAGGGACCTGGACAAGACCAAGAACCGCTGCTTCGACGCTTGGTGTGACAAGAACGACGCGTCGTGCAACGGGGTATATGAGGTTTGGAACGACGACGAGAAGGCCATGAGGTCTTGCTATGACGACGCCATTCTGGGGTTGCAGTTGTGTCACTGATGGTCCGGCCATCGCGAGGCTATCAAGACAGATCTTCTGGTTTGGACGGGGTGTCCTAGAGAGGACAGATGTATTGGATAAATGCGGGCAGAACCCGGATCCGGAAGCATGCGTGCATTGGAGATGGCCTCATGCAAGATGTATGATTTCTAGCACAGTAAACCAGCTTAAAGATCTCGGGACTTCGAACTCTGCAGCTCTGAGCCAATCAACAGAGCACCCATCCAATCTCACATCTGAAAATGAGTAAAAGGAGACACCCGCCATGACGTTGTCAACGGCGTCAAGGACCGGTAGGACGGTCAGCACATACATGTTGAAGGGGGCCGTGGGAGTCATAGTGGCGTGGCAGCGAGGATCTAGTCTTGGAGCAGACGACAAATGTGGGAAGTGGAAGAAGAGACGAAGCGATGACTCTTCATTTTGTCGTCATTGATTGGATGAGGGGCTGAGCCAAAAGTCGCCTGCACGATTACACAATTTCGTCCTGCGGCCACCACGGCGTCCAGACTTTTTGCGGAAGGACTTTGTATGATTCACACCTGCCTTTACACTCTCGCGAGTACTAGCTATCGTAAATACCACTCGGAACAAATATAAGAGCTTGGAAGACCTACGACCTGACCGTAGTGTTTCTACACCAACCGTCTTCGCCGGCCGGATCACGCACGCGCAAAGAATCATTCATTCAGCTTCACCCCGCCTTCCTTCGGCGCACTCGTTCACCTGTAGAACAGAAGTATCACACCGACCGGGCCACCATGGCTGTCAGAGCACAGGTACGCGCGCCGAGTCACTTTCCCTCGGGCTCAGGACCGGAGCAGACCAGAGCAGAGCAGAGCAGCACACAACGCTGACCTGCGCATAATATGTAGTTCGAAAACTCCAACGAGGTGGGCGTCTTCGCCAATCTCACAAACTCATACTGCCTCGTCGCCATTGGCGCCTCCGAGAACTTCTACTCCATCTTCGAATCCGAACTTGCAGACCTAATACCCATCGCGAGATGTACCATTGCTGGTACGCGGATCGTCGGCCGCTTGACGTCCGGAAACAAGAACGGTCTGCTGGTTCCGACTTCAACGACGGATCAAGAGCTACTACACCTGAGAAACACGCTGCCGGACGGAGTCAAGGTCGAGAGGATTGAGGAGCGATTATCCGCGCTGGGGAATGTGGTTTGTTCGAGTATGGATTCCAGGTCCTTCTCATTCGTTCCTCTCCACCACACAAACTTAACTTAACTTCGCGGACGTGGTACTGACTGATGATGACCTGCGCAGACGACCATGTCGCTCTAGTCCACCCGGACCTCGAACGCGAAACCGAAGAGATCATCGCAGACACCCTCGGCGTCGAGGTATTCCGCCAAACCATCGCAGGCAATGTCCTGACCGGCTCGTACATGGCCCTCTCAAACGCCGGTGGCATCGTGCACCCCAAGACGTCTGTCCAAGACCAAGACGAATTGTCCTCCTTATTACAAGTGCCTCTCGTGGCTGGGAGTGTCAACCGCGGGAGTCCTGTCGTGGGCGCCGGCATGGTCGTGAATGACTGGCTTGCCGTGACGGGCATGGACACCACGGCGACCGAGCTGAGTGTCATCGAGAGCGTCTTTAGGCTCGGGGAGGGCGGTCCAGGTGGCCTGGATGCCAAGATGAATGCCAACAAGGAGAGTATCGTCGAGAGTTTCTACTGAGCAAGAGCAGGAGCAATCAGGCAGGGCTGTCCGTCCGGGAATTCGTGCCCATCGAAAACATCATCGATTCACAATCTGGCAAGACGGTACCCCAACGGAAGGTAACGCGCCCTGCTTCTCAGCGATCCTGGAACATCCACCATCGACAGATGCCGC
Organism: Cladophialophora yegresii CBS 114405; assembly: GCF_000585515.1. Lineage (NCBI taxonomy): Eukaryota > Fungi > Ascomycota > Eurotiomycetes > Chaetothyriales > Herpotrichiellaceae > Cladophialophora > Cladophialophora yegresii. The sequence continues at coordinate 745,192 of NW_006913049.1, read as the reverse complement.
CATTCTTACGATCTTCACATCCCCATCCCGTCTGCGAGTACGGAATAGCCCACCGAGTCTTAGGCTGTGGGATGCGCTGGGTTGACAAAAGTTTTGCTTCCGCATGTGGCGCAAGTGGTGCGGCAGAGACACAGTCTTATTGGAAGACGGTATCGCCCAGGGAGCGCTGAGAGAGTACTGTGTAACGGCAGAGGGGGATCGGCATGTTCAGGACCTCCCAGCAGAGGCACCGCTCCATATCTCGACATCGGCCAACCCTTTTATTCGGTGTCTCGTCAAGGCCAGCGTGTCTGGCGATTCTCCTCAGGAAGGCTCCGACTCGGAGAGCAAGTCTGCGTCACGCAGCTCATTATCTGAATAACTATCTATGATGAGATTGGACGGCAAGTTGATTTTCCGCGCATCTTTCCAGGATCTTAAGATGCAGAGCTTCGGCTTTCGATCGTGAGATTGCCTGTTACAAGAATCCTGTTCCATGCTATCTGCGCCACAGCTCTGCTCGTACTTGCGAGCTGGACATGTGCAAGCGCCAATCCAAGGCTTGTCTGTCGAATGCAAATGCTCCAGCCATGCACTGCTAGGCCTCGTCGTACCATCTCACCTGCCCTTTGCAGGCGCACGTCCAGGCATAGCCGCTTTGAGAAATTCTGAGCATGTGTCGAGGTCGTAATCCGCAGCCTCCCAAGAGTAGCTCCAGCTTGCTCTCGCCGAGCTCACTTCCCCGGCTGTACACAAAATGGCCGAGAGAGAGAGCGCGGTCCAAGACTTTCCTCCCTCTGCAGTCTCGTAGACTGAAAGTGTGAAGCACTAGAAGCAACGTTCACCTTGTCATTGATCCGTCCTGGTCTGGTCAACAGGCTGATCCTCCACCATCGGGTTCCTCGTCTCTCCCTCCCTCTCCAACACATTGCCATTCTTCATCACCACGTCGCCCACATCCTCTGCTGCCTCGTCATCTTCGGCCTGGGCTTGAGCCAAAACATCGGCCATACTCTTTCCCTTAAAATTCGTATCGGCGAAGATATCTGTCTCCATGTCGACGTCTTGACTCTCGCGAGGTGTACTGGCTGGCGGTGTTTCAATTGGCGGTGCAGGCGGTGGTGGCGGCGGAGGAGGTGTGTCGAGCTCCATATTCAGGCGCTTGATCGGCGACCCAGCGGGCTCTGGCCCATCGTCGTCACCGCCCACTGCGGCGTCATGTTCTTGCGCATCGCGTTTCCGCTTCAACGTACCCGTGCCGTTGGCCTCGGATGGCGAATGAACACTCGGAGTGTCATCCAGCTCATTGTCCGACATCTTGATGTCTTCGTCTTCGTCTGCTTCAGGGGCTGAGGCTGCTGCTGTCTCACCGTCCAGCTTGGGCTTCTTGTCCTTCTCCCTCGTGGCTTTCTCTGCCTCGTGCTTCTTGTGTTTTTGGTATGCCTTTTCAAAGAACTGTTTGCAAAAGTCCTTGACCTTCTTTACCTGTCGGTCTTCGATCTTCGTAGGGTCTTTGACCCGGCCTGCCTTGTAGTCCGAGGCGACAAGCTTCTTGGCTATTTCTTTCGCGAAACGCTTGAGGTCATCCCGAGGGATTTTGTTCTTGTATTTGTTCATGACGTGCGATATATGGGGGAAGAGCTGAAGCATATTAGTTGCGACCACCGAAGCTCTGAAAGGGGGAGACATTGCTTACAGTGTTCTCGTACAGCTTCTTTTGCTTTTCTTCGTCGTAAGATTTCCACTTCTCTTCCTTCTTGGGCTTGCTAGGCTCTGGCGTGTCGGGTGTGGAGTTCTTGGTTTCTTTGCCGCGCGACGTGACGATGTTGTCGATGATACTTTTGAGTACGTCTTGTTCCGATGGCTGTTTAGGCGGCGGAGGGGGGTCATCTGCTGGTTTTGACGGTCTGGTCCACGTCGTCTGTCCCGATGAAGAATAGAAATATGTTCTACCTTTGTCTTGAGCCGCAAACCAGCCTCGTGGCAATGGTGGGGGACCGCGCTGAAAGGGCAATGGAGGACGCGGAAAGAAATTTGCTCCGGGTCTTTGCAGAGATCGAGGACCGGCTGGCGCGTTGAGCGATGCTGGTCCTCTTGGAGGAGACTTTGATCTTGACCTTGAGCGCTTCCTTTGCTGGGCAGATTCACGACGCTCGAATGGTGCTGGCTCTGTCTTTACAGAGGTTGCTACGTCTTCCTTCTTCTTTCGCGGTATTCTGTAGGCAAGCTCAAGCTGGGACCAAGCATCAAATAATGATGACGCCTGAGTGGCCACCCTGTCGTCTTCGTGGTCGACCAAAGACTGCAGTGTCTTGTCTATCTTTGCATCGACAATCTTGTTCCTCGTCAACCGTGGTAGTCGGTCAAGGATATCAAGAATCTGGAGAATGATGTTCTCATCGTCACGCCATGCCGACAGTTGCGAATTAAGGATCTGGTAGCCGTGAAACCTGACAACCCGATGCCATGCTTGGTCGTCATCGCAGCGTTGAATGCGCTGCAAGAGTTTCACAGCGATCCATTTCTCTTTGCACTGCATGAGTGCAGCCATCACCTTCGTCACGCCTTCGGCGTCAAGCGATTTGGCTTCGAGACTGTCGACATAGTCTTCATCATCTTCGGCCGTCTTCTTCTTCTTCGGCCGTTTAGCGACCATCGTATCCCAGGCTTCATCTTCGTCGATGCCCAAGGCCTCAATCGTCGCAGCGGACAGTTTGGTGGCGCGTTCGGTTTGTGTCTTGCCTCCGATGAAGCCTGTACAGTTTGACTCCCCACAGTAGCACGGCTGCGGGTTGGCGCCGTATCTGTCAACGTTGTAGTTGAAGACGAGTTCCTCGCCGGCTTTGATGTAGCGCTCGGCAAAAATGCCCATACGAAGCTTATCGCCCACTACCCACTTGTCGACATAGCAGTTGGGGTTGCAAGAGTGATTGCAGAAGCGACCCAGGTTTCCTTTCTTGGTAGCATCAATAAACTCACCCTTGCTCAGAGACATGAAATAGAAATGCTTGATGCCTTCTTCATCATATTGTCTCATCCGTTTTCGAAAGGTGCCTTCCGGGATGGTCTCGCCAATGTACTCGAAGATAAAATCATGCGGCCGCAGATCGACGTTGATACGTAGACCGTAGCCTTTCTTTTCAGTTTTGATGACCGATACATCAGCGTACAGGCGTCGAAGGAATCGTTGATTCTGACAATCAGTTCCGCAACTACAGTCATTGGCACATTCCATTTTACAAGCTCGATTGATGCAGTCGGAGTCGTCGCCACAGGCGAGGTTCTGCTTGGTGGCCGCATCTAGACATGATGGTCAGCGCAGAGGATCATGGACGGCAAGACAGTGCAAACTGACCCCATTCTTCGCTGCAGTCGCAGTCGAGAGCATGTTCACTGAAGCCGAGGTATTTATTTTGGTAAGTGCAAGCATCAAGAACTGTAAAAGTAGAAGTGGCTTCGTTTGTTGCATCCGGAAGATGGTCGAAGAGAGGAGCAACACGGGGTGGCAGCTTAGAGGCGGCGCGGGTGCCTTTGGCGGGCTTTGAGGGTGCTTTGGGTTCCGACTTGATGGGCGAGGTGGAGGTCGAGTGGTGACCATTTGCCCCGTCAGGCTCTTTCTTGGCAGTCGACGTGTCCCTATCTGCATCGAGAGGTCGATTTGAGGATGTCGACGCAGGGGATGAGCGCGATGATTTTAATCGCGCGGGTTTGAGAGATGGTGAATCCGAGGGGCTTGCCGAGTCTTCATGCTTGATGGCGGCTACGCGGGCGGTGCTGAGCTCGTGTGCAAGCTCACCATCCACCGACTCTTCGCGCTTGACCTCGACTGTCGCCCCATCATTTCCAGATGGCGCCGTCGAAGATTCTCTGCTGTGTTGGCCCATGTCCACGACGATTCAGCCGATTTCGCAACCCGCGGAGATGTTTGTGCTCTAGAATGAGGGCAGGTTGAATGCGTGCAGAGATTTCACCGACTTTAAGGTGCATCTAACTGAGACGCGGCAGTCAACCATCAAGCTCCAGCAGAATTGAAACCCCGCAGATCTTCCTCGGGAATGGATGCTCGATGAATTCGTACGGTATCCTGATGGCGCTGTGACGCTTATCGAGAATATTCTGACCGGCGCATGAGTTGAATCGAACAGCGAGGACGAGGGGCTCTTAATACATCACTGCCAAAACTTTCCAAGATGCGGAGAATCTATAGTAGTGAATGGCAGCAGCTGGATCTGCAGCGACTGCGAGCGATGTGTTGAGGCAAGAGCGACCGAACAGCGGTGAATGATGGACCTTCGAAACAGCGAGACAGACTGGTGGCGCCGTGCCTTCATGTCCATGCGCAAAGGCACGATATGTAACCAATGAACGGATTCCAGGACCAACCACGCTTGAGAACGGTCTGAGTGCGAATCCTGATCCGCCAGATGCAGACGAAAAAGAAAATGGAAGTCAAAACGGGGGCGCCCTGAAGCAACCTCAGATGAGGATCTGACCTGATATGGAGTGAAGGGATAGAAAAGGCTGAAGCTGATTCCTGAAGCCCTGCAGCTTATTCGGCCCATGCCAAGACCAAAGCCTCCGACATCCGCTTCCCAAAGACAAAGCGCACTGGCAGCTCGGCCGCTTGCTCAGGTCACGTCGCTGTCACACTCGCCAGTCATCACTGTCATGTGTCTCTTCCCTCGATTACTTCATACGGCTCTCCGGTGAGCCGTCCGACTGCTGAACGTCGGCCCTTCAAAATTGGCGGCTGCTGCACCCATAAAGCCTGCACTCCCGCCTGTCTAGCCATGTTCCCGACTCTGCCTAAATCTATGAATCCAGCTGTCCAAGTAACCAGGGGCTGAAAGGGGGCATGATCCAAGACAAAATGCGCAATGTAGGTCCGTCGCCCGTCGGGTCGTTGAGCGGCGTAGGGCGGGTGGTATGACAGTTGACGAAACGATATTCCATGGCTCGCAGATTTTTAGGCGCTTCCGTCGCCGCCTATCTCTGATGCTGGTGGCAATCGCTTTAACTATACTGTACCGTCAAAGCCAAGGGAAGCCCAAGCTTCCCCGCAGTCCAGATGCTCTGCAGAATGCGAGTCGCAACCACGGCAGCATTCCCAGAATCAGTTCGCTTCATCTTTTGATCGTGTTCGGCTTTTGCTCTTCACCAAATCCACGAAACCCATGAGGGAGGTTCTGGCTTGTCGTCCCGCATCTACTGCCTTACCTTTCCACATCGTGGAGTGCCTGCCGGGCGATTGTGGACTACCACCCGCGGGCTCTTCTACTTCGCTCCCAGCTCCCAGAGGTGGTGATGCAGAGGAGATTGGCCTGGAAGTATCCTCCTCTTTCGCTTTGGCGCGGTCTGCCTTTTCGGCTGCAATCCACTCCCGATGTTCTTGTCTTCTCCGTTCGTACTCCTCTCTGGCTGCTTGTCGAAGTGCGCGGCTGACCTCGGTTACCCGTGCTTTTCGAGTAGAAAACTGAGTATAGTCCTTGATTTGGTTTTTGGCTTCTTCGCCCTTAGCCGCCCATTTGCCTGCCAAACCACTGATAGCCATCAACCTCGCATCTACGCGTCTTGTCAGATAGACATTCGGCTCCTTCTGCTCCTCTTTCGCCCGAGCCATTATCCTCTCAATTTCGTCTCGGTAGGCGGTTTCGTAAATGTCCACATCCGCTGCGCCGGGGCTTTCGCTGACAATTGGTACGCCGTCACCACTGGGAATAAATGTGCTGTCGTCGTCCGTCATACTGCTGGTGCCAGAAAAAGTCGATGGGCCTATGAAGAGGTACAGCTTGTCTTCTAATGGGTCGTGGGCATGGCCCTTGTGGCCGGTGTCGTCAATGGTATATGCATGAGGTTTAAGTGATCGGAAAGGCGGTAATTTGTCCGGGTCGAGCTGCTCAATTTCTGCGATGGTCTCCATCCTCGACATCGCTTCATCTGCGGCAGTACTCGCGTGGCTCAAGGGAACCTTTCCTGATCCGCCTCCGTTCGATTCTTCGGCCTTCGTAGTGTCGTCTATGCTTAGAGTAGGTATTGGTCGTACTTTCAGTTTGTTCACGTCTTCGGAGATCCTATCTATTTGCTGTGACTCTTCTGAGCGCTCCTGGCCAAACACATTGAAGCTGTGCGATTTCAGAGGCAGCGGCGTGCCTTCTGTGGGCATGCTTGTGGGAGGTTGAGAAAAACGTGCACCTCCTTGCTCACCCAATATGGAGGTTATTGCACGGGACTTATCTTTCCCAATCAAAGCCTTGAATTTGTTGACGGCTTTCACCTACAGAGCATTCAGTGATCCACTCAGGTTATTTTAGGGGCATAGGACGCACGACCGTCATAAGATTTCTCATGTTGTCAGTGATCGCCGCATTCATCTCAGCTTCGGTCGGGGGTTCGACAAGGTCGGAGGTGTTTTCTTCTTCCGAGAGTAGCGTGTCTTCGCCCTTTTTCGTAACCCAGGGGTGTTCCTGAAGACAATCAGCATTTACCAGAATATCAATGAACAAGCGCTACCCTCAACTCCCGCATCTTGATACGTTTCTGAGGGTCTTTCTCGAGTATCCGTCTCATCAAATCCCGAAAGTCCTCATTTGGTTCTTCGTCTAAGTTGGGCTCTTCGGTCTTTATTGCCTCGTAGAGCGCGAAAATCTGGGTCTTCTCGAATGGAATCCGTCCAAACTTCAAACAGTACAACGTCACACCCATCGACCAGATGTCCGCTGCTCGCCCTGAGACATCGCCATGGCGAGCAACACAAAGTTCAGGCGGGAGAAATGCTGGACTCCCTGCAGATTTGGCAGTAAGCATTTCCGAATCTTTGGCGAACATTTCGGAAACACCAAAATCGACCACCTTGAGCACATCGTCCTCGGTGACCAGGCAGTTGTCGGGCTTGATATCACGGTGTACCACGCCTTGGGCGTGCAGATATTCGATTCCAAGAATCAGGTCCCGAAACCAGTACCTGCACACATGGTCCGGGTATGGATCTGCTCTCTCATCCAGGCCGACCTTCATAACGACGCCCTTCTTGCACATCTCCAAAACCATATACAGCGAGTCTTCTGACGGATCATCCAACACTTCAATGAGCGACACCAGATTCGGGTGGTTCAGTTTCTTCATGATAGCGATCTCTTCCTTGATGAGATTTATTGGACTTGATTTGGAGTCTCCATCGTTGCCAAACCCGCGGTGTAGCGGAGAGTTGAAACCTTGCAGGGCTCCACGGCGTCGCTGAGAGAGTGGTTTCCTGAGGATGTGTGACTGGGCTCGCTTGCGGAGTCGGGCTTTGGAGAACTCTTTGACGGCCTGTGTAGAACAGTGTAAGTGAACTTTCAGGAACCGTGCCCAATAATCGTACATATTCCTTGCCATACTGATCGATAGCCAAATGGACTGCCCCAAACGACCCACGGCCTATTTCTTGCTTGATAACATATTGATTGATACGATGTTCCGCAACTCCGTCATCCTTGCTGGTGACATATTCGGATCGTGCATTGAGGGATTCCTGCAAAGGTTTGATAAGACACTGCGCCGAAAGGGCTTCGAGTGTGATCTACCTTGACCTGCCTTGCAGAGGAGGGGGTGCGACGGTGGTGGCGCGATGGCGTACTATATTCAGGACTGGACCTGCAGAGGCGTTAGACAGAGACGCGTGGTCATCATCTCCCAAGGTCAAAAATCTTACAAGTGTTTGACTATCGGGGGCTTGGTGGGAGTGGAAGCGTTGGTGCTTTCGTCGCCGGGATTTCCATGTGACTGCACCAAATCGCGGGGCTGAGTGTTGCTCATGGGAAGGGGGACACCTTCCTCCGCCGACGTGGACGTAGGCGACGCAACGATATCCATGACGCACTCGACATTGAGCTGATGCCTTTGCCGTTGTGATGAAGAGATAAATATCGAGCTGGGGTGACCCTAGCTCTGGATGCTATCGCCGGCACCGATTGACGCTGAGCCGCGAAGGGTCGACGATCGCGCATGTCAGACTCGAGCACGAGCTCCCCGCCGCACCTGCCATTCCTGACTCTCTCCGGTGTAGGACTGTCTCATGGTCATCCCAAGATCTTGTTACTCAAGGTCATGATAAAAACAACTGAGAGTCAAGAAACTGGGCTTCGGAAGGGAGTCGATCAATCATCATCATCGATCGTCTCTCCGGTCATTGATCGCATAGTCGGCTTCCAGATGCGTGTGTGTTGACCGGTTTTCCTCGACAACACAGGCTCCGTCGAGCGAGATGGTGGTCTATTCTTTCTACATATTCGACAGACATGGTAAGGATTTTGTGCTGTTCATTATACATGTCTCGCCCAGTTCTGATCCATGCAGCCGAGTGCATCTATAGGAGACGATGGCTGCCTCCGTCCATCTCCACTACCGGCAAAACCTCAAGACCGTCTTCACAGGCATATGTCAACGGCGCTTCTCAACCACGTGCTGCGCTGAGCGCGGATGATGATGCAAAACTCATCTTTGGCACCGTATTCTCGTTGCGGAACATGGTGCGGAAGCTGGGAGGTGAAGATGATAGGTCGCTCAGTCAGTCATGGTGTCGAGGCTGTTGCTGACTGGTAATTCCAGCTTTCTCTCCTATCGAACGTCTCAATACAAACTTCACTACTACGAGACACCTACCAATACCAAGTTCGTCATGCTCACGGACACCAAGTCGGGATCCATGCGGATAGCGTTGCAGCAAATCTACGTCAATTGCTATGTCGAATATGTGGTCAAGAATCCGTTGTCGCCTGTGGAACATCCAGGTGGTGTCGGCGTGAATAACGAGCTGTTCGAAGCCAGTCTGGAACAATTCGTGGTATGCTCGCTTCCAGGGGACTCTATGGTGCCGAATTTAACACGACAACTAGGATCGAGTGCTCAACGCCTCCTGAGGCATTCGGAGTCGAAAGTTGGCTCTAGATGCGGAGTACCTAATTACGGATCCATGTTCTCAGTCCGCATGGACCGCGAGAGATCAGCTGTGTGGTCTAGGCTCTCTTCTGACCTGCTGACCATACCTCATCTCCTAGAACGCCGCGGTACCAAGATCAGCGTCTAGTACGGTCCGAAGCGGAACCGTCGAGCTCCTGGAACGCTGCCAGACATGTTGCAGCAGATATGTATGGACGCTGAAATGCCGGTCACAGAAATCACAAGCAACCGATGTATCACTTTTAGGCCCGGATACAAGTCACGAGGCCGCTTCGGACGTCCTTGTCCGCGAAGCTGAGTCCCCTCGACACATCCAAGCGAAAGTGGGCGTCACCCTCGCGCCTTGCCGCACCGCTATTCTAGACGCTCGAATTGCGAAAGCGCTGGTATGGTATGCATGGGTGTGGCACCAGGCATGTCGCGTGGGATCTCCGGGACCTTAAGGTCCAGTCATGCAGCGGCTCCGGATCATCGGCGGCCCACGTTCAGCGCGTAAAGGATCTTCAGGCTCACGAAAGTCCGAGAGACAATCTGGTCACCAGAGAATAAACAGCCAATGTGAACTCATAGTGAATGCTCTCGTTGTTGATTGGACATCCGGGCAAAATCCTTAGTGCCGAGCTAGAGTCGACGCTACAGGATATTCCGGCGAATCACAAAATTCGTATCGAGAAATCACTCGAAAGTCCAGAAAATCGTCTACGCGAAAAGTCTAGGCCGGTTTCCCACTTTATCAAAGATTCTCAGGTCTTACAGAGACATTATTTTCAAGAGTACAGTGTCCCATAAGACCGGGATGTCGCGACGTGTCTCCAAATCTCGTGCCGATTCTGGTTGTCTCCGCAAGTAAAGGCCTGTAGCTGGCCTAGACCTGCAGTGGCCACGATGCGACTACGCCGCTCGTGGGTGTCATGACCTTGAATACGCCACCTCATCCCACTTCAAAAGTAGGGATTTGTAAAATCGGGACCATCCTAACTTTGTGGGACAGGTGCAGCTCTCATATCTGGGGTGTTGGGAACCGGCGTACGGCTGATGGCGGCCGACATCAACTGGTCGGATTTGTGCTGAATCACCACTATCAAGGAGTGGTGAACTTTGACGGGAAGCGGCATGGTAGTAGTCAACATACGGAGTACTCCAGACATAGACGTACACGAAATGACCACTGACAGCCGTTACGCAACGATGCTGAAGTCAACATGAAAGGCAAAAATGACACAGCAGTGAAACCTCGTGAGCCCTGGGAAGAGGTACGAACAAAGGACACAGGGTTCTTGATATTCACTCGTCCTGCGCAATGGTTTCTGCTCCCAGATGTCATCATGTATTAAATGCTTCTCATAGATGGTAGATCGTTACAACGGCTGGTCGGATTAGTTCAGTTGTTCAGCGGATAATTGAGGCTGGGTGAAATATCGGTGAAGCCGTTGGGCGGCACGCTGCTGACCTGTCAGTCAAAAGTGGCCACGGCGTGGCGACTCTGACAATATGCAGAAGCTGGCTTCCTGTGTACAGTCGCGACCGGCACTCGATGTCTGCTGACATTCGAATGGGAGACGCTGTGTTCAGTCACCGTTCCTCGAGGCCGGAAAAGGTACCACTGGTGGTTGGGATACCTTGCACCGATGGGACCGTTTTCAAGACACCTTACTCCGTACTCGTCCTCTGTTCTTCAAGATGGAATGCTCGACCACTGCAGATTTGTAGCTGACTGGCCATCGATGGCATCGGCCGTCTCGCGAGCTTCAGCTGGTTCCGAGATGTCAACTTGTGCTGCTTTTTGGATTTCGACACGCACTGATTTCGGCCGCGGCCGCCTTGGCTGCTGGTGAGCGATGACTGTTTAGGTTCTACGGAGGATTGAGGCCTCTGGGTATCAGGGCAGTTGGTCGTAATGATTCCACATTAGATACGCACCAGGCAGGCATGCCTGGACCTCATGCCATCGATAATCGTGGCTTTCTGTCCGGCTTTTCCATCTTCGTCCTGCACATTGTCCCATCACGTTCTAGGTCCTCCGAACATTACGATCCTCTGGCCCAGCACACTATCTCAGGGCGCCTTCTGAAATCACCCAGATTCGAGGCTGCTTGAGGCTTGATAACCCCAGCCCTGCGCCATCTCCAACATGCATCCCTTCACGGACCGGGGACTTTCGCTTCCTTGACGCCATCTCTCGGATTGTCGCAACACTCAAGTAATAATAATCGAGTCAGACAAAATCCACAGCCGGCGCAGAATTGGCGGCCCCTGGTGGCTTCAGGGGTCTGAGGGGCAGGTCGAAGCGCAGTCCTCGGGTCCACACGAAAAGCATCCCTGGACCGTTTGCGCTTCCTGGATCTTCTAGCCTAACTAGCGTCTTTTTCAGAGGATCGACCCCTGCCGCTCCTGCCCAGCATCTGCTTTCCTACCCTAGTCCAAGTGTGAGGCATCGAAACGTTGTTGACCCAACGTCGTATTCTCACACCCAATCCACCACCATGGTTGCGTTTTGTCATGTTCAATTTGCTCCCGTCTTGCCATGCTTCTCACCCATGCCACGCTGTTGGTTCACCAAGCTCAAGCCATTATCTGCCTATTCGCTGCGTTTACTGTTGCCAAATCAGGCACCGTGCCCGCCATTCCATCCATGCCTGCCATTGGCAAACTAAATGGCGAGGATCAAAGTGGTGGAAAATACGCAATCGCGTCACTGGCTGCTTCTCCCTCATGAGGCTCATGCTAGCTGTTGCTCGCGCCCATCTGTTGTTGCTCTAGCCTCCATCTGTTGGTGCTCGAGACTTGGGACAAGCGATTGGGTTGACGGCGCTTGCCATAGTTTTGCCCTGTGCCAGTCACCCGAAATGGCTGCGGCGTGCCTGACTGCGAGCTCCACCATCCCACCGATTGTGGATTCCATCCACCACCGAGCCCGATGAAATACTTCGTCCGCCGTCGAATGGAGTACTACGACGCTGGTACCTGCCTTGGCTGCAACAGGCCAACGAGACGAACAATTCACAGTCAGCTGCAGGTCCCAAGTGCCTCAGGAACCTGTGCTACCACTCAACAGGTCTCACTCGACTGGGCTGGCATCGACTTTTCCGAATCCTAACAAGTCCTCCTCCCCACCGTATCCTCGTCTCGTCGTGACTCTTGACATGGGGCAACCCTGATACACTCGACTGTTCAACAACCAAAAGTGACCACTTTCGCGCGTCTCAAGCCCGGCTCCATGAGTTCTCTCTTCTGACCCTCGCTCTTTTCGTCTAGCCCCGGGAGATCTCTGACCAGCAGTCATTGTCCTCTTCATATTCACCTCACTATCACCCAACCCTCCATCACAACATTTCCTCCCACACTTGCCGTCGCGGCGGCCTATACTACGTCCTGCGGCTTGAATCGACAACCCTCCCGCTCAAGAACACCGATCCCAGCAAGGCGAGCCGCTGTCATGATAGTATAGTGTCGACCAACCTGGCTTGACGGCTTTGCGAACAGTCGATTCGAGATGTCCTCAACGTCATCGCTTGGGGGTTTGTGCCCTCAACCGTTTCTACAGGAAACGCTCTTTCCACTGGATGGCGGATGTACGTACGCGGCCACTCCAAGGGTCCGCAGCTTTGCTGATGACTCTCAGTTGTTGGCGGGCGGTTTTGCTTGCCATTGTCGACACTTCAACCAAATTTGACCTGTTGCTTACCATGCCCGTTAACCGACTGGACGTACTCGGATGGTAAGTTGGCCTACAGACTCGCGCTCGAAAGGTTTGGCTGAGATGCGGCAGGCTTTGAAGCTCGCACCGAAATCGCAAACTGGGTCAATGTGGCGGCCTTTGTACTATCAGTATATCTTCTCCTATCTTTCGCTGTTCTCCCAGTCAAGTACACCCATAGACACTACCTAAGTGTCTGCCTTACACTGGGAGTGGTATTTATCGAGGTCAGTCACACGACGCATCCTTGATCTTCCGTCACTGTGGCTCACACTTGGAGTGACAGCTTGGTTTTATTATTCCATTGGGTACCAAACCAGCACAATGCTTCAACGAAATTACTCCCAACGACATGAAGTCCAGCGGCTCATGCGCCATCAGCGGTGCGTTCTTGTTGTTCGGCGGTTGGGCCGTCGTCATATGGGTCTTCTGCAGGGCCCTCGCCCTCCATCTCCAGATCTGCTGGGAAGTCACTCTCGGCAACCTGTCCTTCTATGTGATGCTGGCGTTCGGATGGCTGATCCCCATCGTTGGTCTGGCATTGACGCTGAGTCTGACTGGTGTATCGTTCCGCTTCGGGAACGTCTGCCACATCAACCACAAAGATGCCTTGCAAGATTATTGGGGTCCATTGCTGGCTTTTGCGGCTTTAGCCCTGGTCCTTCAGTTCATCACGATTGGCTACTGCGTGCAAGTCTATATCAAGAGTCTCTTTGACGAACAGCAGACGACAAATACCAGCTCTCAACCACCGACCTATAATGGCAGCATGAAGACAATGACTGCCAGGCAGACGTATCGCCGAGTCAAGAGGGTCGTTGAGCTCCAATGGCGTGGCGCCAGCATTGTCCTTGTCATCATTGCCGAGGTTGTGTTCTTTTCGGTTGTCTTCGTGTCGATGGACAACAGTACCCAGCTCAATGCTTCTCTTGTGGCAAAGGCGAAGCCTTGGCTGGCCTGCTTGTCAGAGAAGGGTGGTGACAAGAACCAGTGTCTGCCTCTGGCGAGTGGCTTGGTCAAGTCCGAAGCGGTTGTTCTGACTGTTCTGATCCTTCTTGGGGTAAGACTTGTCCCGGGCTCTTCAATTCGTTGGCCATGCTAATCGCTGCTGCAGCTGAGTGGGTTCTGGTGCTTGATGTTCATGGGCAGGTGGTCCATGACCCATGGCTGGGCAGAATTCTTCCGTACGAAGCTGTTCCGGAAGAGCGAGTTTGTCTCGGCTGATGCCAGACGATTGTCGAACGATCCTCGTACGTACGAAATGCTGAGCGCAGCAACGCCCCAACTGAACATCCAACCTCCAGATCGAGCTTTGTCTGGTCCAAGAATGAAGGAGTTCGAACACGCGGATGCGAAGCAGGACTTCTACGCCTCAGCCCGAACCTATGTCACTCCTGTATCGAGCTTTTCCCAGCCTAAGGCGCCTATCCAGCACAGAGACTGGGATCCGAGGGCAACACATGCACGTCCTATGACGACCCAGGAGTTCGACTGGAAGATATCACAACTCCCCGATTGAACACAGCATACGACGATTTTTTATTACTCCAAGCTATCTGCCGCAATTTCAGCGTGTGGCGTTGCGGGCTTTCCCGGGACAGACGAATTTCGTTATGTCACATCCGAATGGCGGCAAATTGTTTGAGCATCTACCTGCGGGCTTCAGTGTTTCAACATTATTCCAGAGGGTTATAAGTCACGCGACTTTCCATTTAGCGACATTAAGGACATTGCAGACGAGGGAGACATACCTGTACAGCACAGAATTGTACAAATGGGAGACGACAGCATTTCACAACCGTAACCATGCGCAAAAGGGAGTGGTTTTCCCGTACCATGAGGACGATATCATCACATGCAGCAACCGTTCGAACGAGCGAATCCTTTTCCATTGATTTGAGATTCGGAATACAGCAGGCAGTCGCTTCACAGCGCGAAAAGCAAGCATGTCAAGGGTTGGACGAGGCGAGGATAAGTCAGCGTTCAAGCCCGAACGGAAGGAGAGATTCATCCTACATTTCACTTGTCATATCACCGAGAAGATATACCATGTTATCGTTGGAAGATATACGGCGGAGGGCCTTGGGTCTTATCGAAGCCGCGCTTACTTTTGCTTAAAAAGGAGCAAGCATTCGTGGATGATGGATGGAAAGATGCAGAGCCACTCGAAGAAGTCGCATCGAGGGAAGCCAGCTGTTGGAAACGGGCATCGATGGGGAGTCAAAGTTGAGAGAAGAGGCATAGCCTTCAGAAGAGATTAACATCTGACAGAGTACCTAGAATCAACACTTTACAAACAGATATGCGGTCTTGCGTGCGAAGTCGAGTCTGCATCATGACATCCCTCCCCGTAAAGCTCTTTGACCTTCAGGGTCTCGGCGAATCTCACCGTTTCAAGTTCGCTCCCCCCTTTGTCACCATCACCACTCGCGCGAGGGTAATGAATCTCGTTCCCGTGCGTATATCATTATCCTGCGTCTCCCAGATTTGTCTCCCTCGCTGACGCCAATGCAGATGTGAACCTCGCTCCGCCTTTGTCGAGATCGAGGCTGGAGACTACAGAGGACCGTTGCAGCTCTGAGCATGACGGCATCTCGACGTCCTGACCTGGTGCACCCATATAGATACCATGCATTCGTCTAATTAGGCCCAAACTCTCACTAGCGTCCGAGGCGTTCCATCACTCTTCTTTTATCTCCGAAAAAGATTGGCGGGAAACTGCCGACCGGTGGCCCCTGGCGACCCTGGCGAGCTCTGAGAATTTGGGCGTCCGGCTATTATTCCTTTCGGGGGAACCATCACTTTCCACGTGCCCGTACCTCGTATCCCCAGGATCCCCTGTCCGCTACGAGGGTCCCCTGCTGGGCTTGAACTCTGCAGGTGTTATCCTTGGGGACATTATTTCCTCGCGCTTGCTCTCGCAAAGGCGCGCCTCTACTGCGTGGAAGACATGTACCGCAATCGGACTAGTGTTTGTGCCGTGTCTGGGGAACATGCAGGAACTGTTTCATCACACCGGGCCACGCTCCGAGTTGCGAAGTCGCCACTTTGGCAGTGGGTGTGGTGGGTGTGCAGTACGAGTTACAGTACTTTTCAGGACGTCAGCACATTAGTTCCACTACTGTGCTTCCGACGCGTCGACGTGTTTGCTTGGACCACCTTACAGTATGTACTGACAAGGCTTCGTTGTTGGGCCGTGTACGTACTCCGTACTCCATCTACCACCAAGTACGGAGTACTTTCTACTGCAACCCTACTTCCCACGACGCAACGAACCCGAATGTTTGGGGTTCACCATGTATGCATCCCCAGCGTACTGCCCTAGCTAGGTGGCACTCCATTGCGCGCACGCGTACTTCGGCTCGTGTCTGCACGTTAAATTGTTTTCGTCTGTGGTGGCGTTGGCGCACTCCTTCGAACTTCAGATACGGAGTACACCTTACTGTACACCCACCTTGCGCCGGACGGCCAAAGCCCAAGCCACCTGTGGCCTGTCAACCGTTCCGCTGCTCGCCGGTTGGGCCTAGGAGCCTTTCTCATTCGAATTTGAAGCCGTCAAACCATTGACATAAAGGGCTCATTTCGGACAAAACAACGTGGCTTCACGCCACAAAAGACAAACAGACACCCAGACATGTCGGACAATGAATCTGATGACGTGTCCTAGTCCTCCGTGCTCCGTACTCCGCCTCGGATAATTTCTTGTTCGATCGGAAGGAAACCCTTCACGCGCCGTCTCTGATCACTCCTCACACGGTCAGGACGTGGCCTCTTGAGACAAGTCAAATCAGATGGCTTGCGCGAGGTTCTCCAAGCGTCGTCTCAGCGTATCTGCACGCATGTGTGTATACGAGGACGCTATCTCTCTATCGCAAACACTCCCAGTTGCATACGACAGGCAAATTTCCCGTGCGCCAGCCATGCGAGCCAGCGTCCTTCCAAGGTAAGCCGGACCTGCCGTGGAAGCAGATATCAGCGTGCTCCGACAGGAGAACTAGCGGAATAGGATGCATACTACTGTAGTATGCACCGTGTTCGTCCAGGGCTTTTAAAACTTGGAATCTGAATTCCAGGTCCCAAATCCTTGCTAGTGGTGTTGAGTTCCCATTCCATGCATGGCGCATGCGTGGGTGCGCAAACCGATGGTCCGTCAGCCATTCACCAGGAGCAGGGCCCGATTGCCGTACACAGTACCGGGTATGACAGTACGTGCACTTGAGGTCGAGTCGAACCCAGCCCCGAGACTTGCGACGAGGAGTTGTTCGATGCTGATTGCTTCCTCAGTGCCGTTGACTGGGCTCACGGCCCCCACTCACTGTACCTGCCTGCCTGCCAACAAGTCAGCCAGGAAATCAGAAGGAATATGGCCATGACCAGGAACACTAAATACGAACACGAGCACGAGCACGAACCATTCAGCGGGTGCCTGCATCATCTGTCTGCAGGAACGTACAGTACGTATCTCCGTCTCCTCTCCATGCCCATTACTCCATCGGGCCTGATACTGCCATACTTGCTTACGGGGGACAAAGTCCAGCTACGACGACGTTTAATTACGGATGGAGTAAAATCGACGTTGAGTTTCAATCAAGCCCCGCCCCATGCGATATTACCTCGCTACTTCCCACGTGGGCATTACCTGGACTGTGTACTGATGCTACATGCGGACTGCTCTCTTCCCCTCTTTCTCGTTCTTCCTTTCTTACTGACTTCGGCAACACTCTCGGAATGACAGGGTCTTCGAGGACCGGGACAAAGTCCAGCATACTTGACTGTGGGACATGAGCTCCGTCCGAGCTTACCTCTACGTCACATCACCACCACCACCATCACCACCAAAGTACGAAGTACAGTACGGTGTGAGCATACAGTATCAGATCAAGGCAGTTACTGTTGAATGAGCACATCTTGAGTGGACTACGGAGTATGTCTCCTTTACTGCGCATCATGGCCCTTGGGGAAGTTATAGATGCGGAGGGGGAGGGTCATTGGTTGTCGATATCGTGATGCTTCTCTGCTCCAAGTTCCCATGCCTCTATGTCTCTATGCCTCTATGTCTCTGTGCCTCGTCCATCTATCACTCCACGCGGAACGGAAGACCGAGGCCGTAATGCAGGAATGCAAAACAGTCCTCCGGCAAGGGAACACTCCCTCGGCAAAAGAACAGTGCTCCGGCAAAAGAACAGTCCGCGGGTAAGAGTCCCGTGTACGTACACACCGCAGATTTACATCTCTGGTACGAGGCGGATCCCGACATTGCAGGCCCAGAATACAGAGCACTCAGCAAAGAGCATGTGGTCCCGTTCCCATCAAGACCTATCCCCATACCGGGCAGTGCGATGAGTAGTATAAACTCTACTGTAGTGTATACCTAGATGGGGACTGAATGGATATTCTGCCACAATGGTACTGCACATACTTGAAAACTTACGGCTCCAAACCCAGTGTCAAGACACCACGAACGACGCAACGTTGCATTCGGAGACCAGTAGCTTTGGATGCACTACTGTGCACGTGTTACCACAGTACTGGGAGTCCACTCACAACAGCTTCATCATGCAGGCTTGTTGACAAGTGGGTGAAGACGTCCACTTGGAAAGATCAACTGCTTGTTTTGCTCCAGGAAGAGGTCGTTTCAGCTTCTCGAACCGAACATGGCGCCCGTCCGGCGGATAAATGATCCTCATGATGTTGTGACTGCATCCACTGCTGAGTTCTTGTATGCTAGGGGTTGCAGAAGGTGGAGGACCGCATCCATAATACGAGGTATGCGTATTCGTTCTCCCAGGCCTAGTCACTTACAACCTCCGTCTCAGGGTTGCGCTTCTGTAGCCACTCGGAACAAAACGGGTCTTGCCGAGACTGGGCGTGCATGCTTGGACTGTCGATCAACGACTGACTCCGGACTCACCCACCTCTTTGGTTTCTGGGTTGAACTGACAGAGCTCGTGTCCGTGGTGCACCACCGGGTGAAGCAGACTGAGGAGCTTCATTGCCAAGGCATCGCAATGTATACTGTATCTCCCTACATCCTGGGCCCGCGGGACCGCTCCATGTTCAGAACACAGAAGGAAAGCACAGCAATGGGCTTTGTCAGACGTGCGGCATGCGAGGCGGAGCGAGGCAACTGCCAAGAGCGTGATTTCCGCTGATGTGGACGTTGGCGAGGATAGTCGACCACAAAAGAGTGCCTCGAGTCATGAGAACGCACTGCTTAGGTCAGAGTTCTGATGTTGAAGGCTCAGGTCCTCTCAGGGACACTATGCTCTGGACGACAGCAGCTATGCTGTGGGAGAAAGAGTAGGTGCCCGATTCCAGATGCTGTCACCACTGGAAAGGAGGTCCACCATTGTCTCAGAGAGTCGCATTCGATGGCGTCTTGGAAAGTCGTACCTCGCACGTATGTCTGAATCGAAGCCTTCTTGTTCAGTGTCGTTGCTGACTCAAGCTCGCTGCCGAAACAGGTGAATGCATGTTGCTGCAGGTACGCGAAGTGCCGCGGAACATTTCTCTCGCTTGAGGTTGCCGGATCCTGCATGAGAGGATTCGTGTGCCTGTCCCCAGGTAGGGAGTTTTCCATACACAGTACTCCATAGAGACAGCCCAGAGTCCACGGGCGCCACTCTCGAGCCTGGTGTTGATCCACTATACCTCGTTTGGAAGGATTCCCTAGCGCAGTAGCGCTTACCGCGGACGTCCCTCCAAAACCGTCAAGATGGCGCCCTCCCGCGCGGATGCTGAAACCATGTTCTTCGTTGCTTACGAGTCGCATCTTGGGAGAGTGGGCTATCGAGAAGGACTCCCTGGGTGGGATTTCCGCGACTGGGCTGCGAACTATTGAACTGACCAGTGTTTCAGTGTGGCAGGTCCTTTGCGTTGGTGTTCTGAATTCGCAGTGCGGAGCTTTCACGTACAGACGTTGAAGTCCTCATGTTTAGGTTCCGATCTTCCGATCGGGCGTACTTGAGGAGGACCCATTATGTAGTGTTGATGAATACTCTACAGGCCCTAGATGGCACCGTTGTCTCAGCGCGTTTTGAGTTGACATAGTGCGAAGGAAAGACAGACAAATTTGGGAGAGCCTTGAAATGACAACTCGTCTAGGGCGAGGACCAGCAACTGAATGGTTGAGACCGTGGACATGTGGGCGGACAGCAGCGTAGATGACCGACCAGTAAATGCGTGGGCCTCGATGTGGAAGGAAGAATGAGGTGCTGAGGGGAAGCAAATAACACCCACCGTGGACTAGCATCAACTGATGCTTAAGATGAGATGGCAAAGGAGACGCAGATGTCTGCCTCTTTCCCGAAGTTCGAGCTGCTTGCCTCCGAGGCAAGCACGTGTTTCTGCCAGTTGCGGCTTGACGGAAAGCGCTCACTGGACGATTCCTGCAGGAGAGGGACTGAGCCAATGAACGAAAGACGGGGTATGAGGTCGAACAGACCCTTCTGTTGCGCGTCCCGTACTCACAGTGAATGACGTTCGTGAAAAGGGGCAGGTACATCGCACGATTCCAGGCCACTTCCGGAAGGAGCCGACTTCTACCCCAGCGAGCACCATGGAAGCATGGCCTCGTTCCTCCCTTTGTGCAAAGCAAAGATTCGCTAGAGGGATGTAACCTTTCGCCCATGCACAGTCCTCCACTGAGCAAGAAGGACCGTGTTTGGTAATTGAAAGGTCAAAAGGACTCCATATAGGCACGATAAAATATTCCTTCAGTCATCGCGCATGGAGCATAGTCACGACGCTGTACACACAAATGCCATGTTCGAATTGTTTTGCAAGGGAAATGAAACGATGAAAAGTCGGCATTGGATGAAGAAGTGTGTTCTGGAGAGCCACTTCACAGGCTCTTTGGACTTCCAAGTTCTTGTTGGCCTGTGAAATCCATACCGAGTATCGAAGTCGCCGCCTTAGCAGAAGCCAGCTGGCATGCTCGATATCGTCCCGTCTGCTTCGTTGCAGCTGATGAAGGTCGGCTGCACATCGACCGTCTCCGTTCGTCACCTAGTCATGCTTCGCAGATCGCCAGCCTTGACTGCTTCTTCTCCGATTTGCATTATTTGTCGTGGTATGGAGCGCCTGAAGTTTGAAATATTTCCAGCGTTCGAACATTTATGCCGTATCTCTCTTTCCCTCTTTCACCTCCTTCAGCGCCTTCATCGTACCGTGGAGCGCATGCTTGTGGTTCCTTCGGAATTTGGGATCCGTGCCCTTGAGAGAGGGATATCTGAAGGTCTTTGGCTTCTTGATGCTATTGTCATGCGCGCGCGATTGTCAGTACTCAGCCACCTTCTTGGATGTCCAGCAAGCGTCAAAGTCGAGGGGTAGTCGTACCCGTTCTTGTGAGCCTTCTTGGCTTGGTTGTGCTGAGACGAGTTCTTTGATTCTGCAAAATGTCAGCGTGCGCACGCAAGAGTACACTAGTCTGACTACTTACTGGCCATCTCGACGGTCTCAACGAGGTGCAAGTAGAACGTGCGGATGTTGAAGTTGACCCTGTCTCCAATCTCAAGCGTGAAGTTCGTGCAATTTGCGATTGTGGGCAGAAGTTCGGCAGGTAAGCCGGGTCTTGGCAACGCGCTAACTTGAAACTGGCTACATCCTACGGAGTACAGCCTGATGGACTCGACGAGGCTCAAGCTACGCACATTCTTCGGCAAGATAATGACAACACTTCGATGGCATTTTCAGTCTTCTGCTATCTAATTTCATTGAACCGAATCTGCGTTGGTCAATATGTCTTCCGAGTAGCAAAGAACTCCTTGGTATCTCATGCAGGTCATTTTACGCTCCAAAACCACGTCATGCTTTGCGGCTCATTCTTCACATCTGTCCGCCCTGGGCGATAAACTTTGGGAAGAAGGTCTTGAACGCCTTAAGTTCCATGGTCGCCAACTTTTGCAAATAGTCATTTATGAGGGTATCATTCATGCCCATTGTCCTCAACTCGTTTTCTTGCAGCCACGTCAGGTATTGCTGCCCAGTCTTGGTGTAGATGGTCTTCTGTAAATTGGCAGCCTCTGAAAGGGCTTGCCGCGCTTGTGCATCTTTGCCGTTGAACGAAGGGTTCGTAGGCAGAGCCCAACAAAGCGGTGAAAATCGAGTAATCATGAACTGATCAAAGCCTGGAAGAGCTGGTTGTGGCCCTGCGGAATTGGCGTTGCCCGTCGCCGACACCACATCAGGTCCTCCCCAGACCGAACACATCCTTGATAGAAGTAGGAATGCCATCTTGGCTGTCGGGAAGTCCTCCACATCTCTCGCAAGATGTTCAATGGAAGTGATGACAGATTCAAAGATCGGTTGATTGGTGGAGCTGACGAGGACAGCACCGAGGTCATTGCCAAGGATCACCATAAGGAAATTCAGATACTCTCGCTTCAGCTCGGCCAACTCGATCTCGTCATCTGTACCAGAAGTAGGTGCAGAGATCCCTGCGAACACTCTTTGAAGCAGACCCGAGAACAAGCGGTCGAGGAAGTTGTAAATGTCGTTCTTGAAGCCGAAAATGACCTGGTCGAGAAGTCGAAGAAACAATGCCATCTCATCCCTGGTGGACGAGTCGGTCAATAGTCCGTCGACCCATTGAGGCAGTTGTTGCATCATACGAGCGCCGACCATACCAATCAACCGTGAAAAGGCGAATCTTGCAGCGGTTCTTATCTGGAAGGACGACTTCAGCGCTGTCAGAGAAACCAGTGTCACTTCGGCCACCTGCGCAAATGCTTCCTTTGCTTGTGATGATGGCTCGGTGCCGCCTCCCGGGTTCGTCACGCTAGGATTGAACTCGGAGAAGCCCCGTGCAATCGTACCCAAGGCCATGATTCCATGGTGCACTTGAAGACCGGCAAGCTCGTTTCCCGACCTGGCTGTCTCCAGGTTGCGCTCGATATCTGCGAAGATAGGCCGCATGATAGCTTGCACATACTGCACCTGCTTCTCTGCCGTTACCGAGGTTGCGCCACAGATGCAGCCGACAGCTTCAAACAGGTAAAGCTGGCTGGTGAACGTAGAGTCCGTATTGGCCTCACCATCGGAAGACATGTCATCTGCATCTTGTTCGCCGGGAAGCTCCGCTTTGATGACGAGAAGGTCTTGTAGACTCTGCACAACGGCCTCTGCCGCATTACCTACATTTGCTCGCAGCTGACGAATGAGGCGGTGGATGAGATACCATGCTCGAGCTTTGACCTTTAGACTTGGATGGTGTGAAAGATCGAGAAAGTTTTTCAACACTGGCTCGATGTATTCGCTGTGTTTTTCGAAGAACGAGCTGTATCTGACACAGATCTCCATATACTGGAGCTGAATTGCGGGATGGGCGAAAGAGCCGGTATCTGGCTATGGTTAGCAGCACCGCGAGGGAAGGCAGGCATGCCTACTTACTTGATTGGACCATTTCCAGCATCATTCGGACAAGCTTTTCCGCTGCCGGCGAGTTTGGCTTGTTCTTGTTGTACAATCCCCCGGCCCTCACAGCCAGGTCACCCATGAGGTAGACTTCGTGCAACGCAAGGTCTAGATCTCTCCAGTTCAGCTGTGTGCCTTCTGATCTGAGGCGTTCGAACGTGTCATGCACGAGGCCCGAAATTGCCTCGATGTAGAGCTGTTCATCCGCTACTGCGATTGCTGACTGTAACGCTGCCAGCCTCTTTCTCAAATCTTGAAACTCTGCCTCATCGGTTTGCTCGTCCTCTTGATTCCAGTCGGAAGTGTTGTCGTACCTCATTTTCACGAATATCGCCTTGATGATTGGTAGAAGCATTGCTGCTCTTTGAGCCGAGGCCGCTTCGCCCTGACTAGCACGCCTTAAAAATGCAAGAACATCGTTCATGGCGTTGAGCACAGTTGAACAGACCTCGTCAAACAAGTCGGAGAAGAACCTGAGGAGATGTGGCAGGAACGATGCCAACAGTTGCTCTGCCTTTCCCCATGTTGGCGAGCTCTGGTTCTCAACCTCCAAGATCCTAACAATGTCCACGACTGTAGTGTTGACCAACTTTGCTACCGTCTCGGCAAGATCGACGTCATAGTTGGATGCGCGACTGTCTCTTAGAGGCGGACACGTAACAAGCTGAGAAACCACGTTTTCCAGATTGAGGAAGGTGATCATGTTGACCTTATCTGCAGGAGGCATCTTCTTGGCAACGGTCTCGGTAAAGACGTCAATGGCGGCATCCCTTGCTTGCTCTTCGCTTTCTCGAGGATCGACCTTCTGCGCCCGTTCTAGTTGCTGGAATAGTAGTTCGAGCATCGCCTGATTGACGACGAACGAGATGTCCACCCAGCTGACCCATTTGGCAATGGCCTTCAAGCACAGTTCCGCCACGATATCACTCGATGTCCTCCAATGAGAGAGGATGTCTTGCCATGAGCGTGCAATCTTCTCGACGTCTCGTGCTCGAATCAGATCTTTCAAAGTGTTCGCTCTGTCCTGCTCGGCTCGAGACCTCGACACCAGTTGATCACCGATCTCGTCGTGTATAGAGTTGAGAACTGTGAGGTAGAATATCAGGCCAGGGTAGTTGTCCTTCGTACCGGTGCCGGCGGAGGTCAACGCCAGCAGATCGTCGAAGTAGGTCTCCCAGCCGGAGCCGTAGAAAGCCGAAAAGAGGTATGTCACAGTCTGAGCAAACTTGTTGACGATGGTGCCTGGATCCGGTGTGTCTGTCTGGCCGCCTGTCCCATAGAACTTTTGCAGATATGCTACTAGCTGATCTTTAATGGTCTTCAACCCTGCCTGGTCTACCAGGCCACCTTGTACTGCGTTGTTGACAATCTCTAGACAAAAGACGCGAATGACCATGTCTCGACGTGGCACCTGCAGGGAGATGGCCAGACATGGCTGCCATGCTGAGGGCTCCTGCCTCAATTGGTTCACATATTCAAAGGCCTGTCGCTTGAGGGTTTGGTCGGCAGCGGGATCATATGCGATCTGAATCGCCGAGATTATCTGCGCGGACGTGTCAGTCGAGTACCTGATCAGAGCAAGGGAGCACCGACCTGTTCATCCATCAGGTAATACCAGTGTTCCTCACCCACCGCGCTATGACTTCAGGAACACCGGGAGAAAATGATAGTCACCGCATTTGGATTTGACCAAAGTGGAAGCACGTGCTTCCGGCGCTAATCCATCGCAACAGGCAGCCTTGTTCTTTGTGATGTTGTAGTGAATGAGTGTCTCTTTCACTTAGCACAGAGAACTTGGTGCATGTCTTCACGGGTTCAGTTGCTGGGAACAGTTCTTGAGGTCGCAGTGTGGCATGAATCTAGCACTTCCACGCATATCGAGCGAGGGGGCGGATTATTCTCGTGTAAATTGTCCGGGCCTTGGCATCACGGTGGGCGACATGACATCCCTATGACGCATCTCTCCATTCGTCCCAGGCACCCCGGGCGTCACCCAGGCGTCCTTCTCGTTACCGGTACTGGCTTGGTAAGCTGTCATCGGTATTCCTTATGTGCGCAGTGATAAAGGGTATCGAAAAGCTACTCAGTACCAGCTATGCTAGCAAGGTTCAATCTTTCAGGGTCAGGACGGACTCGGCACTGCTAGCAATTGCAAACAACCTACTCCGTACGAGGTAGGAGTCCAACGACTGATGTGCAAGCGCATGGCCTCCGATTATCCATGCCTTGGGGTAAGTCTGGGATGAGGGCGAATGCACCGTCTATCAACAACGCTTCCTTGCAGGCTCTAGTAATGCGCAATGCGTCAACCCATCGGTCTCTCCCGTAGCTGCCTTAGATACTGACGATGGGCACATTGCGCAGTAGTGGGCCGCACTGGAAAAGGTTCTTCAGCTCCAGGCAGCGACGGCGAGAGAGCAGCTTAATATCTTTTATCTTATTGCGCTCTTCTCCATTTTAGCCCAGTTAGGCAGGCCTTGATCGACTGCTTGAGTACACGGTATGTCGGTGGAACGCTTCGACGACTCACATTGGACCAAAGCAAGCCCCTCACGCGCCTTTTCCAGTACAAGTCAATTCGGAAGGTTACAAATGCCTCGAGGAATACTGTACTCCGTAGGCTCACCGCCAATGAAAGGGCTGATGTGTCGTACGATGCGTACTGAACATCGTCTTCAAAGATATCCGGTGTTTTTTGCCTCCGCCGTTTATTAACCAAGCTAAAATTCCTTCTTTTAGACTGATCTGACTACTTGGTTTAATGCTCAGTAGGGTCGCTGAGGTCACGGGTCTTTGACAGTGTCGACGCAACCGAAAGACTTGGTGGCAAACATCAAATTACCAGCCGCACGAAATGACAACAGAGGAGACTCGACCTTTACTGCGGGATGCTGAGAGCGCCGAGGACGGCTCGCAGAAAGCCGCCCATGGAAACGACATTGTCGACTTCGATCAAAATGGCGATACGGAAAACCCCCGCGACTGGCCCAAGGCCTACAAATGGAGCATCGTTGCTCTGCTGGCCTTTATGGCCTTCACAGTGTATGTTATTCGAGGTCTGCTCTTCCGGTGAATGGCAGCTAACCTTCCTTCCAGGACATTCACATGCATCTCGGTTGTGCCAGTGGCCAACCATATCATTTACGATCTTGACGGCACAACGAGTAAATCAGCTAGTGTTCTGCTCGTGACAATCTGGGAACTTGGCGAAGCATTCGGACCACTTGTGCTTGCTCCGCTATCTGAGTCTATCGGGAGGTACCCTGTGTTCAACGTTGCCAATGTGCTGTTCATCTCGGCCACTGTGTTAGCCGTGCTGTGCCGAAGCACACCGCTGTTTATCGCTGCCAGAGCTCTCACAGGGTTGGCGGTTGCTTCGAATGTGCTCAATCCAGCCATTGTGGGGGACATGTTCATCGAAGAGGAACGAGGGTCGGCGATGAGCGCCATCATGTTGGCGCCATTGCTTGGAGGCGCCATCGGGCCTGCGATCGCTGGTGCGATCGCCGAGAGCCTAGGATGGCGGCAAGTGTTGTGGATGTCTATTATCTTGGCAACCGCCTGCGAGGTTGTCTTCTTCACTTGCTTTCGAGAGACCTTCAAGGTGGCGATCCTCAACCGGAGAGTCGCTAGGTTGACGAAGGAGACGGGCAACACTGCCTTGCGGACTGCATTCGCCGCCAACAACCCCGAAGCCGAAGACAAGGGCTCAAGAAAGCTTCTGGACGCAGTGTTGCGTCCCTTTGTCGTGTTCTTCGACTCTGGAGTGTTGCAGGCCATGTCATTGTTTGGCTCTTTGGAGTTTGCCTATTTCTATGTCATGTCGACCACGTTACCGGATATCCTGGAAGGAATTTACGGGCTGTCCCCGGCACGTACTGGTTCTGCATTCATCGCCTTTAGTGAGTGGATGAATCTTAGTGGCCTTTCAAGCTGGCTAACAAAGACTGAACAGGTGTTGGTTCCGTCATTGCTGTCATAGCCCTCAACAACCTGCTCGACAAGATCTACATTCGTCTGCGCGATACCCACAGCTCGAGTAACGGCAACGGACAGCCCGAGTACCGCCTTCCCCTCGCCATAGTTGGCGCCTTTACTGCACCCCTCGTCGTCGCCCTGTACGGTTGGGCCGCCCAGCTCCGGCTGCCGCTCCCTGTTCTCCTCATCAATCTCGGCCTGCTCGGGTCTACCATGATGCTCGCGTTTCTTCCGCTGATGGCTTATGTCGTCGACGCCTTCAAGCTGTATTCGGCAAGTGCCATGACCGCGTTGATAGTGACAAGATGTCTCATGGGGACGTTCCTGCCGCTTGGTGTCGACCCGTTGGTCAAGGAGTTTGGTTATGGTTGGGGTTTCACTGCCCTGTGTGGACTGAGTCTATGTACGGCGCCCATTCCAATTTTGATTTATCGCCATGGCGCCCGATGGAGGGAACGGAGTCGTTACTCGGGAGAGGAATTGTGAACGAACAGTAGATTGCGATGAGTTTCTACTAGAGAGGAGGTTGCGAAAAAGGTCACAGCGTGCGAGGGTCCGGAGTCGAAGAGACAACTAGATGGCAATCCGGCGATTCGGGGTTTTCTGACTAGATCTCGAGGTGGCTAGACATCTTTGAATTGGATTCTCAGCCAAGACTGGACTTGCCAGCAGGAAGCGTGTCGCAATGTAAAGGATTCTAGCCTTCTAGAGAGCCGACTCGCATCTCGATACTCATCCCCACCAACCTGCTGCGATAGTTGATCCCGGTTGTCATACAGACGCGATCCTCTCCCTTCGAAGTATCCTCTTCGTACTCTATTCTGGCTACGTCCTCTACGTGACGGTCTCTTTATGGTTGGCATACCATTCTTCGAGATCGACGAGTCGAGCGATCAACTCCCACGTCCTTGTCAGCCCAGCTCAGCTCGTCTTCCACAACCTTCCCACCTTCTGCGCCATCTCTTCCTTGAGTCTGAAGAGGCGCTGCCATTGATAGGTTTCTTCGTGTACATCTCGGGGTTTTCGCAATGGCCATCGGGCAAGATCTTCGACAAGGTCCCAGATGGAGTGCTCCTCCCCGCACTGCTGCCTATTCGCGGCCATACGAGGTGTCATCAAGACGACCAGCGGAAAGAAACGACCCTTGAAGTTCGACTCAGGAGGGCGGGATTCGAGAACCATGACCGCGCACCGGACCGCCTTGTAGAATGGCTCTCTTTGAGTCAACAGCTCCCAGGAGCTCTGCGTGGTCTGTGGCACCACAATGACAACGCTTCCTAGCGACGAGAGCGGGATGAGTGTGCATTGCGCCAGATCTTGGCTGTCTGACAGCCAGCACGTGGTCTCACGGGACATGGACATGGAGGACTGGTGAAGGGATCGGCATGCGTTGACGCAGCTTGGCACATTGGGAATCAAAGTGCCTTGCCCTGTTCTCCACTTGACCATTCCGACGTGGTGACATGCTTGGGTGTTGGTCCTGAATCAGACTGAGGAGGAAGAGGAGGAGGGGTTCGTTGGCTTGGCAATTGTTCACGGAGACGACGGCCTCATCGCTAGGCTTCGTAAAGGAGGGAGTGTCCAACACAAGCCCCTGTCAGCCGCTGCTCGCAAAGGGTATTTCCAGCTTCTTCGGGAGTGCCTCGTCGCCTTCATCATCTCGATCGCCTTCATCCTTCTGTTCTTCTCTCCTGCTACCATGGTCAGTCAATAGGCTGATCTGCGTTGGCATCATTACTGTGGGGATTTACTATGCTGAGGTCTTCCGTGGCAGGTGTCGATCTGTTATGGTTTGCTCTGAGTTTCTTCTGCGCCATCGTGACAGCAAGCAGCTTTGTACTAAGATATAGACTGCTTTGGGTTCTGCAACCTTCTCTTGGGCTTACTCGGCGCTGATCATGCCGCTAGGTCGGAGACGCGCCTACACCATTAGCTTCTTGTATTTCTGCTTCAATGGCGCGTATAGCCGCGGGCCCGTGTTGATGGGCAGTCTATCTGCGGGGCGTGCCTGCCCTACTGCGCCATATGGATGTGGCATCGGATAGACCAGGCGGCGGTTGAAGCCATATGGTCGGCTTAGTGGCTGGACGATGGCCTCAGAGGTGGCGTGTAGGGTAGTGATAGAGATATATTCGAAGGGTTCTCCGTTGTTGTCGATAGGCATGTTGAGGCCTATGTGAGACGGGAGAAGGCCGAGAGATGATGATGTTGTCGGTGGTTTCAGCGAGGTTGTCTGTGTGCGTGCGTGTAGGGCAGCGTCGATGAACTTTGTTGTCAATGAGATGAAGCGCGACAGTAGACTGGATATATTGTATACGGGCATGGGCAGTTCGCGCCAAGCAGTGAAGCTATACACGCTGTTGCTGGAGGCAGTGGTTGTGATGGGCCCAGGAGGTCGACGCTGAGAGCCAATAATCAGGCATTTTGACGCGAGGACAGAGTCTGCCATAGGCAGTGAAGCGCAGTGACCCCTGCTTCAATGTCCTTCATGCCCGGATCAGAGCCTATGAGTAGCAGGCATGTATATAGACTTGAGGTACATTGGGAGGATGCTTGGGAGATGGTGCGCATAATGCTTGATATATACCATGCGGGTGTTTGGTAAAAAGTGGTTATAATGCTTGCTGAAGTTAGCGCTGGTGGGCAGCTCACACATCAGGCAAGCTGCCTGTTAAGGCAAGTAAATAAAAAAGCCAAGCCGACGAGAATAAAACAAACATTAGTCAAGACAGAGTATGGTGGTGGTAACCCCAAATGTCATTGTTCACGGTACTCGCCGCCGAGTTTGATCAAACATCTCAATCCAGCTGGAGTGCTTCCAAGCATCTGGTCTGGAGCCTCGAGGGCTCATGGCAGGTGTTCGCCATTCAGCTCTGTCGTTCTGCCTCGTTGTGTCTAGCTTCCGCTACCTTAGCCAGATCTTTGCACGGGGCTTGCGCTTGTTGATAAGGAGTATCTGGTAAAAAAAGACAGGCGGCATTAGTCGTGTTGTGCATTGACACGGATGGAGGGAAATGTACCTCAGGAACATCAACATGTGCCATATCAGAGACCATCGACCTTGAAATGTTGACGTTGGGAATGGACTCGAAGGCCTTCTTGTCTTGGGCGAAGTTGTCGTACCTGCCGAAGTCTTCGGCGACCAGTTTTGTTGAGAAGAGGTAGCCGTAGTTCAGAGACATTGTGAGTGTGAGGGACCTGGTAAATCAAGGGCTTGGAGCAGAAGGGAAAAATTGGTTCTTGGAGGACAGCTGCTGCCGCTAACTTGGGATAGAGCAAGAGGCCATGGACGCACGGTATAAAAAGCAACAAGCCAATGGACAAAGGCAGTATGGACAAGCAGAGTATTCACTACGCAGGAGGTATTGAAAGGCGTGAGTTGATTCACGATGATTGAACTGCTTGATTCAGAGCTTCTGGACTTTTTTGTTCCCGCTTCTATCCCTGTCAGCCTCTATTGAAAGAGATTTTAATAAACGTACTATGCAAACAAGTACTTCGCGGCATGGTCGACGTGATCATCCGCAAAAGTAGCCATTGTGTAGTAGCTGTGGTCGTAGTCAGGCTGGTACCGAACATTGACTCCCATTTCCTGGCCGATTTCCTTGGCAGCTGCGACGAAATTCTCAGGGAGCAGCTGGCCTTGTTTGTAGAAGTTGTCACCAGTGCCCTGAGATAGTGAGTATCATATGTAAACGTAATGGAGGCAGGAAACTAACCACGTCGATCAGAATGTCCAGGTCACCACCCTTCCATTTCTTCAACAACTCTGTCGAGTCATGCTCTGCGCCCTTCTTTTGCCAGTCCTGCTCGCCGAAATAACCCTTGAATGCCTTTTCACCCCAAGGAGCTTTCAAAGGATTTGAGATCGGCGCAAATGCGCTGACACTCTTATATTTCCCAGGGTTCTTCAGGAACAGTGACAGGGCCCCGTGGCCACCCATGCTGTGACCGGTGATGCTGACCTTGCTTGAGTCGAGTTGATCTTTGAAGGCGTCGAAGACGGTCTTAGGCAATTCGTCTGTTATGTAGGAGTACATATTGTAGTTCTTTGACCACGGTTCGGCAGTGGCGTCGACATAGAATCCAGCTCCGGTTCCGAAATCGTAGGAGTCGTCCTCGCCCTGGATACCAATGCCCCCTGTAACATGTCAGGCCAGTATCCAATGTTTCGATCCTTGCACACTTACTTGGGCTTGTGTCTGGGTACAAAACTGCGATGCCCCTCTTGCTGGCGCCATGCTGGAAAAAGCCCTTTTCTGAGCAGTTATCACCAGTACACGTGAGTCCGGAGAGGTAGATCAGCAGAGGGACTCTGCTGTTCTGAGACTGCGGCGGGAGGAAGAGGTTGAACTTGCTCTCGCAGCCCAGAACGGAGGAATTGTGCGCGAGTTTGAGCAGCTTCCCGCCAAAGCTGGCAATAGTTGCTTGGGTGTTCACGGACATTTTGTGAATGAAAGTGCAAAAATGGGTTGCTAGGGTATGGAAACAAGAAGGAAAGGCAGGGAGATGTTGGAAAATGTTTCTCGAGACTGTCGCTTCGCCCTAAGAAAATGACGTGGAGCAGGAGGGGAAAGAGGCATTGGAGTAAGTCAAATCAGCCCCGCAGAAGCGGATCAGCGACGAGCTTTCTCCGTCAATCATGAAGGGACCTCTCGGGAGCTGGATATCTCATCGGAAGAGGGCACTGACCAGCTAGATTTGCCATAAGCGTGGATAGAGAAGCCGGGCCATCCCGACCAGTTAAGGAGAGTGTCGGGTTAGGATATGGTTTCCGTCTCAACCACACTTGCCTTCTTGAGCCTGTATCGAAAGTGAATGCTGGGCAGAGTCATCTTGTCTTCTACCGCAATACACCCAGAATAAACAACAAGAAGGTGTAGATTTGCCACAAGAGCGCTTTGAGCTGGACGGTGGATATCTGGGTGGCACACCAAGGTGGTGAGAGAGAAAAGTGAAACTCGGTGAGACCAGATACAGCTGGTACAGCAAGGCCGCGCTAGACCTAATCTGCTGCCGGCATAACCTCGGTACTACCGCGAGGCTGCCAGAACTTACCACGACCGACTCGACTGACTCTCACACTCTGTTCAGGACAAGTATTACTCCATCCCGATGTACTTTGCCGTCTCAGTCTCTCAGAGCAGCTAAGGACCATCACGCAGCATAAAATTATCCTCTTGCATGACTGGGCCCTTCCAGCTCCTGTAACGACTGACCTCAAGAATGGCTTCCGTAGCCTCCTCCCAAGCCGCACTCCCCGCGACCAACCCACCACCTCCAACTTACACGTTCAGCTTCACGCCCTTCCTCCGCGCCAACAGCCTCGCCGCTCTCGCCTCCGCCGTCCCCGTATGCCCGGACTTTGCCTCGACAGGGCACTGCCCGCGCGGCCGGCGCTGTCCCGACCGCCATCCCACGCCATCCCAGCAACCCTCCCAGCACCACCACTTTGGCCGCCACCACCAGAATGACAACTACGTCTGTAAGCACTGGCTCAAGGGATTGTGTAAAAAGGCCGACGCGTGCGACTATCTCCACGAGTACAATCTGCGTAAGATGAGCGAGTGCCAGTTCTACAATCAGAACGGGTACTGTCAGAACGGGGATGAGTGCCTATACGTGCATGTCAAGGAGGGCTCGAAGCTGCCCATGTGCGAAGACTACAACAAGGGGTTTTGCGAGAAGGGGCCCAGGTGCCCCAACCGCCACGTCAGGAGGAAACTCTGTGAGTTCTATCTTGCAGGGTTTTGTCCCGACGGCAGGGAATGCAAACATGGTGTTCACCTGAAGAGTGTCGCATTGGCGGGAGGAGCGGCAGGAGAAAAGGAGAAGGACGAAGACGCGAGGAGAAGAGACAGAGTGGCGGACCTGGAGAAGAGAGAGGACGATCAGAGGAAGGAATTCGGGTGGAAGGGAGGCCGAGGTGGAAAGGGCGGACGGTGGAGGAACAAGCGGGACAGGGATAGGAGGTGAAGAGGCGACGACGCGACGGTGCAAGATTCCCCGAGGATCGTCGACATGCCATGCCATGCTCTATCGTCGACATACGGCGCAGCGGCGTCTGATAGAAGGCGTATTCTGACAACCAACATTCAAACTACCGACGTGCCATTCAGCACTTACGAGTCTCCATAAAGATTGAGGTGGCGATCAAGAACGTTCGAAACGTCAGCTCAGCAGCGAAAGTCCCCTACGATGCCCCTCTCCATTGAACGCGGAGAAGCACCAGGCTACAGCCCCAAGCCCGCTCGTTTCATCGCCCTCCGCAACCAGTCAGGCAGGCCAACAGCCTGTTTCCTTTCCACAGGCTCGACGAGGTTGAACAGCAATCACCACTTCTAAGCATCCCAACAAAACATGGCCAGAGGACAAGCCGACCAGCTGATCATCTCAGCTACTAGGCAGCTACGAGGGATACAGGACCAGGAGCAGCACAATCCGTACCGATTCATCTTGGTCAACGATGCGACTAGTGGGGTATGACAAGCAGATCCACGTCTACCTCCCACGAGAGTGCGCAGGAGCACGCAAGCTGAGGTTGAAAACAGAATAGCAGCCCGAGGAGAAGCGTTGGTGAGGAGGGCGAGATAGAGAGAGACAGAGACAGAGATTCAGTAAGAGCTGGTTTTTCCAGTGCAATTCGCCTCGAGGGTCGTTGTATTCAGCGTGTCTTGCTTCCCTTATCCTGGTACCCCGCGTCATGTCTCGCCGGCGACCGCTCTATCCCTAGTATCGCTGCTTGCTTCATGCCGCACACCCAGCGTGAGAGGACTGGCCAGAATGACGTGATTATGGTACATACCCAGTTGGATCTCGTTCCTCGCTATGGAGGACAGAAAACCGAAGAGGTTGGTATACCCTTGCAGCCGTTGCTGATGGCCCTTCAGCTGCAGCAAATCATTTCCTTGTGTTGGGATTTTCTATCCTTGTTGTATTCGAAGAGTCTCGCTTTACAACTCAGCAGGTGTGACAACCCCATAGCGCGCAATATGGCCGTGCGTTGTGGATCTATGATTTCCAAATGCCATTTCATGCAAAGCTCGCTCGTATGCAAGATACCCAACCATCCTGTTTTCGCCACTTAGTTGACCTCATCGCACCGGACTGGAAGGCGCAGAGTGTCCGGCAATGGGACTTCCCACCGTTGGCGTCCCTTTCTCAGGATCCGCCTCCAACGTCCCCTTACGACTCCGTCGCGCCTCTCTCTCCGCCAGAACCTCCTGCCTGACGCGTTCTTGCTCTTCAATCCCCGTCCTCGCCTTCTCATGCACTCTGCTCAGCTCGGTCTTGGTAATGAATAGCGAGACGATGATCCCAAAGGCCGCAAACGCGGTGTAGAAGATCCACATCTTTTGAAGCGAGCTGGTGTACGCGATGTCCACGGCGCGGCGCGCAGGGCCCGGCAGCGAGCGGATCATGCCCGTGGTCGTGCCGAAGGAGGAGGAGGTGAGCATGCGAGCGCGCTGATCGCCCAGCACGGGAGCAAGGGCGGAGTATTGTTTCTTCAGCTCGTTGGTGAACACAACGCCTCCTAGGACTACAGATATCGATGTCGACAGGTTTCGCACGAACCCGAACGTGGCGGTCGCCACAGCCATATCGTGTCCCTTGATGTGCGCTTGCAGTGCGATTAGCGGGGATTGGAAGTTTGGCCCGACACCAATCCCGGCGATGATCTGGTAGATGATGATTTTCGACCACTGCGGGTGATTTGGCAGGTCGATGAAGAGGCCGTAGCCCAGCGTCATGAGGATGAGGCCGAGCCAGATGGGGTCGCGGAAACGGCCGGTTTTCTTGATGTAGAGGCCCGTTGCTGTCGACACGAAGGAGAGGGTCAAGACCATGGTGAGAAGGTAGACGCCCGAGAGCAGAGGGCTGGCGCCAATGACCGTTTGGAAGTAGAAGGGAAGGTAGTAACTTCCTGCGATGAAGACGAAGCCGTGGATGAAGCACACGCCGAGGGCTGCCAGGTTTGAAGTGTTCTTGAACAGGCGCAGCGGTATGACAGGGTATTTCGCCAGCTTCCACTCATTGAGGAAGAAAAGGACGATGGTCAAGAGACCGAAAATGATCAGGCAGAGCGTGAATGCACTGTCCCAGGGATGTGTTGTGCCGCCAGAGGTCATGCCAAAGAGGAACATGACCACGCCGCCCACAATGGTGAGGACGCCGATCCAATCGATGGCCTTGACGCCCGCGAGGAAGGGTGTCTTGGGTGTCTCCAACTTCAGGAAGAAGGTGAGAAGAACCAGAGACAGCCCATCAAGGGGCAAGTTGATGTAGAAACACCATCGCCACGAGGCTTCTTCTGTGAATGCACCACCGATGATAGGCCCGACGCCAGATGCGATGGCCCACACCATGCCCAGGATGCCGTAGTATTTCGGTCGCTCTCGCATGCTGAACAAGTCCCCAATACAGATGTAGACAAGCGTGACAAGACCGCCTCCACCGACGCCCTGGATGACTCTGCCACCGATCAACAGACCAATTGAATTGGCCAGTGCGGCGACGAGACTGCCGGCCATGAAGACGGCGTTGGCAAGCATGATGATTGGTTTCCGTCCCCAAATGTCGGAGAGCTTGCCCCATAGCGGCACGCTCGCAGCATTGGCGAGGAGATATGAACTTCCAACCCAGGTGTAATCCGAAGCATTTATGTGGAAGTGCTCAGCAATGGTCGGTAAAGCCGTGGTAATGATGGTGACATCTAAAGCCGCCAGGAACAATGCCATGCACAGAGAAAACATGATCACTGCAGTCCTGGCCTTTGAGAATTCCGAGGCTCGCGACTGTGTCCGGTGCAAGTCGGGTTTCCTTGACGTCTGCTCCACTGGCGGTTCACTATCGACCGGTGACCGCGGGTCGACGTCATTTTCATGGTCGGGGAACTTTTCTGAGGCATTGGCGCTGGACGGCGATGAAAGTTCAGCATCCGGCTCTGGACGCTGTGTTGAGACGAGTGGTGCGGCGCCCGAGGGTTCAAGCTCTTCCGCGGCATGCTCGAGCTTGTGCTCGGCCTGTGAAGCCATGAGGCGAGACGTGAGAATCTCACGAGCGCGCTTCCTTGCGAGAAGATGTTATGAGATCAGAAATATTTATGGTGACGTTGCGTTAGGACTCAGAGAAGAGTTGTTGCAGGCGTCTGTGTACGTCTATGGTCTCGTATGGAAGTTCTGTTCAATCCAGGTCCAATGAACGAGGGTCGTATCCGGAAGCCGCAAGTAGGAGTCAACAGTTAATGCGGTCGGCGGTGCCCAAGTTGCTAAATGCCGTGCGTCGTCAAATGAATGGAGGAGTGACAAAAAGGCTTTACAAGCGACCTGAAAATAACAGAAATGAACTTGATGAGCAATGCATAGCAAACAGTAACGTGGTTAAATTTGTTAATTAGCAAGAGGCGAGCTGGAAAATCAACGGGCAGAGTACTCCGTTGAATGGCGACACTGTCTGTATGGAATCGGTCAGGATGGCAAGCAAGAGCCGACTGCGACAATTAGCCTTGCTGGCATATTTTCGATGGCCAGTAAGGAATCGATGACGCCGTGGACGAGCGGCTCGATCTGTCACCGCCTACTCGGTACGGAGCACGCGTGAGTACTTGACATGGCTGATCAGAAGTAGGTGAGTGGAATGTGAAAGTCTGAAGACTCGAGCTCTTCCAGCAAATCATCGTACGTAGAACTGCCGATTCTTCCAGAAAATGTGGGGGAGCCGGCCGGTGGAACGATCATGTACGAGTACGGTTGCCCAGTACGATCTTGGGCGAACGATCGTACCACATCCCCCTCCTCAGAGCCAAACTTCATTCAGAGTAATTACTGCTCGTAGAAGCTCTGTGGTGGTGGTCTGTGGACATCGTTAAGAGGCTGAGGCACAGAAGATTCTGTTTTAGAGTGTTCTTGCACCGTCATCGTGGCTATCACAATGTCAAGCCGGCGGCAGGAGAAACAACTGAGGCACAGTAAATGATATGGAGATGATCGAAGCTTGACTGAACGACCGTAGAACTACGGGTCCGGCTCAGAATAGCCCCGAGCGGGTCCATGCAGCGCGAATCTACGAACTCCCACACAGTAAGCGGTCATGCTCCGCATGGGGTAAGTATTGGAAGGGTATCGGGTCATGATGCGAGGTTACGAGTACTCATTTCTACAGGCTTTGCAACTCGTCGTCATGATGGGTATGGAACTTCTTACAGTAAATATCTAGTCCATGTGGACTTGCGATGCAGCCAGGCCCGCGTGCACGAACGAAGCCAGCCGCTCGAAAACTGCGCAACGCCGACGCATCATATCATGTCGAGGAGTTGATGTACATGCTTCCTTCATCTTAGAATTCAAAGGAGAAATCGTGCCGCTCAAGAAATCGAGAGCTGGACCAAAGCAGCTTAACCTCTCGTTCGTCTAATTTAGGGAATGGTGGCACCTGAGGCAGTTCATTTCCATGTTCCATATCTTTGGTTCGAAGGAAGGCCGTGCTTTGGTGTTCGCAGTGGGCACAAGCTGGCGGACAGTGGCACGAACGGTGGTCTCGTCTTCCGCCTTGCGCACCTTAGTGATCCTGCCTTCCAGTTTGCGAGCCCATGGCTTTTTATGACCAGCTACCAGCTTAGTGTGCTTGCTGGTTCCCAGGACCCTGTCTGAGTGCGCCCCGTCGTGGACCTCGGAGACTCCGATGCCGTTTCCCACAAGCTGCCCAACCTTTTCTACGACTTTCTGACTGAAAGTCTTGTTCTCCTCCACCTCTTGCATTTCGTGGTCAAGCATGCCTGTCTTGAACTTTTCCCAGGCCCTCTTCTCGATGTCTGCAATCAAGCAATTTTCATGATTCCACATCCGGCATCCAGTCGCACGGCACTGAAACATGTCGACTCCAGGGTTGTCATAACCTCCGCAAATGCAAAACTTCCGTAGCTTGCTCAGCGCAAGATGAGGAGTCGCCATCTTGGTAACGTCGTACATTTGGCGCCAGTATCGCTCATCAAGCACCGTCTTATTAGTATCGTCATATTCATCCCAGTGGCTGATATCCGCGTGGCATGCAATTGTTTGCGCTTCAATGATCTCGACGTGGTTGCTCATCACTAGTTCCCGATCCCCATGGTAAGGTTGTCGATGCATCGGTAGTTCATCCGGCCAATAGAGCCAGAACACCCTCACAAAGACTTTGTTGGTGGAAGCGGCGCGAAACTCGGCGATTTGTCCCACCCAAAGGTTTTCCTTGTCGTATGCAAGTCTTTCTGCCGGCGACGCATCAGTAGAGGGTGGCGCTGGTACAGGGAGGCGACGGTTTACGTAGACGATTTCGCCGGCGGAATAGGTAACGTCGATTGGATCCTTAACTAGTTTGTGAGGCTTGGTTAGACAGGCTTTTCTACAGTGACCACTCAACTCACACCTCGCGTTCTTATACTGCCGTAGTTTCAACCAGGAGCTGCCGGGCTTTACTGCGTAGTCGATCTCGAGCCGGCGCGGCCCTGGCAGCAGAGGGGCATCGTGCCCGGTATATAGATCCTCTCGTTTCAACCTTGCAAGGTACCGCTTTGACTTGGGCCAGACCGGACACTCGACCGTGATGGTTGTATCTGTGCTTGCTTCTGTCTCAATAGTCTCTTGGGGTTCGTCCGCGTCTGAAGCAGCTTCTTTCTTTGCGGGCTGGGAAGAATTGAGGTTCTTGTGGAAATTGTTGCTAGGTGAAGATTTGATGCTACCCTCGCGATCTGACCCCCCGTCCTCTATTTCGCCGGCTTTGCGCTTGCGCCCAGCCATCTGAGAAGGTAATGAGGGAGTTTCGGATGTGTTTCCTTGTGAGATGACTGTTAGAGGAGCAGGAATCTGTATATAGAACCGGCGAGTCCATCCGAGAAAGGAGAGATTGCACTGCGTGTGATAGTGAAGAACGCGGTGCGCGATGATCGCGTTGCAACTCTTATAGTTTCCAGGCGGGATGACAAGGTTGCCAGGAAGGAACGAGGAGCAGTGCAGAACAACGGAAGGGCCAAACGTTGCTAAAGTACAGCAAGCAAGACATGAGACTCAGGGAGTACGTGATGAAGAAAGGAAGTAGGCGCAGGTGCGCTGAAAGTGAGTTGCTGGTCAGCCTCGATTGGATAAACAAATGCGACAAAGCCCAGACTCCCCGCTGTCCCTTCCAACCTCATTCTAAAGTCCATTTCCAACACATCAAGAATCAGCATATATAGACTAGGCCGACCTCATCATTGCATGGGAGCAGAAATGATGAATTGAAACTCGACCTTCCAAGAATGAAAACTCCACTGTTCTAAGTTCCAGAGTCTTTGTGGTCTCAAATATCACGTTACTTGATGCTTCCAGCGGTGGTTTTCGGTTTGGCCCCGAGAAACGGTGGAACCCGCAACCCCAACGTGGAAGGAATCCACAGTGGGTTGTTCGCCCACCACACTCCATAACACCTTGGAAATGGGTGATCTTTAAAGCCATTGCAGGTCAATCCAGGAGCCGGTAGGCATCTTCAATCCTCATTATTACAGCTAATTCTTCTCTATACACAGTACCCTGCTCTTAAGCAGAGCTCTTCCGCTTTCCAAGAAATGATCTAGCATTGGGGTATCGTCCATTCAATTGCGCCACTGGCACCAGGTCGGGTGTCGACGCCAGTTCAGTCCATCCACCCATTGACCATCATTTTCCAAAGAGCCCCTTCAGCTTGCCCATGAAGCCACCCTTCTTGTCGTGAATATGCAGCTCATTCCCGGCGCCTCCTCGTCCGACATGATGGGATTCTTCCTTAGCGATTCGGGTGGCTGTCTCTGGGACGACATCGGTGTCTGCTGGAGCCGTGTGTACTTTGCTTCCTTCGTGGTCGATGTTTCCCGCGCCGCCACGGCCGGCCGAATACGGACCGTCGCCCTGATTTCCGACTAGTCCTTCGCGGACAATTTCGCCGTCGACATAGGTTTGTGTGTCGGGTGCGATATTTGCGGCACCTAAGTGGCGTTAGTGCATCCGAGCCAGACTATCAAGAAAAGGTTGATCTACCGCCGCGGCCGTGTGACACGTTAGCCATGTTTGGTCCTGCAACATGTCAAGTCAGTCGGGACAGCTTCGAGATTGGGGTCGACACTTCATGCGGATGCAATCCGGAGAATCGTGTATAAAGAAACCGACATTGGAGCATGGCGGCGTAGCCAAGGCAAGGCTGGGGACAAGAAATGGAAGGTGTGGGGCATGCGAATAGCTTACTACTGTGATATCGCAATCGCGTCCGCAGTAGAGATCGCTATGTGTGACTGTCTGGTCTGCTTTGCACGACTTCGGTAGTAGATATTTAGGAGGAAATCTGAGGAGGAAATCAAAGATCTGTACAAGTACAGGTATAAGAGGCGGTCGGTGTTGATATGGGATGAAGTGAAGCCTACCCGTATCCAAGAAACGCCATGACAGTTTTGAGTGACAAACCACAATTCGAAGCACGGCGATGGTGTGACTGAGTTCGTTCTTCCACTTATTTCGCGAGTTAGGTCAGGCATGACGTCCTTTGATTGACGCGATCGCGCCTTGACGTATGCCGAGCCTTGATAAACCCGCATGCCCAGCCTTGTGCTATCGCTGGCCAATCGCCATCGAGGTTTGAGGCACTCCCTCGTCGAGCTCACCGAACCCGAGCTAAACAGATTCGCTCACGGCGAGAGACCTTGTTATAGGCGAGTTGAAAGGCGAGGCTGGTTCATGGTGCTGAATGAGCTACAACTTGAATTCTGAAGCCAATGTCTCCAGTTCGTGTACAGTATCGTTCAACGCCGGCTAGGACGTGGATTCATCTTGTCCACGCAACCTCTTTTAGCCACGTCACGCCTTTGCAGTCTCCTTCTTCTCCTCAGCGCCTCCAGTCGTTGGTAGACCCATGAAGATCTTGAACGAGTCGTATATCATCCATTGCAATCCGGTCAATGTTCCGATCATGACCTAGACACCCCGAGTGATTAGCATATGCGTCCGGAGCAGGTAGCAGGTATATCAGACTCACAATTCTCACTGGGAGACCGTTCCAGAGACCAGAGAACCCAATCTTGGAATAGATTCGGCTCATGGCGCCACCGAAGCTCTCACCAGGAGCGCGTTCGGCATTGAGTTTGCTGACCATGACATCGGCGGGATGCGAGACAATAGCACAGAGAATACCGGCGAGATAACCACCAACGAAGGCCACACCGGTCTGAGCGCCCTTGCCGTAATCTGACTTGGATCCCGGCAGGTAGTTGTAGATGGCCGCAACAATGTTCTCAAAAGACGCGAATTTCATCATCGTATAGGGGATCTGTCTGCCCCAGAGAGGGTAGAGACCTTTGTATAACCTGCGATTGTCAGCATTACGCAACGATGGGGTTGTAGATCACACTGACCCGCCCCATCCCTCTGCAGCGGTGATTGAAGAAATCCCTTGGAATGTGCCGGAGAATGCGGGTGGCATCGTCGTCTGCATGCGCACCTTGACAGCTTCGAACGGGCAGAGACCAACATCGGCAATGAATTCGGCCGACGCAGAGGCAGTCAGATAGAGGACGGTCTTGTACTGTTTGGCATTTTCCTCGCCAGCGAGCTCGGTGTAAAGGTGCTTGAAGTATTCGTAGAAGCCGTATTTGCCGGCGCCCTGCACCGAGTAACCAACAAAGGTGGGGCCGAAACCAGTGAAGATGCCACGGGCGCCTTCGGTCCGTGCGATAGTACTCCAGGCCTGAAAGTTGCCCTTGTAAAGCTTGGAGTCGACCTGACGACGACATTTGACAAGATCGAGAGGAGTGACTGCGGCATGAGTCGTACCCTACGAGATGATTAGCTGCGCCACCACGGCGGAGAGGCATGTTTGCAACATACACATGCCAGAATACCTCCAACAGTACATGCTGCGTAGTATTTGGCCGAGTAGAGCTCGATGCCGCCAGCTTTAGCTTGAGCCTTCGCGCTGGCCTTTTCGTATTCTTTCTGTGCTGCCTCGGACAACTCAATGGCTTTCCCTTTTGCCGTATCCGCAGCACTCCATGAGGAGAAGTATCGGCGCCTCTCAGGCTTCTCAACGGGTTTGGGTGCTGGCTTGTAGTACGGTGAGGTAGGCGTGAAAGCCTGGCACAAGGCCGTGGTGTTGGGGAAGAGTCCGACCATGACGCTACAAGCTGATCAGCTTATCTCCAGGACAGCAATCGTGGGGATCCGGGTGTTGCGGTGATGGAAGAAACTGGACGTTGAGTAGAGGATTACCTTTAGTCTTGATGCAGGGTCAGACTGCGGCGTGTGAGTTATGAATATAGCAGAACGGAGCGACGGAGGGTTGATGGATGAAAAGAAGAGAGGTGAAACTACGGAGTACGTTTGTGTCAAATTACGGAGTACAGGTGCGGGCAACCACATGGGAGCAGCACCAAAGCACCAGTGATGCTATCGTCCGACAGCCAGTTTACGGGCCTGGGGAAGTGGGTTTAGGCGAAGCCCAGCCACTGAGCTCAGAGCTCCAGTGACAGCTCTGGGACCAAAGCTTTTCCTCTGGCGCTTCCCATTCTCCGCATTGGTTGCACCCGCTGGGTAACCGGCAGAGACGTCATCGTGCGCGTTCGCCCGTACGGTCAAGCATATAGCGATCATCTCGCAAGCAATATCCTCCACCCGTGCTCCGACGCTCCACATGTCAACACAATTCTACATAGTGAAGAACCAAATTACGCATAATTTGTCTTTACATTCTAAATGGCCTCGGATTGCAGTGACTGGTGAACCTTGCAGGAACCCGTTGCTTTGCTACAGCGTCCCCTATCTGCGTCACACTCTCTCCTTCGCAAGCCATGGCTCAGACTGGGTCAATCCTCGAACAGGGCGTGCCTCTAGGCCGAACAACTGTCCCCCAGGCCAATGGTCTACCTCCCAGCGAAGACGAAGATGCTGCCAAACTATCTGCTTGGGCAGATAAGTACCGTGGTGCAACAGTCGCCGACCTAGATCTTCCTCCCGCGTTGTCTACATCTCCAAACACATCACTCGCCGATGCCATGCTATCAGCCTCCTCCCACGACTATTCTCACCTGACCGTCCTTTCTGACAATACAAGGTCCCTGTTGGGCTACCTATCAGTCTCCAGGCTTAAGCAGCTGTTTGAGTCAGGCCAATTACAACCTTCAGATCACGTCTCCAAAGCCATGGTCAAATTCCAGCGGGGAGGAGATAGGAAATACCAGATCATTACAATGGAGACTGAATTATTCGAGTTGGAAGGGTTCTTTGAGAACATCGG
This sequence comes from Cladophialophora yegresii CBS 114405, assembly GCF_000585515.1. Taxonomy (NCBI): domain Eukaryota; kingdom Fungi; phylum Ascomycota; class Eurotiomycetes; order Chaetothyriales; family Herpotrichiellaceae; genus Cladophialophora; species Cladophialophora yegresii. The sequence continues at coordinate 701,922 of NW_006913049.1, read as the reverse complement.
ACCATTTGCAACAGGTGCCAGACAGGACTTCGCCGTAGTCACAGATGGTGGCAGAAAGTTTGTGCTCGGCGTCGTCACCAGAAGCGATTTGGAGGAATTCGTCAAAAGAAGACCCGCCTAAGACCGTGCTGCAGGTCAAGCTCGACAAGGATTGATTCACAATTCCTTTATGTCCTTCAACCGGGAACATAATGGACTGTCGCACTAGTCATCAGAGCTGCGCTTACAGTTGAAGCTGAACATTCTCAACGATGTCCTCGGGTCATCTTGAAGCTGCTGTGGCGATTGCGGCAGATTGCTCCAGGGGCTATGACGCCGAGACAACTGGACAAACTTGTTATATACAAGCGCAAATGGAGGTCAAAGTCACCGTCAAATGGTGATCGGACGAGGACTGGTTCGATATGAGGTCCCCAGTCGCGGCTCTGCTCCTGCCGTCGAGCAATTACAAACACGTTCTGTTTGCCCATTTTCTCGAAGACGACCTACCGCAGGCACCGCGAAGCCTTACGCATGGCTACCGATTGTTTCACTCAACCTTTCTGGCTCGACTCTTACTACGAGCTGGGAAAGCGTACAATGTGACAGTCAGCTTGTCAGTCAGCTGAACTGCCACATAAGGAATGTCAGCATTTGATTTCGTATGGGTGACCCACACCGCCATTGGTCAGGCTTAACAACGCGAGTCTTTGATGGTATTCGTGGTAAGGACCCAGCTGCCGGTACAAGCTGTCCTTACCTAACTGGGTACTGGTCTCTACTGCAGATGCTTCGGACATCCAATTCTACCTGCCTTGGCGGCATTGAAGGGTCTTCGGGATGGCCTTTTGCCAACATTCCCCATCCAGATTGGAGCATCAAACAGCTATCACGGTGCTCTGGCAGTTGCCATCCACGCCCAGCCGTCCTGATCTCCGCTTCCTTCGATCCTTAACTTGAAAATCTATTCCCAAACCGCCCCTTCTGCATCTTGGCTCGCTCCCTACCGACTTGGCTGAGCTCTAATCCGATGCCATCGTTGAGACAGGGAGGAGAGAGCATACCGAAGAAATATCTTCGACCTAGCGACGGAAGTGATCGAATATGCCGGAGAAGGGGGATTGGTAGACACACTCAAAGGACGTGTGTCCAAGGACCAACGGTCCCTCCTACGCTGAAATGTATCCATACACGCTAGCAATAGTTGACTGCAGACTGGAGGTGCTTTCGATGGGAGGTCCTAGGCCGTGTAATCCAATCCGGTGAGATCCAAACCGCAAACTGCTCTATGTATATTCCCAACATAGATCTGGTTAATCTGGTTGCTGCGCGGCTGCATTGACCGGCCGTTAGAGGCTGGGTGTAATCAGAGAGACACCAGCGTCAGCAGGCAGGTGCCCTTTCCAGCAGGGTCTACGTGGTTGATCGACCGCACTTTACTAGCAGAGGTGAATGAAGTATGTTTGACAGTCTTGGTTCTTATCCAGCGGGCAGGAAGCTCTACCTGTATAGTTACTGTACGGTTAGTACAGCGCAACCGGTCCTAGGAAATTGTCCCCGAGTTATCTGAGCAGTCAAACACCTTGGAGATCAAGCCGCTGGCAAAGGCATCTCTGATCGAGACAGCAACACCGTAACTGCGCAGACGTTAGCATCGAAAGCCACCGAACTGAAAGCTGGAATCAGAATTCTACTCACGTTCCACCGACGACCATGAACAGACCGACCAGCACGATGAGGACGTGGGCTCCAAAAGCCGCCTTCTGCCATCCGCTGCCCTTGCGGTATCCCTTGAAGTCATACATCCACAGCATGGCCGGGAAAATCAAGCTGAACGGCGCGAAACACAGCGCGCCCGCCAGACCCAGCAGGTAATTCAGAATAGGCACCGCCTCGGCGATGATGAAGCCCAAGATGCCGAGGATCAAATTGCTGCCGAGCCAGGTGGCCCAGTGGGCGACGGTGTTGGCCTGCAGATGGGACGAGTCGCGCAGGACGCGCACGAAGATCAACTTTGCCGCCACGTGCTGGTAGATGCCGACGCCGATGACCAGGCCCGGCAGCGCGATGCCGTAGGAGATCTTCTTGAACAGGGTGCCCGCGCTGCCGAAGGCGGGTGTAGCCAGGTACACGCCGCACCAGCGGTAGATGACAAGTGAGAAGGTCAGATACATGGCGCCGACGAGGATGCCTGCGACGATGGCGGCCTTGCGGTAGTCGCGGGGCCGCCGCATCTCCGAGACCACGGGCAGGTACATCTGGCTGCCGCTGCCGCTGATGAAGATGTTGGCGCTGGCCGTGATGCCCGCGACGAACCCGGGGTGGTTGATGGCCACCCACCCCAGGTCGAAGTCTCCCGTCTTGGGCGCCGCGGCGGGGCGGTCCTGCTGCGTGACGGCAACCACAAAAATGAAGACGGCCACAAAGAACGTCACGAACCCCAGCCACGTGAGCCATCCCAGGCGCGAGAACGTCCGCACGCTCGAGAAGATGGTGATCAGCACGGCCGACACGAAGCTGAAGACCACGGTGCAGGCGCCGTGTTCCGAGAGCGCGTTGAACGCCGTCGAGCACGACACGATCCCCGCGGCCGTGATGATGACCTGCGCCACCAGGATCTGCAGGCCGACCAGTTCCTTGCCGACGCGGCCCCAGAGGAGCCCGCACATGTCTGCGAGCGCTGCACAAGCAATTAGCTGGGGACAACCATGATGTGGCAGAAAGCAGAAACTCACTATGGCATTCCGGGTGGCGGTTGCGGAAGTCGCCCAGGATGACGGCCGTGTAGGTGTTCAGGATCTCCCAGCCGACGATGCTCAGCGCGCCGCCGACGGCGCCCAGCGTGGCCAGCGCGCCCGGCACGGCGAGGATGCTCATCGCGAACTGGATCTTCAGGAAGATGATCGTGGCGCGCTGCCAGCTGACCGTGCGGAACTTGACGCCCCCAGCCGTGTCATCGTGGAAGACCTCGCGCGCTTCAAGCACTGCTTCCTTCGTGTCCGCGTCGGGCAGGGACGCATTGGGCGAATGCGCAGCGATGGTGTCGTTGAACTCGCCCACTCGTTTCTCGTTGCCGTACGATGTGTTCGCCATTTTGTCCTTTACGTTTGTCCTCCACCGCACGGTACCTGTAGACACCTGACGCGAAAGAAGGCGACACAGCGGGGAGGAGGGAGGAATTAATCAACGACGACCGGATTTTCACATACCGCTACGAGCTACGAGCTCCCAGACTGTGGACTAAAAGTTCCAGCAGCGAGCACTAACGTAACTTATCGTCGGTTCTGAGCGATCCAGAAATCTCAGACCAACTGGATACTGGGATGCGGAGAAGTCCCGCTCGGTTGATGATAAGAACCCATAAGACGACATGCCGCTACGCTTGGCTACCTCCCTAAAGGGGGATGATTCCCACGAAGTGGCGGGCCGAAGGGTCCAAGACCCAGATCCTCGGCATTCACAGTGGGAACAATCAACGTTCCAGACTCGTGGAGCGCCACGAGGGCTACGCGGTTGCGGAAGCCAGATTCGGTGATAGTCGCGGAGCCGCTGCTGTACTACGAGGATGTACAGGCGCACGAGCGCGAGGACTCTCCAAGCACACAGTAACGTCCCTGTTCTTTATCTGAGTGCGCCGCCAGCGCTCCTGGCCTGTTCACAAAATGATCACCATATTGGCCAGCGAATCTCCAAACAAGCATCGCTACTGTAGGTGCCTCGTACACAGCCGCAGTACGGAGTACATGGAAACTTATCGTAGGGCGAGCCAAGCAGATAACGAGGCTGTTCACATTTAGGGGCAACAAATCCGACTCTGTCTGAGCATCGCTGCCCAGCCGCCGCACGACAGCCAGGATTGTTTCGTGGATCCTGGTGGTGTCGTATACAGTCTATGCGATGAGCGCGAGCCCTTCAAGCTGCCCTTGTCGCTCCAAGATGGCGGGCCTTGTATTAATGATGGCAGTAACCCCATACGAGCAGAGGGAGACCTATGTGTGAAGCTTGTGCTGCAATGATATATTTGGACTATGGAAGCAATTGCAGGCCTGTTCTAGGTAAAGAGGGCGCGTCATGAAATGCTCAACTCCTGGGTAGACCGAAGAGAACCACTGTCGGCTGGTTCAAACTCGAGGAGGGTCTCGCTCTCGATGGAAGTACTACAGCTGTGGCAGGGCACTACTGTAAGTCTTCAATCTCTGAGTGTCTATCTCTTGAGAGCTGAGCTCTCAGCTATGAAACATATATGTTGCAGCTGTGCTGCTCCTGTCTCGCCATACGAGGGGAAGGACAGAACAAGGAAGGGACAGGACAGCAACGGAACTGCCCACCACATACGCCCGGGACAGAGAAGCCGAAGTCCTCGTGGCTCCTTCATCAATGTCGACCTCTGCAACGTCCTCCAGGTCGAGTATTTTCGGTTTCTTGGCCGCTGGTTCCCCATCTTCGTCGACATCGACCCACGGTCGTCCTGCATTGACCTCGGTCTCGACCTGGGTGAGGTCGGGGTCGCCCTTGGTTTGATTTCCGGCTTCTTCGCATCCCTGTGTCCAGTTGGTCTGAGATTTTGCACGAGTGGCATACACAACCTTTAGCTGGCTTCCAGTGCTGGATGGAAAGATTCCAAGCCGGACCAACTCACCAGAGAGCGGAACATGGAAGGGACAGGGCAGGAACGAGACTTCCCATGGCAGTAGCAGCAAGTCAAAACTGACCGATGAAACGTAGCGGAAGCGACTGAGGAGGACAAGTCGAACGTCTCCGGCCTCCCCAAGCCAATGCTTGGGGCTGTCATCTTTTTGCACCAGGGCTGACGGAGAGTATTGTGGTCAATGTCGGAGGTTATGAGATGTTTTGATTATACTGTATGTCGCATCCATGCTTCTATACAGTCCCCAGGTGCCATGGCCACCACACCGTGCGTATCCAGAAAAGAGAGCCCAATTTTAGTGGCTACCTCTTCTTTACTTTTATTACAGTGCGCCCTCAGAATCGATGGGAACAACAGTAACGTCTTCGTGAAAGAATGCGGAGGTATCTGAGATGGATCATTGAGAACTGGTGAGGATTCGTTCGTACTAGGGACTAAATAGCCGAGCCATTGTAGCCACGCAGACTCGTCAAAAGAGGGATTCGGAGCCACAGCAGTCGTGGTGTGCCTCTCAAGCCGCAATTGACAGTAGTCAGGCCACAGGTGTTGTGCGTTTCGTGCATTGCCGGTCATATTGGTATCACCGTCATCGACCGTTGCTTCCTGCCCTTCGGCATTGCCCAAAAGCTCGCGTTCGGGTCTTTGTAAGTTCGAAGCGGGTTCGTTTTACGTCAGACCTAAGACGGTTACCTCGGGCCCCGACCAACGGAAACAATGAGCTTGTGATTGTGATTCTGTTGCCGCTGATATACTGGAACGGGAATACAGATAGCTGCCGTCTATCCCGGTGGCAGCTCAGAAGCCCTTATCGAAGGCCATAGAGCGCTAAACTTGTGTTGCTACCATTTGTCATGGCAGTAACACAAGCTTCACACGAGGCTTCCCTTTGCTCTTGTGGCGCTACTGCCATGACAGCTTGACACCGGGCTGAAGGCGGACGTGATCAACACAGCGGACAACCAGCGGCGTGAAGTTCGAGCTCTTCCTGGGTAATGCCCGCCAGATTCCCAGCTCATGCATGGACAGGAGGGTGAGCATTCCAAGATGAGCATAGAGAAGTCCAGCAATACTGTCGACAAGCCAGTTGTCGATACGCCGTACGTGTTCGAAGGTGATGTGCAACTCCCCGAGCTGAGGGCGGCGAGAATCTGGTGGAGATTGATTAGACCATGTAGCCGGCAACATCGAATGTGTGACTCGATTGTGCCATACTCCCGTTTGCGCGTCAGGAACTTGTCACGCGTGGGGAACCGTTCTGCTTTGCGCCGTCCTACTTTCTCATAGGCATTCGTCCTATCCATGCTGGACCGTAAAACGACGCTTGCCTGTGTTGGAGCGCGACTGGCTAATATGCCAACGGCAATCACTGCGGCAGAGATCTCTGAGTCCACATTGTGTAAATGACCAGTCGACATCAACACATGAAGGCCAAATTCCAAGCATCAGCGCTATTTCGTTTACCTTTTCTCCTTCGCCGTTGGCTACCTTTCGTAGGTCTTCAAGTATAGGGTTTGCATGATAGTCGAATGTACCAGGCGCCACAGGCGATTGCTGGGCGAATTTCATCGATTCGATCTCTTTGGTGATGAGCCTGAAACTATTAGCCCTATCTCAGCCCTGTGATGCCAGCATGGTTTGCGTTTCCGGCGGAAGCCATGTGGTCAGAGAGTTACTCGGGCCCGCGACCAAGAGTTTGGGCGTCGAGGTCCAGCGGTATAAGCAGGCGTCTAGAGACCGGTACTCCGTACCTGGCTACAGGTGCGAGAGACTACGGCCTGCTTTTTTAAGAAGCTCTGCATCTGCTGGCATGTAAGAAGCGTTGGATGTTCTCCAACGTGCTGTTGTGAAGGAGGATCTGTCTTGATCCAGAACTGAGGCATGCAAACCCATTGGTAGCGAGGCAGGTGGCGGTAGCGAGCCCCGGGGGGGCCGTTCCGTTTCTTGCCACCACGCCCAGTGGGCAGTAGGTTCTGCAGCCGTGGCAAGCGACTCTACCCGGTATGCGGTCGTCGAGTTTGCCAAATTCGAAATATATATATAAGCCAGCCCCGTCCGCCAAGTGGCTCAGGCTGATCGAATCATCAAGCCAGCAAGTGGTGAAAGGCACAGCAACGCCATATACAGCCATCGCCGCGGGAAGCATATGGAGAACCTGCATTCTTGCATAGCAACGAAGCTGGCTTCCGAGTGGGATTGCTTGGAATAGCGGCTTGCTTTCGTTGCTGCAGCATCATTGTCCATCTGCGCTGGGTGACACTGAACTTGCTAGCTGTTCCAGGTAATCACCCCTTTTTCATGTTGGCTGTTAAGAGGTGAGCTGGTCTTGGGGAGGCCAGACGGACTCGGATGATGCGGTCCTGGACCGAATTGGCGGTGTGGTTGGTGACATGCTGCCCTCATGTTGGCCAGCTGCGCGCACGCGTGAGGCTGCGATCCTTGCCACAGCCTAGTACCGTCACCATTTCCGGATACTTCAAACGATCCATGTACAGTGGCAGTAGCTGCACCACCACCACCTTCTCCGCCTTCAAATCCCTGCTTTCCGCGGCGGTTTTGTTGCACGAGTTGGCTGCGCAGAGTTACACGACGAAGAGCCCAGCTTGGCGCTGTAGGTCATCGATGTTCTGGGTGTACGTTCGGTGGTGTTGCGGCTCGGCAGTTGTTTGCATCTGTTGGGCGTCGGCATCGAGGTCATTTCGCACGTCGAAATACCGGATCCGTGATCGGCCTTCACATCCCTCCGGTACGCCGCCTTGGGTCAATGGGCGGCCCGCGAGTTGTCGAATCAAACGGATGTACCGCCATCCTTTGACCTAAAGTCCTGCCGACAGCACCAAAGGTACTTGGTACACCCTTCTCTCTTCCTATAGATAGCGCTGGAGCTCCAGCCCATATCGTGTACATACAGCTGAACGTCCTGTCTTCGATGCTTCCCTGTGTGCACCTGGCTCCACGCCAGTCCACAGCGGCACGCTGATCTTCGTCACCCTTCGTAACCGTTAGCATCTACCTTTGCAAAAAGAGCGGGAAGACTTACACTCAAGGCCATACAGTTCGCGCTGGAGAAGCGGAATGGCTCGAGGAGCATCGCCAAGAGCCTCATGGCAATGGAAACGTTGCTCGCTTGACAGAACCTGCCTGCACAACACCACCGACACAGATGTTCGGTTGGCCCCACAGAACAACACACTTGAGGAGGACTGTAAGATGCTGTTGAAGTCTCCTTTGCTGAAGTTTCCGCCAATTGCCAACCAGGTGACGTCCATGGCTGGATTGATGCAAACAGGAGTTGTCGTGCGCTTGGAACAGCACACGCAGTGTCAAGTTTTGCCGGCGTCGCATAGTCGAGGATCGGCATGACGATAGAGCTTTCAGCTGCTCTCTCAAGCAGAGGTGTCTGGTTCTGGCAAGTCTGTGTCTGTGCTGGAAAGAGGTATCTGCAGTGTCTATTATATATATATATATATATATTTACTCCCCGAACAGTCGTCCTGCGCACCCATTCGGCTGACTTATCCCTCGCCGCTTTGCTCTCCCGCTAACGACTATTTTGTCGACTTGCTCCCTCGTCCACTCTCTTCTTGTCCGCAGGCGACCATATCAGGAGAAGCTTGGCCTGTTTGTCGCGGGTGAGAATTCGCCCGAGGGGTGATGCTCTCGGTCCCGTGACAGGCACTGTCCCACCATGTTAGGGATAGAATAGTGAATAGGCAGAGTGGTCAATAATAGTGTAGATGTAGGTATTCCTATATACAGTGAGACACAGACTCAAAAGCAGAAGAACTTATGCTTACCTCGCTATTCTACTTCGAATTGGGATCTATACCCCGCGTTATTGGCCAGCCTCGCGTGGCATCACCATCGGTAGCACGAGATTGTCAGTCCTCTCACATATCCCTCAAACCCTTCTGGCTGCTGATTCTACTCCTAAGTCAACCATCTCTTCAATCTTGAGTTCGCTTTTCGCTCTCCCTATCTTCACTGGCAAGAGCAGACCAAGTGCGAGCCCTGCAAGGCCTACTCCTAGCCAAAACGCTATCTTATAACTGCGCTTGCTTCCAAGGTCCTCAGTCGAAGCGACTGCTATATCGGCTACTCCGAGGAACAGGCTGATTCCTAGGAAAACGATGCTGTTTATCAATGCTCCGGCTAGGGATTGTCTCTCGGAAGGCATCCTTGTCGTAATGAAAATATTACTGACGGTGTATGTGACATCGACGCCAAGTGTCGCACAAATCATCGTCGGAAACACATGCGCCCAGTAGTTCGGTTCGTCCGGGATCACAGCAAAAAGCAATACACATGTGATATATCCCAGTCCAGATAGTAAAAGCAGAGCAGATCCCGGTAGCCGGTGAAGGACCAGGGCGCCAATTGAAGTTAGAAGTAGTCCGCCGATAGCCATGGGTGTAAACCATGCTACAGTCTGCAGTGGTGACTTTTGAAGAACATCTTCGATGCTGCTCAAATTAGCGACTGACTCCGAACTTTATCGGTGTAACTCACTAGAGGCTTGTGTAGAACAAATATATACCGAAGACTCCATATGACAGGAGCAGCGACACTGAGAGCGGTTTCATATGACGAACCTTAAATAGGTCAAATGGAAGCAACGGGTGTTCCGCCACCCAGCCCTCTATATAAACCGCAACACCGAGACAAATAACACCAGCGGCCATGGTGATGCCCACGTATGGTGTAGCCCATCCATCCGAAGTATGCGAACTGTCAGTGAGCGCAAAAACGACCAGCAATAATCCCGGCACAACGACGGAAGCTCCCCACCAATCCATCTTGATGTTGGAGTTTCTCGCGTCACTGTGGTTGGTCGGAACAGCCATATATGCAAGGACTGTGGCAAGGAAGAGTAAAATTGCGCCAATCCAGAAGTACCAGCGCCAGGTCAAGCTTTGCCCGCTTGCCCCTCCAGCGAAGATGCCGAGAAAGAAGCCCAGAGGGGAGAAGGAACCATAGAGGCTGAAAACCAAATTTTTTCGTGGTCCAGGTCGGTACGTGCGACCTAGCAACATGATACCGGATGGGAGATACGCCGCTGGCCCCAACCCTTGTAGTGCACGACAAACAATCAGCGTGACGTAGTTTTGGCTAAACCCTGCGGCTAGGGACCAAATGAAGTGCCAGGCCAACCCCATAACGAAGACCAGTCGGGCCCCTAGGATATCTGCAAGACGGCCCAGAGGCAGAAGAAAGGCGCCGGTGACAAGAGAGAAGACGCTGGCAGGCCATGTCCTGGCTTGATCAGGGATGTCGAGAGCTGTGGCCATGAACGGAAGAATAATGTTGAAGCCACTAACAAAGTACTCCTGTCAACAGTGAGTGATATATTCGAATTCTTGCATCAGGAACATGCGTATGACTTACAGCCATCAGCATGGACGCTAATATGGTTACACAAAAGGCGGCTTCCGCCCAGACTGTTTGGAACACTTCGGGTCTCTGTCTCCCTAGTGCTTCGATCCGAGCCTCGATGTCAAGTTCAGCGCCTGGCGCAGTACCAGGTTCACAGCGGGCGGGAACGCCATTTTGTATCTCCATATTGCCACAGAGTGAAATGTGTTGCGCAGAAAAGAACTTTTTTCTTGGCAAGGGAGAGGGCTTCAATATAGTTGAGGACGCTCTACCAAAGGCATCTTCCGTTCCACTCTGACGGCCGAATTAGGCAGCCAAGACGCAACCTCAGGGAGGGAGACTTCGAACACTGGGTCCACTTCAGTGGGCAAGTCTGCTTGAAATGGCGCATATATACAGCCAAGTATTTCTGCCATATCTATCACTGTGGTATCTCTCGAGTATCTCAGCGCTTGTCCAGCATTTTGCCCGACAGCAAGCGGTATCTCCACCCAGAAAAATTGCGATCGAATATATACGAGGTCGAAAACAATCTGTATTGCAAAATAATATAATGAGGAAGAAGATCGAAATCGACATTATACTCCGAGACGGAGAAAATGCGACTTATTCGACCCACGAGGTGATCCGAGGCCGGGTGGTCCTCAACTCCGCTGAAGATGCTGTACTCGACGACCTCCGCATCACACTCAAAGGCAAAGCAAGCATACGTCTGAAGAGACCTCTGGATCTTGCTATGGTAGCGGGATACCTGGTTGGAGAGCACACCTTCCTCCGAATGTCCGCACCTGTGTCGTCGCCCGTGCTGCTACAGGGTCGCTCAGCTCGAGGTGTCATTTCTTACAGCATACCTTTCAACTTCACTGTTCCCCAAAACCTTCTTCAGTACGCTTGCATGCACAACACTAAGGACGATCAAAGTGTGAAAACCGCACATTTACTCCTACCACCTTCACTCGGCAAGTTCAAGAGAGCCGGCATTCTCGTGCATGATCTAGGCCCCGAAACCACGACTGTGACTTATGCTGTGTACGCTTCCGTCAGAAGGTTCACCCCGGATCTTACCCCTGTACTGATCGAGAAAGCCGTGCGTGTACGCATCTGCCCGAGGAGGGAGGAGGTACCACCAATCCTTGTCAGACGAGACGACCCTTACTACAAACTACGCGAGGAAAAAGCCGTATATAAAGGCTGTCTAAAGCTCGGCAAGGTTGCCGGACGGCTTGTCGCACAGACTAGTCAGCCATCCTCCTTGAAGCTGCCATGTCCGCATACAGATACCGGGAGTTTACCAATTGTCATGTCAACTGTGAACTTACGGTTTTATCCTGCGGCGGACGGCGAACGACCGCCAAAGCTCAAGCTGATCACGTATAAGCTCCATTCCTCCACGTTCTCGGGCGCAGCCCCTTACGAAAGCCTGCCAACTCAGAGCGAGTGTCATGTCGACAGTCCGTTGCATAGACTTTACACCGAATCTACTCGTTTGACAACTCACAGTCTCTCTGCTGTCGTTTGGCTAGGACACGGGTCTTACGGAACTGCAGGCCTTCCAAATTCCAGGGAGCATGCTTCACCTCCCATAGTGGCTGGGACATCCGAGACCTTCTCATCTCCATTGTCTTACGAAGCTCATGGCTCGTTTTATACCGCCGATCTGAGAATTCCTTTATCACTTCGGAGATATTCATCACAGCAGTCGAAACTGAAAATTTTCCTACCGACCTTCAGCTCGTGTCTTGTTGGCCGCACCTACAGTTTGGAAGCAACATTATGGTATCGGGCTATTCCTAGGTCTTTCGGTTCGTCCTCGAAGGTTCTAACCAGCTTAGCCTCGAGGTCAGCATCCTTTATACCCTGTTCAAAGTTGAATCTTGTGATACCTGTGCAGATCAGTTTTGAATTGGGGAGCTCTTCATCGCCACCCGCCCAAATCTCGCCGTGCACTACTCACCATTCTCAAGCCGAGCAAGTCGGAGGACATCCGATCAATCTTGAGCAAGAGTGCAGCTCCGGTTCCCTACCTACGCCCCCAGATTTCAGAGACACGCAGACTGTTCCAGGACTGATTTCCGAGCAGATGTACGTTGGAAGTGTTCCCGTAAATCGAGAAGATCCCGCACTGGGTCAATTTGTCGGCTCGAGGGATTTGACGGTTCGAGATTTCGATGAAGATCCACCGTCCTATTTCTGAGTCTTGCAGTTCTGGCCTTGAATCTTGCGCGAAGAAGAATTACCTGGCAACTCTATTTACTGGACCAGAGATCGATGCTTTGCGGTCTTCTTTATCGGAGCAGATATATATGTGTGCAACGTGTATGTGTGGCGTTCTGGATAGAGTACCCTCCTCGCTTTGGCGATATTTCGGTTACATCTACGGAATATGGGTTGTTGGCTTTGTGATGAACCACTATGTTCGCAAGACATTTGTGTCTCTGGAGGAAAGTGCCGTTGCTTCTCTTAAAGTGGCTGCATCTCCCGGATAATAAACTCACCACAGCTATGTCCCACGCGCATCTGTATCACGGCCTAATGTCGATTACACAGAATGCTTGATGAAGGACGTCCACGCTGCGAGTCGAGTTGTATAGTTTCTCAGGATGCAAGATACTTCGCACCCGCGTCATTCATCGTCGTCAAGAGCTTGTTTGTACCCTTTCTCAATTCTGCTAGGTCGTCGAAACTCCTATTTACTACATCACACGTCGATTCACCACTCAGCTCAGTCTTTGCTGCCCGCCCAACACTGAGGTTCAAGAAACGGTCAAAGTGGGCTCGACGTGACGCTCTGTTGAGAAAATGAGCTAAACCTTGAAAGGAAGCCAAGATACTAGACTGACTACTAGATTTGTGTCAACGTCAGCGCCAGCAGAACAAGTCATTTCATTCCAGCTTGCCAGAAAGGGTGCGGTCCATTAAGCCTAATTAGGCATGGTCTAGCGCCCTGCCTTTGGGCACAGTCGCTCATTTCCATCGATACAGTCATTTTAGCACAGGATTACCAGTCAAGACAATAGTCCCCGGGGACCAGGCAGCACGGAGCAAGAAGCGCAGATCAGGTGCCCAGGCGGCAGGCTTAACTGCCCACTGGGGGCAGGAATCCAGGTCATGTTGTCTCAGATAGCCCAGCCACTATCTTCAACAGATAGGCAACTGGTTCAAGTCCATAGCCGAAGGTACCTGATTCTCCACCTATATAACTAGGCAAGAGAGGTACCCTTCTTACTACCTCGTAGGAAGAACAACAATCATTGAATCGAAGTCATGTAGTGGTTGTTCATTGAATCGTGACGACTTGTCAGTGCACCAAGTGGAGTCTTTTGAATGCGCACCAGGCAGGTTGCCATGACGTAACATTTTCCTTTCCTACCCAGGCCGCGGCCGCCGCCCAGCGTGGAGGGTTAGAGGGGAACAGCCACCTCCCTCTCAACACAGAAATTCGGTCGACCTAACTTCCCCTTCACTTTCACTGGCCTCGGCCCAAAATGCTGCTTGCGACATCTGACATCTTGCACAACTTTCTCCCATACTGGACTCATACTCGGCAATGAAATGACCAGTGTTGATACCTCTCAGAGCAAACCGTGCCACAATTGCAGACGTCGGCGTCTGAGGTGTGATCGATCTTTTCCTCGTTGCCAGAAATGTATCAAGGACGGTCAAGAATGCTTGGGCTATCAGCGCCTCTTCCTATGGGATCAAGGAATGGCGAGCCGTGGAAAAATGAAAGGTATGAGGTTTGAGGATCTTCAGCAGAATAAAGCAAAGCGGGGACGACCTGTTTCTAGGCGTCCAGGGGATATCAAATATCATCGATTGTTCGAACAAGAAAGCACCGAGAAATCACCCATTAGCTTTTTGAACGATCCAATCTTGCAGGACTTGAGCCTCATTGCCAGGTCTTACATCTTGTATTGTAAGTCATTCAGCCCGGTCTGCTCAGGGATCTATTGTTGACTGAAGTCTCTTTCCTTAGTCGCGAGTGATGTGTGTAAAGATCTAGTAATCTATGATGTTCCCGAATACAATCCCTTTTATAACCTCATCCCCATGACGAAGCACCACGAGGTCCTCCTTCACATCATCATCGCCACTGCGGCACTCCACATGTCAAATGCGGCTCAGAGGCAGTCAATCAGCAAGACATCGGGAATGCCAGTCCAGGGTATCTTAAACAGATCAGGTTGTCTGTCCTTGGGTTCTTCAACATTTCGGTCTCCAAGAGCGTACAGAGACGCCCTCATAGCAAAAGAGCATGCTCTCAGATTGTTAAGTCTTGCTCTTGAGACTTTAACCTCGACCAACATCGACGTAATTCTAGCGACAATACTGCTCTTTGTCGAACTTGAGCTGATCGACTCGGGAAGACATGGTTGGAGATGGCATATTGATGGTGCAAGAACACTTATTTCTGGTTTGATTGAATCAAACCAGATGGGATCCAGCCGTATGAGCACCCTGCGCAGCTGTTTGATTTCAAATTGCTTAGTGTACGTTGGTCTCTATGCGGCGATCCTCTTTGCTCTCTGTCCCCACCTTCTCTGAACCATACTAACGACTTCAAAATCAGGTATGATATCCTTGGCTCCTCTTTGACTTGTTTAGAGGTGCCAGAACCTTCTTGCGCTTGGTCGCCTTTACTGGACGCAGAAGCCAATATCTACCTCTCATGCCCGGCGACTCTGCTTCAGATAATAATGGCTGCTGCCAAAATATCACGCAGTGTCAAAGAAAGTTGGAATATTGAGTCGGCAACCACCTACATGCAAGAACAGACATACATCTTACTCCAGGCGGCTTGGTCATTCGATGCGCTGGCTTGGGCTCGAGCAATCCAGGGAGCATCGCCGCAGAACGATCTTGTACACCGAACCCATATCGCATCTGCGCACAAAGCAGCAGTGTGCATCTACCTCTCTCGGACTCTTATATACTCTTCCTCCTCCGATGACCACGATCAGGAACTTGAATTTCTAGTTTCAGAGGTCATCCATCATCTCTCCTTCATCTCGCCGGGCGAGGCCCTATTCAAAGCCACTTCGTGGCCTACATTTATTGCAGGTGCAGAAACTAAAAGTCTTAACCACCAGGATTGGGTCATGACTCGACTTGAAGAACTATGGGAGGTTTTGCCATGGGGTTTCATTCGGAATACGTTGGACCTGCTTGGGCTTATCTGGCGTGGGAAGAACGCTCCAACAGAAAGCGCTATATTCGGAGTTAATTGGATTCAGGGTATAAGGATGTCGGGGATTGATTGTCTAATAGCCTAATGTATGATTAACTTGAGCAGTGTGGTTAAATACCTGTACTCGCGTGGATCCGTGACGCCTGGAGCCCTCGTTAAACCAACATAGTAATGTATATATATATATCATCGGAACACCCCTGCTTGTCCCACAAGCTGGAAGGGCTTGTCGACTAGGAAGGTGCGAAGGCGTACCCCTGCACGTTCGCCAACGTCGACGAATATCGTGTCATCAAACGGAGAGCATGATGTAGCCGACACGGCATTTGGTGCAACGGTGCGAAGGTAAGAAGGGGGAGCGATGGGAGATTGCGTCGCCCCTCGCAAGAGGTTGAGAAGGGGAGTGAGCTGAACGGGCTGGGAGAAGGAAAGAGCAGCTTGGAAGGGGAGAGAGGGATACTATAGGCGACAGACCCACGGGCCACAGGTCCTCAGGACAGGCTCTGACTCACCGGACTGCCGTCAGTCATCGGTGGTTACCTGCGAGGTTCCAGACAATGGGTATTCAGTTAAGTGGGGGACGAATGGTGGTTGGTGACCACAAACTTTGACTTTGGCCCGTGAAGAGGCAGTGAAAGAGGGAAGAGGATGACTGGAAGCGCCAATATTGTCCAATCCGAATGTCGTGACTCGGCCTCTGGAGCCTCTCTATCGTCACTGGCAATGCTCATTCATTTCCTGCATACACGATAGTTATGCTCCAACAGTGCAGGAATGGAACCTGGTAGTCATTCTCACCATCATCACGCCCTTCAGGGCGGGTCTTCAAGCCTGGTATCCAACAAGCTCACTTGTCACATTCACAATCGCGCGCTCAATTTCTAGACTTCACTCCCTCAGTACGTGGCTGCGTACGAGTTGGCAAATCCACACTTCCCTTCCTACCGCCGGGTTGATCCTGATCGTCCTCGGATGCAGACTCCGTCAGGCTTGACAACGGCGAGTCGAATCGCTGTTTGACCGGACTCGTCACATCAGCCATCAGCTTCTCGACAGGTTCAGTCTCGAGCTTCTTGAACAACATCTCTTCGACCATCATGCGTCCTTCAACCTCCTTATCGGTCTCTTCGTTGTCTTCTCTGGGCGCTTGTTCTTCTCCATCTCCGGCGACTTGATCATCAAGCTTGAGCTTCGTGAGACCCATGGCGTAGATCTGCTCCTCTACAGTACCGCGGGAAATTAGTCTGATGACTTCGACATCCTTCTCTTGTCCGATTCGATGCGCTCGGTTCTCGGCCTGGATATCGTCCTGCGGGTTGAAACCGCTGTCGAAGATGATCACCTTGTTGGCCTTTGCCAGGTTGATACCTGCACCACCAGCCTTTGTACTAAGCATGAACACCGGTGTATGATTGTCGTCGGCGGAAAACTCATCGATCAGGTCTTGTCGTTCGGTAACCTTTGTAGAGCCATCGAGTCGGAAATAGCCGATCGCCTCGCGTTCCAGGACCAGCTCGAGGATGTCCAAAACCATGACAAATTGGCTGAAAATCAACGTCCTGTGACCCTCGGCGATGAACTTGTGCAGAAGTTCGACCATCTTCTGAACCTTGCCGCTGGCGCGCCATTCGTCACCATTCAACGCGAATTTCTGCAGTTGCGGATGCTTGTCACAAAGATTATGGATTTCCATGTCATTGTACTCGAGCAATTCTGTGACAATCAAGTCCGGGTTGGACTCACGCCACAGATCAACCTTCAAGCATTGCTTTGCGATGACGGGAAGTTTCCTGTCGGTATAGAGGCGCCTGAAGAGAAATGGATGGAGAGATGCGAATCGTAGTTTCATAAGCACGTTTGTGGACTCATTGCTGACGTTCTCCCCTCTTGCGCGTCGCTCACGGATCTCATAAGCTTTGTCAAGCCATAGTTGATACAATCCAGCTTGTTCAGGGCTCAAATCGCAGAGCTCGGTCCTACGCTCCTTCTTCGGAAGGTCTTTCAAGACTTGGAACTTCTTTCGCCTCAGTATGAAGGGAGTGAGCATGCTGCGGGCCCGCTGGATCCTCTGTGTGGACAGGAGCATCTCCTGGTGGTTATCGAGAGCCTTGACGTTGTGGGTGAAAATCGTCTCGAGGTCGTCAGCTTTCTCTTTGAACAATCCTGGCATGAGAAAGCCGAGCAGGGAGATCAGCTCCTTCAGGTTATTCTGCAGTGGTGTCCCGGTGAGCAGGAGCCGAAAGTTTGACTGGATCCTGGTCAATTGCTTCGAGACCTGCGATGAGGCGTTCTTGAGTACATGCCCTTCGTCGTAAATGGTACAGTCGAAGCCATACGTCCTCAACCACGGATGATCTTCTTTACCTTTGGCGATCGTATATGTGGTCACAATAACGTTGACGTCTTCACGGTTATCGGTAAGAGTCTCTCGCAGATGGAACCGTTCCTGAGGACTTGTTGAGTAATATGGTTCAACGTTCAGTGCTGGGCAAAATCGCTGGAATTCCTTGAGCCAGTTTTCAAGAGTTGCTGCTGGCACGACGACCAGATGAGGTCCCGTTTTCCCCTGCTCAAATAGGTGGGCTAGGAAGGCGATGACCTGACACGTCTTCCCCAGACCCATGTCGTCGGCTAGAATGCAGCTCATGCCTTTGCTGTAGAGGAGGTTGAGCCAGTTCAGGCCCACGATCTGGTAGTCCTTCATCTGTATATCATGGGACATGATTGACGGTTGTTGGATGAGACCTTTCGATCCAGAGCGCTTGACGTCCTCCTCGTCACTCACAGGCGTTCCGATCCCTGAGTCATGACTCGGTCGTTGTGCTTGTAGGGAGACCATTTCCAATTCTCCAGTTTGTGAGCTGATTGCTTTGGAACCCCAACTTTTCATCTCGTGTGACAGAGGCTTGGCCAAGTTCTGGCATTGCTTGACGAGATAGTCCACAGCTTCGTAGCTTCGAAGCATTTCCTTGACCTTGTCAACAATTCGTTCTCCGATGATCGCCGTTTTCCTTCGACCCTTGGCGGGCTTTGGGTCCTCAACCTTTTTGACGGCATCAAGACTTCTGAAGGGTCGCTTTGAGATAACATGCTCTGCCACCTCACGACTGATAGAAGAGAGGTCTGCCAAGTCCGCGGCGGAACACGTGTTGAACAGTCCAAGGACTCGGCTTTGAAATGTGCCTTCTGCTTCGCCCTCCGAACTCATCGCGGAGTCGGCCGCATCAGATTCGTCTGACTGGATGGCCTGAACACGTGGGAGTTTCGGCTTGGCCTTAGGTTCGGGCGCGGCAGCTGCTGGCGAAGATGAGCGTCGCCGCCGGCCACGCACCAAGGTTCGTTTCTTCTGTGGAAGAGGGGTATCGAAGACGTCGATTGCCTTTGGCTTTCTGACGTTCTGAGTCGAGCTCCATTTCTCTGTGATACTTCGCTGTGGCACCTTGGCTTGCTGGCGGGTCACATTGACGCGCGGTGCCACGGGCTTCTTTGTCGCAGCAGGCGTCGGCATCAGCTCGTCGTCGGACAGCGTCAGGTCGACTGGGCCGTTCTTGGCCGGACGCCTTTCGCTTCGCAGAAGTAGTTCATCGGCAGCTTCGTCATAATTTCCCTTCTTCAGCATCAAAACCTCGAAACATTCCCTTACAGTGACCGCGCTCAGCATCGACATCAGCCTGTTCACCTTCTGCCGCATGTTGTATTCGGTGATGTCATCCAATTCCATCTCTTGTACCATCTTAGGAGGCGATGAGGATACTGGAAGAGCACGGGAGGGTGCATTCTGGCGAGGCTTCTTTGAGACGTTGCCGTACGCATTCGCCATGGCGTCCGCAGAACGTTTCGCTCCGCTTGATCCACCAGACGAGGTGGAAGCAGGTGACCCTCTGAATATGGCGCGTGCAGTCAGCTCCATAAACCGACTCCGCCCATCGTTCTGAGGTTGCGGAGACTCCGGGATCTTTCCAGGCGATTGGTCTCGCTTCCGTACAAAAGTGGACGGCTTTATGTCGTTAGTCCTTCTAGGTTCATCGCTATCCGATGAGCCACCCTTGTATGCAGGACCTTCGTCGTCGGAATCGATCGAAATGGGCGTTGGCCGCGATTGAGGCGCCACATAGGGTCTTCTGAATGTCGTTCCTGCGGGTGCCATAGCACTGGCAAGAATGCCTAGGGCCTTTCTCTCCACTGTCGGGGCGGCCATTGGCGAGGAAGCGGCCACCTGGACCAAAGATGCTTTAGGAGGCGAGGAAGACAGTTTCGCAGAAGAACGATCAATAAGCTGCGTGGGCTGCGTCTGTCGGTTCTGGGTAGGACGATTGACCGGCAGAGTGGCTAACGACTCGATATCGGAGTTGTCGTCTGCCACGTTAACCCGGTGGAGGGGAACTGTATCAACCGTCTCGTGAAGGGGTTTGTAGTTTGGATTGAACAGCTCATCGTCCGATTGTGACAGTGAATCCTCTGACGCCATGGTAAGGTAAAAGGGACAGGTACTCGAGACACCGACGTGGGTGCGGCAGAGAGCAAGGGAGCGGTATTGACTACAGTTAGCACATATTGAAGGTGTACTTTTTGCCGCCTATAACTCGAATAATCGCTAGCGAGGATCCTCAGCGGTGCACGGTCAATTGCGGCGCGACGACGTTCACTCGTACAGTAGTCGAAAATGGAGTAATTTACACGCGGTGCAAATATGGCCCACCATCTCCGACTTTGGTCCATTAAAACTTTACGCGTCGAGGAGCGCGTCATTGCCAAGCCCGTGCGTGTTCGAAGGACGAAGTACTATGGTACGAGTACCAGTTCCTTCTTAGCAGTGTCAGCACCTGAGTATTCGAACGTTCTACAATCTCATGTTGTATTCGGACACCAGGGTGCTCTATAGCTGCTGTCACTGCCATATGTCGTACGTGTAAGGAGCCGTCTTAGAACACCGACAGCTCGTACCTCTATCTCGAGTAAGAAGCCATTTGGGAACACCGGATGCAACCAACATAATTGGGCTTCCGCATCATGGGACCTTACAATGTCCTTGCAACCCTCCAGGAGCTGCTCGATTGTTCTCGAATGGTTTCTTCATCGGTAAAATAGACTCCTTTCTTCGTGGGCAGCTTTCCGGCAGATCGGAAAGGTTGAAATAAAAGACGTCTTTTGGATGCATGTCCAAAGAAGATGATTTTGCTGCTACAGACATGTCAAAACATGACGTCTCACCTGGGGGTGTGCCAATATCAGGCTGAGTGTTGAAGGACCACTGGCCGAGGGGATATTGCGAGGCTGATATTGTAGTCAAGACACCGTGGTCACTCGCGTGAAGCCACTGGCTGAACCAAGTCGTCAGCAACTCCTTAGTAGCTCGACCTCTTCAAGCCCGCTCTGAAGCGGTTCGTAATGGGAAAGGGAAGACCTGTCAGAGCAATGCTTGTGTCCAAAGCCATGTGCCAACGGAGTGACCGTGTAGAGACGTTGGAAAGGCGCTCAATTCAGATATAGTGCTCGAAATCGGGGTCAGATCCCGACAAGATAATGTACATTTTGAACACCATTCAACCTCGAACGCTCCCCACACCGGATTTGTAGGCACCGTGCCATGCAAAGCAGATAGACCCGATACCGGCGCTGCTCTTACTTCTTCCCACCCTTCTTCGACGTTGGCGGTTGATTCTGCTGGCTGTTCTGTTGGCCAAATGAGCTGATAAAGTCCAACATGTTTGCGTCATCCTCTTCAAACAGGTTCTGCTCCTCCTCGAACATATATTCTCTCGCGGGTTCTCTGACCGATGTAGCTTGCGCTCCTGCTTCTGGGATCGCAATATCCGCAGGCGCAGGGGAAGGAGCAGCTTGATCGGTCTTCTTGATGCTCTTCTGACTGTCGAAACTGGTGCCGAATCGTGCCCGGAAGCTTGCCAGCCTCCCTGACTCGTCGTCTTCCACATTCAGTAATTCCCTGGATGTTGGGTTCCATAGCGCAGAATTTCTGGTGTCTCTCGTTGATCTGTAGACCGGTATAGGAGAGGTGGTTCGCATGGTGAAAGCGCTACCGTCGGATAAAGTGACCAGTTGAGTGAATGTGTAAGGCCGCTTGGGCCGCTTGATGAGACGCGCATGCCGACATGCTTGACAGATATATGTTGTGGAAGTGTTGGTAGAGGAAGGCAAGCTGGGAAGTGAGTTCGGTCGCAGAACGGGTCGGAGGGCGACAGACATGGCGGCTGTTCTACCGCGCGAAGGTCTCTTGCCGAGTGCTAGGCAGGATGTTCTCGGTGGCCGTGGTAGGCTTGCTAGGAAAAAGAGGCTCTCTGTTGTAATCGGCGAGAAGATCAACGCCAAGCGCGACGAATCGCAGTGGAGATGCAACTGCAACTTCCCTTCCCCATCAAAAGTTCGCCTGGCTGTGTTAATGCCATTCTAGAGCACCACCATCTCACACGTACTACGTCCTCCTACTTCAGGGTCGTCCTTGCATCTACTCAATCTGGGCTTCTGACTTCTTCGCCTACAATGTCGAACGCAAAAGTCGCGAGCGACTTCGATGCCATCATCCAGGCTGGTATGCATTTCCAACGAGACCGTTTTACAGTAGTCCGCCTCTCTAACCGGCTTTGCAGACCGCCAGCGCAAGAAGAATGAAGCCCTTGCCAACGAAATCTTTGGTCGTAACAAGGCCAACAAGGCCAACTCAAAAGCCGCTGGCAAGAACTCAACCAAGACGCCTGACCTTGCGAGTCGCATAACGAAGGTAAGTCCACTAGCCATGCGCCCTCCACATCGTACGGTTAAGAGATCTGTTCGCTGATGCACAAGGTCTCATATAGCGCTCATCTTCTGTGGCCAGCACAAACTCGTCCAGAAACAACCCCTTCTCTCCGCCTTCGCGACCTTCCTCAGCGACTCCTCACCAGAACGCCCGCTCGGCTCGCGTTCCCTCGAACCGCCTCGTCTCTGCCCTGGATTCTCCGCAAGCGAACATCATCTCCTCATCGCAGAGGAAGTCGAGGGGTAACGGCCTGAGCATCAAAGGGAAAGCCGGCCCGTTCGTCGTCGAAGCCAGTAACTTTGCGCCAGGCACGACTGCCGCAGACATTGAGTCAGCCTTGCAGAGTGAAACCGTCGATGAGAACGGGGTCAGCGGGATGCTCTCATGTCGTCTGGTCAAGACGAGTCCTGCAGTCATGGCGGAGCTGGTGTTTGCGGAAAAGGCAATGGCAGAGCAGGTCATTTCGACATACCACAACCAGAAAGCTGACGGGCGGATTCTGAAGCTTGAACTGAAGCGTTCGGGGGCTGGGTCGAATACTCTGATCTCACAACCACATCAGAACAGCCAGGCGCCTGACGCGCTCATTTCGGAACCACAACAATCTCTGCCCAGTGGAGACGACATTATGGAAGACGTCGAAATCGAGGCCGAAGCACAACCAGCCCGTGACGACCGGCGAAGTCGAGAACGTTCGAGAAATGCAGACCCAGACCTCACGGACGGCAGATATGGCTTCGAAGATGCTCCCATCTCAGACGCGAACCACGATCGAATAAGAGACGACGACCGACGCGACCGAGACAGGGACCGAGATCGAGACCGCGACTACGAGCGCGATAGAGAACGAGAGAGGGAGCGAGACAGAGATCGAGAACGAGAACGAGAACGAGAGCGTGGTAGGGATGGAGACAGGGACAGAGACAGAGACGGACGAGACCGCTACGACCGCCGCGACGACAGACCCTCAGGCTCAGGCTCAGGCTCAGGCTCAGGCTCATATCCATACCACCGCGACAGCAGACCCGATGGCTACAACTCGAGATCATCACACTATGGGAACGGTGTCGGCGGACCGCCTGTCGGGAGAGGAATGTTTGGTGGTGGTGCGCCGGGAGGATTTCTTCGCGGCGGAGGCAGGATGTACAGCGACGACATGATGAGAGGCGGGCCGAGAGGACGTGGAGGGTTCCAGCCTAGAGGGTACGGAAGGGGCAGATATTAGTGATGCCTTGACGCTCCGTGACTTTCCCTGCCCACGAGCACAGGGGCTGGACGGAAAGAGGGCACTTTCTATTCCGGGACTAAAGGTGATTCTTCAGCCAGACCGGTACACAGAAGATTTGTACTGTACTTGTACAAGCTCAGCGAGCACTTTACAGGGAGCTTTGCCGTTCCCCTTTCTTAGAGCACCAAGAGGGCGAGTAGGAAGAAAATGAAACCGGATTTGTGTAGACTTGGATTGTGATCAATGTTTTGCTCGCCTCGTTGTTGACGCGGCACACCAGACTAGGATCGCATTGATGTCCAACATTCTCAGTCCTGGCTGCTGTGAGATAGCCTCGCAACGCAACTGCTTTAGTCGCACTTGTTCGAGAACTCTGCATGACGAACCCGCTGCCTTGCCCCTGGAACGCCTTGCTTGGTTTCATGAACATGTCCTATCCTGGATTCCATTCCAATGCCCAATTGACCTGACCCAACCTGACCCGACCCGAATTTGACACACGGTCCCATCCCTGCCCCAACACCATCGTTATCTATCATCCACTGACCCTACTCGTCTCATTCGTTCAATCCATGAAGTCACCGTGTTGTATGGCTGGTCTGTTCGTTCGCATGCGAGTACCCATCCATTCAGTCACTCTTCAACATACTTTCGACCAGGTCGCCTAACGGGCCCCAATAATCCTTGCCGCCGCCCTTTTCTAACCCGTGTTCATCCACAAACAGTACAAAGTGCTTGAAACTCGTGTTGAGATGTGGCTCCAGTCCCAAGTGCACAATCACCTGGTAGTGATGGCAGTAGATGTGCGCGTAGACTCTGTACAAGCGCTTAAAGAGCTGACGTACGGTGGAAGGGAAGTGCTTCGGGAAGGGCACGCCGATACGGGACGGGAAGGTCGCTTCGTTGTCGATGTTGGACTGCACCCAGGTCATGAGGTGCTCGATGTATTCCGGGGCGGGCATCTTGGTGGGTTTCGTGTAGCCCGAGGCGGCGTCCTGCCAGAGGTACTCAAATCTAGAAGACATTAGAGGACGCGCAGGCAGAGAGACAGGTACGGAGTGGATAGGCAAAGTCGTACTCATCCGTGGCTTTCATCTCGGGACAGGATTGTGGGGAGCAGAACTCTGTAATCGAGCCGTAGAGAAGGTTGATCTGGTTGTAGAAGTCGACGACTGTTGCGCCGCGTCAGTCAACTGCGCGCGCCGTACCGTCTCTTCACTCGTGTGCAGAGCAAATGGGGGCCTTACCATTGACAGCGAGCCACTCGTTCAGATCCTCGCCCTCGGGCAATTTGACGGCTTTCCTCAAACTGCCGCTCCCAAGCGTCGCCTCGGCAAATTGTCTCAGCTGATAGCTTGTGGTTCCCTTGTTGGCGCGCTGCGGTTTGAACTGGCCTCGAGTACGGGCATTACTAGATGGAGAAGGACTTCTGTTAATACCCTTGTTCTTGGGAGGGCGAATGGGAGACGATTTCAATTCTTCACGGAGGGATTGAAGGGCGCGAGAAGGTGGACTGGCCGCGGACGCTGCATCCTTGTGTTTTGCCCCCTCTTGAGTGTCAAGGAACGTGTAGGAGTTGATAGTCACGCATGATGAGGATTGTTTGAAGGTCAAATGAGGGGACAAGGGCCGAGGGGACAAAGAATTGAGGAATTCGTACATGGTGGTGAGTAACGAGGCCATGGTTACGACGGTGCGTCCTCGTCTTGGAGTTGTAGACTGATATAGCGGTCCTTGGGTCGCTGTGAAGCGTAGTGTTTCCTGTTGCGCCTTCAAGAATGTCAGTTGGTCAAAGTGTCCTGCGGGTTTGTGAGGAAGTGGTGTGTCCTCACCGTCGCGCGTGACCGGTAATACTGCGGTACACAGTAGGGACAATACGGAGGCAATGACAGGGCTCGAATTTTGTATGCAACTGCCACGGAACGAAGCGTTTCAGGCTGTTTCTGCTTCTCTCATTATTAGAGTGGACTTCGTTCTCACAAACGGACGACTGAAGACCGTCTGAATCACTGTTTGAAATGCCTTGGCAATTGTCTGTTGCTGCGCAACGCTGACGGGTAAACCTCGGTCTAGCATCATACATCGGTCGGGCTTGTCGGCGCCCTGTAGCGTAACACTGTAGACAGCGTGCACAGCATTTCCCAACATTGACAATCCAGAATGCTTCAGCGAAATCATTATACTCCGGCAGCATTAAATTTTGACGAAGACACCAGGGTTTCAAGGCTGCATAACGCGATCCTGGCGCTGTCCCAACGTCAGCCTATTGTCAAACCATACCGCTTTTCCAGTCCGCGACCATAACACCCAACACAATATGATCGGTTCGCTAATCAATACACGACTCATTCAATCACTCCAAAGCTTTCACAGCTTTGGCGAGCTCATGATATCCTGCACCAACTCACGAACCTCGTTCTCTAGCTCCTCGGTTTCTTTGTGCGGGTCGTACATCTTATCCTTGATCCACGCTTCCAATTGATCATCGGTCATGTCACGCAGATGGTGCAGTCTGTCGACGTTGTCCTTCTGCGCAGCACGGACGACGTACAGGGCAACACGTGCACTGACTTCTCGAATGCGGGTGATGGCAGGGTACAAGAGTGCCCTCTCCTTCTCTTCCTCTGTGATCATGGTCGGAAGAGCTTCGCCAGAAGCATAGATCATGTTCGGGGTGACCTGTACAGCCTTGGAGAGAATTGTACCGAGACCGATACCAGGGAACACATACATGTTGTTGCCTTGGCCGCCATGGTAGATCTTACCCTTGTATGTGACTGGATGGAAGGGGGATCCCGAAGCGAAGAGGGCTCGACCATCAGTGTTCACAATTGCTTCCTCAAAGGTGCATTCTGACTTGGACGATGGATTCGAGAGTGGGAAGATAATGGGTCTATCATTCCACTTGGCCATCTTCTGCAAGATTTCAGGAGTGAAGGCACCACCGATCGTGCTAAGGCCCATGATGATGGTGGGCTTCACATAGTCAATGACCTCGTCCAGAGTCTTGAATTGTTGCCCCTTGTTGTCTGTTCGTGAGAAGTAGATCTTGTGGTCAGCAAGCTTGTCTCCGCGGTCTTGAGTCACAAGACCCTTGCTATCGACGAGCCAGAAACAGTTCTTGGCCTCCTCTTCTGTCAGACCTTCGCGCATGAAGTAGTCGACGATCTGTTTGGCCACACCGACACCAGCCGATCCGGACCCAAGGAAGACTGCGCGGTGGTCCTTCGCAGCGATCCCAGACTGCTTGACAGCACCCACTATACCTCCCATTATGACGGCTCCGGTACCTTGGATATCGTCATTGAACATGGCGTAGTCATGACGGTAGCGCTCAAGAGACGGGAAAGGATTCTTCCAGTCCTCGAACTGGATGACGATGTCCGGCCAGCGTTCCTTCAACGCGGCCATCAGCTCATCCAAGAACTCTTGTTCTTCGGCCGCGGTGACCTTGTCTCTTCGGCTGCCCATGTATAGTGGGTCGTTCTGCAGGGCCTTATTGCCTGTGCCCAAGTCCACGGTCAATGGTAAGGCCCCTTCGGGCCTAATACCGGCGCAACCGGTGTAAAGAGCAAGCTTTCCAATCGGAATGCCCATGCCACCGACTCCAAGATCGCCGAGACCAAGGATGCGGGAACCATCAGTGATGACAGTGATCTCAACGTTGGATTGAGGCCAGTTTTGGATGATAGCCGAAAGGTGGCCTCGATCCTCGAAGCTGAGATACATGCCCTCGGGCTGTTGGTAGATCTCATGCCATTTTTGGCAGGCCTCGCCAACGGTAGGTGTGTACACCAACGGAGTCAGCTCCGTGAAGTGGTCCGTCAACAGGCGGTAGAACAGGTGGACATTGTTATATCTGATCGTGCTCAGGTACAGAAACCTCTCGAGGTCTGTAGGCTTCAGAGCCAATTGTGCCAAACATCTCTTCTTCTGCACTTCATAGCTCTCTGCGTGGGGAGGAGTCAGACCGTAGGTCTGAAGGTATTTGCGTACTGGGATGGAAAGAGAGGTGTCATAGTGGGCTGCCCGACTGGGAACGTGAGCGGTGGCATGAGTATGCTTCGTCCGGTGGTTGTGGGTAGACTGAGGGCTGGTGATGGAGGTGATGTTCCCCACGCTTTGCGCGACGGGAGCATCTAGAGAGGCAGTAGTGGACATCTTAGACGACTGGACGAGCTTGACGAGTTTGGACCTCGGTTTTGGGTACCTTGAAAGTTTGGAGAGCATTCGGAGAGCGGAAGGGGAGTCAGAGGGTTTTATCAATGATGGCAAACGAAAAGACTGAAGGCCGGACTCGGAACGGCACAGACGGCCTGGCCTCGTGTGTAACTGAGGAAACGTTATCAAAGTGCCGAAGGTGTACGGAACCTGACTTCAGTTGACTTCTAACGCGCGAAACATATAGAAATGGGGTCAGTCATGGGTGAAACCGGAAGGGCAGACATTTAGCAGGCCAGACAGGGTAAATCTTAGGCGACACTAGGCCATGCGGCGTATCACCAGCATTTTAACAAGCAGAAAGTACGACGGAAGTGGAGAATTGGCTAATAGAGAAGCAAGGAACGGCATTTTGCCGGCAGGTCCGATGCGGTGTGAACACTCAGCTTCCAGTTCAAGGGTGATGACTCTTTGTTGAATTGGAACTTTTTTTTGTGTGAGCCAATGACAGGGCGCCATTTGCGGGATGAAGAGGTGTTGAACTGCTGCAAAATCTAGAGCAGGAGGGATGTGACGCGCTCTGAAAGGGGCAGCAGAGCTCTAGCATTAGGCCTGCATTAGCCTGAAGCTTTCCGGTTGGTGCCCGCGACCTTGTGTGCTCTATATCGGCCTCCAGCATGTTTTCCCCTACTTGACTTCGTACCTCGTATCAGCCACTTGACAGTCATACAGCATGTCACAGGCAGCGGACATGCTCGGGGCTCAGATCAACCATCGGTGTCTGTACTGCTGGGTCCCTCGTCAGAGTTTCAATAGTCCTCTCCGGCCTGGATTTGACAGTGCCAGAGAGCTGACGGATATATTATTGCAAAAGGTCTCCGCCCGTAGCAATCGGGAATAGTCTGTAAGATTGGGCCTTAGCGCACCTCCTAAGTTAATCTCCTTCAAGACTGTCGGACTATCAGTTGCCCCCACTTCTATTTCCAATTCCGTAGCCACGAGGCTTCCTCGTGTCGGTCAGGATGCAGTCATGGCGGTGTGCTCAGGCTTCCGGTTTCTCTTCGTCGTGCGGATCGTGTGACCCACTGCTCCGTGATACAGTAGTCTAAATATGTACCCCAGACTCAAAAGTGCAACGTATATCTAGTTATCCGGCGTTGAGCGAACCCACCAGTTGATCTTGACTCCAGACTAGGTTGTCGTGGCCGCCGACGCCGTCCTGAGCCCCTAGTTATACGTTCTCCAAATCGGCTTGGCGGACCTTGCGGCTATTGACAGTCTACAAACTACTGTATAGGAACCGTGAACCTGGAGTACTTTTGGTGCGTTCCGGGTCACCAGTGAGGGATCCGCACTCCACCACTCTCAGGCTCATACGGAGTACGTGAAACGATGTATCGCCCACGATCGGCTGTATAACCTCAGGAATAGAAGAATTAGCGACTGCGACTTGAGGGAGGTTTGTGCTCCCATTATAGTTCGGCTCAGGAACCGCAATAAACGGCTCACTCGCATTGCGGGCGCCAAATGTCAGACAGGACCGTTCTCTTCAGCAAGCAGCTTAAAAGGTCCGCAGGCGCACTTGAGCGCATCGCTTCCCTCATCCAACCAGCTGTCCCAAGCTGTTGGCCGCATACAGAATCCAAGGCATTGGTTCTGAAATTGCGAAAGTTGATGCTGAGTCAGGTCTGGAAGAGTTGCTCTTGCTGACAGAGGATTGAAATGTGAAGAGCAATTCGGTGTAGCCGTTCGAGGTGTTCTTCAACCTTGAAGCGTCCCTCTGAAGCTTCCCCATGGTGAGAACCAGGTATTTCCTTGTGTCGTTCCCTAACCTTTCTCGAGAATCATGTATTCTGGACTTACAACTTTAGAAATGTCGAAAGCCATTCATAGACTCTCGGGGCGAACATTTGATTTAGTCGGAGGTATGCCACCGTCACCACTTCGCTAACAATGGTGTGGTTTCTTATACTGTAGACTGATAGGGAAGTTGAGTGACTTGGACTCGATCGAAGCGACCCATCAAATTTTGAGAACCAAGCTACATACCTCGGCGCACTCGTAGCGATATGATGGTGGACCAGATACACGCTTCGATTACATTTGCAAACACTTCTGTACCCACTATCTTTGAACGTTACATATCCCTGGCTCCCCTTCTTTCGTCACCGGGACGGAAGCGACAAGGCTGGGACGGTGGTGATGCCTTTTACCACACGCCGGATCCCTACCGACATAATGTGTTCACTGACAGCGATGGAAGGTAGGAGGCTGAGGCACCTCGTGCCTCTGAGCCCACAGAGTCACGGCGAGGCCACGAAATGATGCAGGCACACAACTTTCAGATATAACCTGGTACACGAAGAGGTCTATTGTGCACAACTGGAGAGCTGACATTATGGTGCATCACCACAACTCAGAATAATCCTTGCTTAAGGAATGTTCCACAGGACTAAAATTTCCACAGTGTGTATGCGTGCTGAACATCATGATTCGATACCCAGCAGTAGTGCCAACAGCGTGGATGGAGTACCTCGTACGGGTATGCATTTGCTTTTCTGTCAACTGAGCTTGAACTTGGACTCGGCTATCTCGGCGAAGCGCTGTCCGGTGAATCTGATTGGTGGGAAGCGTTAGCTATGACGAGACTCGTGTGCCGCCGTCTCATGCTCTCCTCACCATTACGTCCTGCGGTTTGCAGTTTCCGGATTTTTAAATTCAGATGGCTGCCTGCCAGCTTGACAATATATCCAGCACAGCTTCGTCTGCTCGTTAAGCTCCTTCAAGCAGGTAGATCTCACTTTCGGCAGTGCCGTTGTTTGTCGACCAGAGCTCCAGAATGTCCTTCATAGCTCGCTGCTGCGGCTATGGCCGCAAGCGAGGCGACGACACAGAGCCTCTGCTCCCCCGCTACGAGGACGACACCGCTCGCGAAAGAGCTCTTCATCAGAAGTTGCATACATATCAGATGCTGCGAGCCATCTCCCAAGGTTATATGCCCTCCAACGAGCAGACCATTGTCAACTTGCGGACGCTCCTGGCATCGGACGTCCTAAATGCAAACAACAAAGATCTAAGCGACTCAGGTCGGGCCCTCATCAGGAACTGTCGAAGCTGGATCAAGCTTTTCATCGAGCTCTTGAAGAACAAGAATAGTCAAGACCAAATCCAGGATTTTATCTGGTACACTACAAAGTCTCGCATCTCCCTCGATGTCGACGACATCGCCTACTCGGCGTCAAAGGTCAAAGCTCGGGCTGATGCTAAAGCGGCTTACGAGAGCTTCCGCACTGTTGGCAGTCTTCTTCTGACCAACGCCGATTTCAGACTATTTGTAAATGATGTCGCCACTATTGGGAGGGAAGTCCTAGCAGACACAGCGTTCTCGTTGTCCTCGGCCGCGGAGAAGACAGGGAAACAGCTCGAACTCTCTGAGCAGGAGCAGCAAACAGTCGCAAAGCCTGGAGCAGACGAAAACAGCTTACCCTCGAAGCAAGAGTTGCAGGAGAACGCTGAAGACACAACCAAAGTGATTGGATCAGAGGTAGCAAAGGTTGGCCAAGACGCGATTGAAAGTGCCAAAGAGCACTTTGGTGGATCGCAGAAGGATACCTTGCTCTACCGCATAAAGCAAGTGATTCTTCGATTGAGGAGCAGGACGGACTACAATGATTCTGTTTCCACGATTTCGAAGCTGATCCAGCGTTATGCCATTGCGTACTCTCGCGTCGCAGATACCGCTATTTCCACTGCACAAGAGGATGTCGACACAAATCCGGCTCTGGACCGAGCAGTGCGGAACTTCTGGGGCTTCGTCAGTAGCTTTGGTGACGCCAAGGCATGGGAGCAGCTGGAGCAGGACTTCAACAAAGTCATGGGTCATGCGAAGTCAGATCCCCAGTTTGAGAAGTTCATGGTTGAGGTTGGAAATGCAGTGCAACGAATGTTGACCGACCCCGACTTTTTTGACAATGCGGACGAAAAACTCCAAGAATTGAAAGAGAAGAGTAACAAGCTCGGCAGCGAATCCGAGTTCCGCACGGACTTCGACAAGATGCTGAGACAGGCTCAAGTCACCATCAACTCTGTGATCGAAGACAAAGATGTCAATGGACTCCTCCTGGCAACGAAGCGCATCTACAACATTCTGACTCCTCCAAACAAGATAACCAATCCCGACCTCATCACAGACTCGATCCACATCTTCCTTCCGTTGTTGATCCGTAGTGTCCAGTACATCCCGATCCCGCGCGTGGAAGTGTCCGTGCCGGAAATGGACCTGCTGTTGGAGAATCTGGTGCTTGAGCCTGGCCGCAACGTCAATTCGACATCTTTCCTGCCGTATCGTCTCCTCGTCTCCACCAAGAATGATATCGAAATTCGCAAGACCCACTCGAGAAAGACTGTCTCCACCACCAAATCCCTGGTGACTATCTCCATCAATGGCCTAAGCGTTGCGGCGCAAGACCTTGGCTTCTGGATCCGTGGACATGCAGGTCTGATCCACTTTGCCGATGAGGGTATTGCGAGCTTTTACCTCGACGAGCGCGGTATCGATGTTTCCCTGGACCTGGAGATCGGTCGTGAGAAGCTTGAGCAGATTCTGACTCTCCGTGGGGTCAGAGTGCATATCCATAAGCTTGATTATGACCTGCGCAAGTCGAAGCTGTCATGGCTAGGCTGGCTCTTCAAGCCACTGCTCAAGCATCTGGTCAGACGTTCACTCGAGAAAGCTCTCGCTGAAAACATTGTCAATGCCCTTCGCGCCGCGAACCGCGAGCTGGTCTATGCTCGAGAACGGCTGCGTGCGACACGTATTGCGGACCCGCAAGATGTCATGACGTTCTTGAAAGCCGTGATGGCACGATTGACGCCGGAGGAAGACCCAGACCTTTACACGCGCGTTGGTGTCGACGCTCCTAAACAAGGCGTCTTCAAGAACCGGTATACTCCTGGAAGCATCGTCAAGCTATGGCATGAAGAAGCTCTGAGAGCGGAAGAAGTGGTCCAGGATGGAGAGGAGAGAGGCGGTGGCTGGAGAAACGACATTTTTGACACGCCTG
Source organism: Cladophialophora yegresii CBS 114405 (assembly GCF_000585515.1). Lineage (NCBI taxonomy): Eukaryota > Fungi > Ascomycota > Eurotiomycetes > Chaetothyriales > Herpotrichiellaceae > Cladophialophora > Cladophialophora yegresii. The sequence continues at coordinate 669,531 of NW_006913049.1, read as the reverse complement.
TTCAAACACTATGAAAGTGATTCCTGGACACAGTACAGGGTAACTGACCACTTCTCAGAGGCGTTCATCACTCACTTGTTTGCATGCTTTCACGCGCGAGGTTTTGGACCGGATCGGAAAAGTGCTTGGTGGTTATGGTTCGGTGTTTCTCATGGTTCGCCCTAATAACAGGCAACACACCACAGTGCGCTGGTGTCTAGGTGGCTTCCTGTGCTTATGTTCCATAGCTATCTCAGTATTACAATATCATATCCTGGTTGGGACATCAATTGAAGTAAATCTTCCTTCTTGATCAGCCTCACCTTGCCACGAAACTTAGCTACCATCCACTACTACGTATCGGAGCGACCAATGCTTTGGTCCAATCACCCATGCGTTGTACGGCTGTTGTAGCTAAGGCCATGAGACGAAGCAAGTCAAAACTAGATCCTCATACGCACCTCCAAGGGCAATCACTCATGCTTCCACAACAAGTCTACCTTTGATGTTGAACAATCATGAGCATGTGGCAACACTCGCCTTCAATCTACCTCCCTACGATTGTTCTCAAGTAGGTGGCTGTCTAGCTAATATGGCTACCCTATTGCGATCTTACAAAGTCTGTTTGTATCGTCCGCCGTGGGATTACTGTTGAGCGCAACACATTACTTGAGACGCATTGCCAACAATGTCGAAAGCGGAGAAACAGCCGAGGCAGCGTAAGTCATAACCCTGAGATGGTCGAGGTCAGTGAGCGGGCAAACAGTGTTCGCTGACGACAGCACGTACTCGGGCCCGAGCGCACCAAATCCTTCGGAGCCAACAGTCCCCGACTCGGCCCTTGTACTCGTAGACATTGATATCGTCATCGAGCACGTCTTTGAGTTTGGATTGTTACCCGCATCACCAGTTGACAGGCGGGTGTCCTCGATCGTGGAGCGGCAATGCAAGTGTCACTCACGGAGAGACATTTCCGAGCTTCTATGAATCACTACTCCATGTTACAGTGCTGTAGCCTTGATGTCATGACATCTCCGGCAAATACGGGGTACAATTGTATAATAACCCAGAGTCGACGCGCAGGTGGTCTCCAGGTAGGTACAGAGTACACAGTCCACAGTTTCCATCACTACACACACAATACACAGAATGCAGAGTACTCGGTTTCTCGTTCGCAACGCCCAGGCTGCTCGGCCTTTGACTCGGACGTTCGTGTCCGGCCGGCCACGGTGCGCAACCAGCACGGGACCTGCGATGGACCAATATAACAAAGGCTGTACGTATACGATGTGGACTTCTCAACTGCACATGTGATGCTAACTGTCGGTGAGCAGCCGACGCACAGAAACCGCAGTCAGAACATCCTGCGAATGACGACTCACTCCCCAACTACGTCGAAGGCCAAGTCGGTAAATCTGAGGAGACACGGGGCAAGGCAGGCTTTGGTAGCGGAGGCAAGAGCCATGCTACTGGCGACAGCATCGTTCCTGAAGCGGTGCAGAAGGTTGCTCCAGAGAAGCTCGAAAAAGCGCTCCCTGAGGCCGTGCATCCCACGAAGGGGAGCGAGATTGATCCTAAGTAAAAGTGTAAATTAGGTGTCGTGTCCTGAAGACAAGAATCGACCGCGATGGTTCAGACGTGTAATAATACGACCCATGTCTACCTATATGTCCATCCCTTCGTGATTGCGATTTGAGTCGTGCCAAGGTTGATAAACAAGGTCGACGAGATCGGTGGGTCATGTTCGGTTCCATCTCGGTTAAATCTGTAGTGTTTTTGTCCGCAACTCCAGCAGTCTCAAAAAGTTAGAGAACATTGACGGTTTGCAATCACAGCCACATTCGTGGTGCTCATTTGATTACCGTACTTTCACAACTGTCGATGCTGCATGTTTGTCGCAACGTAAGGACCAGCCATTCGCGATGTTGGCACGCGGCCAGCATATCCGTGCGTCGGCGCAACCTTCTCACTCTCGCGATTGAAACGTCCTGTGATGACACCTGCGTCTCCATCCTTTCGACCACCAACAGACACAATAGCGCGTCGGCAGACCTGCTCTTCGATGAGAAGATAACGGCCAAGAACACGGGTAAAGGTGGCATCCTCCCCACGGAGTCTCTCCAGAGTCACCAATCCAACCTGTCGACGCTGGTCGAGTCAGCGTTACCACACCTCCCGACCGCATTAGACCCAGTCGGCCCGAGGACGATATGGCTGCGAGACGGCAATCCCGTGCAGAAGCCGGACTTCATATCAGTGACGCGGGGACCAGGCATGTCAGCAAATCTGGGACTAGGCCTAGCTACAGCAAAGGGACTGGCGACGGCGTGGCAGATCCCCATGGTTGGGGTGCATCACATGCAGGCTCACGCACTGACACCAAGGCTCGTGAATGCTATGGGCAAAGACGGACAACACGACGATGATGGTCACAGCCCGAATTTCCCGTTCCTGACACTGTTGGTTAGTGGCGGTCATACAATGCTCTTGCACTCCAAAGGGCTGGTGGACCACGAAATTCTAGCCACCACTATGGATACTGCAGTTGGGGACGAACTGGACAAGTGTGGGCGGTTACTTCTGCCCAAGGAGGTGCAGGCAGGTACGCCAGACACGGCATTTGGGAAGTACCTGTCTGCATACGCGTTCAGAAGCCCCGAGGACTTCGCATCCTGGAGGGTGCCTGCAACGCGTGCTGAAGAGATCGACAAGCCGAGGAACGAGTTCGGATGGAGACTGAGCACGCCAATGGCTGAGAATAGGGAGCTGACGTTCAGCTTCTCTGGCATCGCGAGCCAAGTCAAACGCCTGATTCTCGCGCGCAGCAACGCAGGAAGTATGAACGAGATGGAACGGCTTTTGCTGGCTCGGTCAGCGCTCGGCGCGGCATTCGAGCATCTGGGCTCTCGGACGGTTATCGCGCTGGAGAAGCTCCGCGCTGAAGGCATACAGATTGACCACCTTGTCGTGAGTGGAGGGGTCGCCGCCAACAGTTTCCTACGGTATTACCTGCGCGAGCTGCTCGATCGACGATCTTTCGGGAAGACGCAGCTGGTTTTTCCACCGGTCGAATTTTGCACAGATAACGCGGCGATGATCGCGTGGGCCGGGTTTGAGATGTTTGGTGCTGGGTATTCTACGGATCTTGGATGTGCGCCTCTGCGGAAATGGAGCATGGACAGTCACCAGCCAGGAGGAGGCATTCTCGGCATTGGAGAATGGATCCGGCCAGGTACACAATAATCCTATTTGAGCGTGTTGAGGCGGACATCTTGCATTTCAGATACAGTACTTGTCGGAATGTCACATCCGTGGGCGCTTTTTTGAAAGGAAGCTCACTCCGGTCTCCCAGTACCGCACTGAAGCAACGATTGCTACTACTCCTTAATGTCCCTAAGGCATGATGGTGTTGCATGACCTATGACGATCACCATGATGGGGTCGCGGGGGGCGGCAGAAACAAGGCTCCGTCGGATACAGGATGAGATGCGATTGGTGGAGAATACGACGACAAACATAGCCACAGCCACATTTCGCCGTCGAGCAAAACCAGGTTCGCGTAGGACGCAAGTCTTCCTGTCTGGGACGTGACTCAGGGCTGTGATCCTGCAGGGTCATTTTGCTATTGGCCACATATCGGCTAACGTGGGTGAGGCGTTTCATAAGGAATAAGCAGGAATACCTTGCACTGGGGAACTTTGGTGCGGAAATCGCCACTGTGTCCTATGTTCAGCGCTTGACAGCCCACTGGTCGTCAGGTGTTCATTGCAGGCTTCGACTCATTGGGAGAAGTGTAAACCGGTGAAAGCCAGAAGTTGGGGCTTGAAATGTCGCCGGTTGGCTGATACGAGTGTTGAGTATCACCTGCAAGCTGCAAGCCTGTGCAAGGGACTTGAGGCGTCCCATGTGGTCATGACGCACCCTTTTTCACCCACTTCTGCAGGGGCCGTCCCTCGTCCACTCCGGGGAGCGCGACTTGGTGCTTCGAATACCTGTTGCCTTTAGCAGGTGACCGGATTTCCAACGTAGACACGGTGCCGACCATGGGTGCATTAGAGGCGGACGGCTCGCTTTCAGTGTCAGAATGAAAGCTTCAATTTGACTACAAGAATACATCATGATTCATTACCCGTTATGGAGTAATCGCAGGGGCAGACTTTCAAGCGGGTTGATGTCGCGCCGGGTGCCGGCTCCGTCTGTTGCAAGGCTGAATTCAGTTCTCCACCTCCCGAAAGTCAGATGCATGTCCTCCGTTGTGTATACCTTTTGGTAAGCAATAGTTAGCGTGAGGGCTTTGCATCTGTCATCAGCCGTCACTGGCCTACCAAGGCTTTCAGACTGTTGCAGGAGAGAGGTATTTGATGCCTCGCTACCAATGGCTGCGCGCGACACTTGACCTTTTGGAGCACGAGAGACATGAGAGGTCACTTCCAGGTATGTACTGTGTTACGCGTACCTCGTAAAAGTAAAGGAAAGGTAGCTCGTACGAGTACTCCGTACTGGGGAAGAGCCACATGGACGAACAGCGTTACGGCCGACGGCAGGGATGAGCGACGCGAATGATGAGGCAGTGACGGGTTGCACATCTTGGATAGCCCCCGATATGCGAAGCTTATAAAGTGGCCCTGCACTTGCGGCGGACCACTGGTTGCAAGGCCCAGCACCGCCCTGTGCCGCCCACTGGAACGATAGGGAAGCGGAGAGAGCCCTTTCTGCTCAACCACTCACGTCCTGGTGGTGGATGCACCCTGGTCGCCAAGCCCAGGCAACAGCGAGACTTGGGAATCAAACATCACCTCAGCGCCTTCACGTTCGACTTACTCTCTTTCTCTCTACCACGATCTCTCCTTCCACTCAAACCGCCAGTTCAGCCGTTTCGGCACTCTCCAGGCCACGGCAGCATCCTCGAGTCTTGCCACCTGGCCTCAGGTTGAACCTCATCCTCCACAACCCGAAACCTCAACCGCTATCTCACTAGCATTTCACTTGCACCTCACCACGACCCCGACTTACTTGCGGTTACACCCTGGTGTGTTTACAACGAACACCTGTGCACTGCGCGACTCATCTTGTGAAGCCGCCTATCAAACTGCCCGGTATCCTCTTAGATCCATCCCACCTGCAAGTGCAAAGCCTGTCCGTCCCTGCCGACATCTCCGGCGACCGCATCTCCTCCTCACTCGCAGTTGATCGATCGTTTAACTGCGCCCGATACACGCTGGTCACATCCCAGCCAACGAGTCAAACAACACCGTGTTCCCTTGAACGAGGATCCCCACGATACCAGCCCCAAAGAAGGATCAACGAGCAGCAAATTGTGAGTAGAGTCGACTTTGGGTCCAGTCCGTCTTCCGTCTTCGATTTATATCTTTTGGGGTCTGTCGGTACGGGTGAGTCACAGGTCACAGGGGATGCTGAAGATCAGCCAATCGAGCGCGTGCTAAACCTCGAGCTAGCACATTGCGTGTCATCTGCATCTCTCCCCGGCCTGTTCGAGACTTTACATATACCAACCATGGCGTCTTCCACCATGCCACCTCCTCCCACCCCCTTCGCTCATCGTCGAACTCCTCGACTCATCACCAAGCGTCTTTCTCCATCTCTCCCTGCAGCCGCAGAGTCATCAGCATGCATCTTGCATAAGATGTCCCTGTCCAAGGGCGCTACTTTCCACAGCCCATCCTCGCCGGCCACTGAGGATGACCCAGTTCTCAGCATCCCTCACCTGACTCGTCGTTCTCCTACCAGCACTCAGTCCGCCCTCACTAGCTGGCTTTCGGAAAGGGAAGACGTTGCCCAGTCCATTGCCAACTTCGAGCAAACCTTCTCTGGCGCCCGAGGGAAGAAGACGTCAAGTCGTCGCCGCCCCACGCAGACCTTTGATCAACAGGTCTGGGTCCGTCGCGTCTCACTACCATCCGACGAAGGATTAGGCTCCTCCGTCAGCCCCGCAAGTGATAAGGTTTTGGCCAACAAGTTCGAAAGAGCCTTGGATTTGTTGTCGAATCGGGATAGTGGACTGGGGACTTCCATCAGTGACTCAGCAGAGAAGGTCGCTGGACACACCTCTGAAGAAGACCGTCTTGTGCGAGACGCGATTCAAGGTTGGATTGCCCGCTGCATGTTGATGTGCAAAGACGGTGTTAACGAACCTCCTACAGAAGCTGACTCTCCAGAGCCGACAACTCGCCGCACTAGGCAACGAGGCAGTCACCCCTCATCTAGGACATCCAGCACCACCGGCCGATCTGCGGTGACCCGAAGCATCGCTCCTCCAGCCTCCCGACCTACTCTTCGTCATCCCGTATTGAGCCCCTCCGGTCGCAGAAAGATCAAGGAGTATATAATCACACCCATCCTCCACGAGGAACGCTTCGAAGACTTTCATCCTCTCGTCACTGCTCTCGCCGCCAAGAACAACAAGGCAGTCCGATGCCTGCGTGACCTTGAGCAGTCCCTCATCTTCCAACCACTGGTAAGCATCCTCACCACCGAACGCCTACCTGGCTCTAACGTCGATTCCAAGACACTTGCTATTTCACGACAACTGTATCGTGCTTTTGGCGAGTTTACTATCCAACTTGTTGTCGATACATATCAACATCTCGCCGAATCAGAACAACGTCGTGCCGCTGATCGTCCTTACGACAACGGCTACTTCCTCGACTTGGTCCAACAAGTCAACCGCCTCGCAGCCCACATCGGCTCTTCCAGCCGCGATCAGCAGGCGGGTACTGCTGAGCAGGACGACGATATGGCTTACTCCATCGATGACGAGGTCACCCTTGAGGGTGGCCTCGGAGAGACTGGCAATGAGGCCGAGCTTGTCCGTTGGAAGAACGGCAAAGGCTACTCTCTCAGGACTGGTCTACCCTACACACCGACACCTGGAGTTAAGAGAGCAAGTAGTGATGCTCTTGATGAAGATGTTGCAAGGTCTATGGCTCGCAGAAAGAAGGGCTACATCCCAGAAATAGTTGAGATGAAGTGCTCAGACCCTACATGCGACAAGATCTTCAACCGGAAGTGTGATCTGGCGAAACACGAGAAGACCCATTCTCGTCCTTTCAAATGTCCCGAGGAGAGTTGCAAGTACCACGAGCTTGGCCTTCCGACCGAGAAGGAGCGTGAGCGCCACGTCAATGACCGTCACTCCAAGAATCCTCTCTTCTACAAGTGCGAGTTCTGTGAGTTCCGGACCAAGCGCGAGAGCAACTGCAAACAACACCAAGAAAAGAAGCACGGATGGCACTATGAACGTGCGAAGGGCAAAGACAAGGTTGTCACCAAGATGACCCCAGCCCAGACTCCTCGCACTCCCAGCATGGATTACTCTCCTAGCCCGGCCGTCTCTGTTAGAACCTGGGATGATGCAAGTTCCATTGCTGGAAGCGTTGCCGGAAGCATGCCAGGCAGCAACGCGATGACTCCTTTCGAGCAGCCCCTCACCGGCTTCGACACCTTCAATCCCACCCCAGTGACATATTCGAACCCAATCTTCCCACGGACCAACCCGTCCTCAGCCTCATCCTACAACCGACTGGGAGAGGATTTCGACTTCAACGCCCCGACTTTCCAGAACGCGTACCCGCCAGCTCAGTATCCTAACATGATGACAACGCCGATCACACCCGCCTATAGCAACATTACCGAGCCGTCTCCCTACAACGGGGCGATGGACATCACGTTGGACTGCAACAACCAACCCTCTTGGAACCAAGGTCTGCCAACGCCGGACTCTTACTTCCAACCAAACTCTCGCAACCCGTCGATTTCCGAGCACTCTCCAATGGTTGCTGGACCTTCCGGGCAGTCATTCAACGATGCGCCTCTATTCAGCGCCGATACGGACTTCCCCCCGAACGATTTCTCACTGTTCGGAGGCGAGAGCAGCAGGGCCTTCTCCAATCCTGCTGCAGCCACTGCAACCTTGTTCCCCGGCGGTCCCGAAGCTTTTGCTAGCCTCGACAACGACCCCATGTTCGACCCAGCCTGGAATGACAGCGACTTCATCGATTACGACATGAGCAACTAGACGTCTACGGCCGGATACCCGAGCTCTGGCACCTTCTGTCGGTCTCCGGGAATATGGGCCTCCACTTGTAACATTCTAGCGGTTGTTCTGCAGCGAGATTGAACTTCTTTTCCCTTTTCAGGTTTTTTTCACTACTCCACCCGTCTGACAAATACCAAAAAAGATGGAGGTGTTGAGATGAGAGTGGAGGCGTTGTTGATGACGTGGATAATTCTGTGATGACTTGATGATATGGACCTGGTTTTTCCTCCTCTCTCGACGACGGGTTTCGGGGGTATTGAGACAGACTGAGCAATCAGCTGGAGGGAGAAGAATGGAATGGAATTGGGACTGAGGGAAGGGAATGGACCCCCACCAGCGCTCGGAGGCTTCACAAGACTGACCCAAGACAACCTGTTGTTCTGTCTGCTCATTTCACGCCATTATTGTATGGCTCTTGCTAGGAGAGTGAAGCATTTGGATCGGTGTGGAATGGACATCAACGGGTTGTTTGATAGACACAGGATTACAATAACACATCCATCTCCCCACACACGTTTCTATTTCTCTTGAGTTTGCTCTTTGACTTTCCGAGCCGTCGTGGGTCACCAGCAACATGATCGTTCAACCAGTCCACCTCCATCATGCCCTGGACACAGTTAGGGGCCTCTCCTCTCTGACTCGGCCTAGGACTATACAGTATGCCTTCTATAGTGACTTGTAGACCAGGCACATGCCGGCCGATCCTCGCCTCGCCTCGTCCTCCTACTCCATGACTCTTACCATGTGTACCTTGCACATCACATGTCTCCTTCTCCGATGACGATGCCCTTGACCGTGACCTGACGACAAAGCAGATGCCAGCTAATCCTCGCCTCGCCGCGCCTCATCTCGTTTCCCTGCTCTATGACTCTTAGCATGTGTGCTGTGTGTCTTGCACATCACATGCCCCCCGTGTCCAGATGACTGACTACATTTAACATGCAAAATGACTCACGTCGCCGAAAGTCGGTTCGGTGGTACTTTTCCGGGGCCTTCCCGAGACCGTCATGTTAGCCTACGGTAGTATGTACACCCAACACCTCAGAGACAGGTAGCGTAGCCAGCCCGCTTCTTCTACATATCCCCAACGACACGCCGCAGGCCTACATGTTGATGTCTCTCGATGCCTGGCGGCATGATGAGACGGGGCTAGTAATTAAAAAGCACGCATGGTCTGTCGGATTTCCGGTTCCGTTCAACGACTCGTTGCTCTCCTGTCCGGTGGAGTGGGAAAGGGGCCTCAGGTCTTGCCCCATGCGTGTAGGAGGCCTGAGGTGCGGGAATGAATTAATTGGGGGCTGGTCACGTAGCCAGTGTAGCTACTGTAGCTCTTCCGTATACACTCCGGGGGTTCACGATACTGCGACATATGTACTAATGTGACACCACGCTGCAGTCGCGCACGATGGTATCTTCTTGATCAAAGGCGCATGCTGGTACGAGTCATCAACAAGCCAGCTATGGTTTGGAGGACCGTGGAACCGCCCCCCGTGTCAAGACTCAATTGCTCTCCGTACTCTGCTCTACAACAATTAGTATCCCTGGGACATCGGACTTCATGCCCTGTTTTCGGATCGTGGTCCTGTTTTCGGCCCTGTTCTTGTGCTTGCTCGTGTGCTTTTTCTTGTGCTTGTTTTTGTGCTTGCTCTTGTGCTTGCTCCTGTGCTTGTTCTCATCATGGTAGCCAAGACGAAGACTACGCCTTGACTGATGCCTACGTCAATATATGTACACGATATAGGAGATCTCTCGACTAGATGCATACATAGGTACACGCGCCCGTTCACTTTATAGAGTCAGGCGGTCAGTCTCCCGTAGATCGTAGGCGAATAGGCGCCTAGTACTTTAGTAACATAACCAATAGATCCTCCCGCGCTGAGAGAAAAAAAAAGCTGTCTCGTCCATTCGCCTCTCCGCTCACGGCTCGATTTGACCAGTTCTTCCACTTGACTCCTTCGCTTTGAGTCTGTAGGAGTGATGCTCCTCTTCAGCCGCTTGGCATAGTACATACTATAAGTGCGGATATTGAGGTGTTACCAAGGTGTTACTATACCGTGCCGGCGGCAGAGGTTTGCGGTTACAGTATGTACGATGAGGAGAATGGACGAATACAGTATGGGGAAAGACTCCCACACCGGATGGATAGAAACAGTCCGTTGGGTGCTTGACCGACTGTGTTAATACAGTATCTTCAACAAATCTATCGCTGCTACTCACCATTGCCTGTCTAAAGGCGTACGACATGCTCATTGACACAACACACTCTACCTATACCAAGGCGGATCTATCCCTGCAATGAGTCTTCCACACGGCTCTGTTTCCTCATCCTTTGCACTACAAGCCTCCTCTCCCAGGTATTGCCTTGAACACTCTACCATGCATTGCCATCTATAATCATCTGTCTCTACAATTGACGTAGGCCACCCCCCGAAGAGCCTGAACTATGCTCCTCCCTCATTTGCCCTCATCCATGTCCGAGCCGACACCTGCTCTGATAATGACAATCTTTTCTCCTCTCTCCCTGGCCTCCCGTTCCGGACTGTCGCGGATCTCGACTTCAACCTTGACACCTTGACGTTGCTTCGAAGCACGGCGGGTCGGGCTGAGGTTGAATTGTCGCTCAACCGAGTGCTTTTGCTCCGGCGTTTGGTAAGCAAGACTTGGTCTTCCCCGAACCGGAGTTTGAGGGAGCGATTTTTGCGGACTGGCACCTGAATCGCTGTCCTGTTCGGGGCGGACAGGGGGGGCAAACACCTGCTTCTCCGACATGGCACGCTGAAGAGGAGTCCTCGTCTTCGTGTCGGGCTCCGCTGCATTTTTGAGACCTTGAAGTTGCTCCCTCTTCGGAGTTTCCATTGGTGCTGGCTCAGTGATTGTCTCTTGCTTCGGTTCGACACGCTGTACCACAGTCTGCCGGCGAGATGGGGGTGCAGCACGACTGTTTCTGCGCGTAATACGTTCTCTTTCTGCCTCTCGCCGTCGCTGCTCTGCATCATCTTTCTCTTCCGCAGCCTGTAGAATCTGTTGGACTTTGCTTCGAACCACACTTGGTCGCATTGTCGGATGGTGATCGCTCTTGGGCTCGGTTAAAGTCGGAGTAGAGGAGTCACTCTCTTGGGGTGGTGCGGACGCCCCCTTGCTGAAAATACCCCATTTGAATGGCCAGGTCAGTGAAGGCTTCCGATCTTGAGTTTCCTCTTTGAAGACATCGTCGTGGTCAGGCTCTTCAGTGGGTGGCTCACCAGAGTGCTGAACTTCTTCCTCCCGCTTGACCGGAGGCAGCGATCGAGGAGTCTTCTCTTTCGTTACCATCGTGGGTAGATTCAAGGGGATCAAGGGTGTGGCGGGTCTCTCCTCAATTCTGTCTCCAAACTTGATCCGATGGACCTTCTTTGGCTCTTTGCGGGTGGGTCCAGGATGGTGATGAGTATGGTCATGTGTTGGATCGTGGTCGTGGCCGAAATGGCGACAATTTGACTCATGACCTGATGGCTCAGCTTTCTTGGTTAGACTTTCGAAGATGGCAGCTCGTTGTTTGACCGGGCTTGGTTCCGTGATTGGGTTCGCTACCGGTTTCAGTTGTGGAGTAGCAGGGGATGTAACCTTGACAGTGTCTCGACGTGCAGCATCTTCCTGGGATGGTGCTGTCTCATCACCGTCGTAGCGAACTCTTGTAGAATCATCGCTGGTTCGTGGCTCGACCGATTCAGTGGTCCTCCGAAAAACGCGAGCTCGAGATTGTGAGCGACGGCGGTCCTGGCGAGTGGAAGCTCGACGAAGGACAAAACCAGGCTTTGGGGCAAGGTTGCCAACCTGTTCATCGGAAGACACTTCGGGTTTGGGCGAGTTGCTTTTGATGGCGTCGTCCAGCATAGTGTTCAGCTCGTCCATGGTGAGCGGACGGCTCCGTGACGTCCCTGGCCCTTCTTGGGCAGGTTGTTGCTTGGGGGCAGCAATTGAACGAAGGCGAGATCTTGCCATTGCAATCTCCAGTGCCGGGTCTTCGGCGACATTCTCCATCGAGCGGTTCCGTCGACCAAATTGAAGGCTGGCCTGACGCTCGGTGCCAGGCCGGGACAAGCCTCGTTCATCACCAGGTCCGTCCATACTTGTGAAGGGTCGGAACGGGAGATGATGTCGCTGATCTTCCTGGTCAACCAGTTTCTCGAGGTCTCGAAAGTCCTGGTAGAGTATTTCAGCCACGGAAGCGACTCCATCGCCACGGACATGCTCGCTTTCATCACTAGATGCTCGGCTAGGCGGTGAGACGATAGAATCTTGGTCTTGTGTAAGGACGCGAGGAGGCAACTGGAAGGACGGGATCCTGGTCTGGAGCTGCTGCACGTCCTGGAAGACTCGGATGCGATCGGCCACCTTGCGCCTCGGCGGACTGCGAGGGGTTAGCAGAGCAGGAAGAACAAACCAAGTAGAGTATACAAACACAACTGAGCTATCCATGTTCGGAGATGAGTGGAAGGCTATGTCGATATGGGGCGTATCATGGTCACCACGCACCGAGGGGGATGTAAGAATAAGTTCAGTAGAGAGAGGGACTGCGCCGTGATTGACTGAGCGAGGAAAGATCTGCCTTTGCTTGGATTCTGTAGCAGGAGCCATGGCCGTGTCAGAGCAGGCGCATTGTTCTCGCGGAAGGAGCGTGGAGCGAGAGCAGAAATCAACTTGATGGCGGCTGGGCTCAAATGGCACATGCAATGAATTCAATTCAAGTCTTCCGAAAGAGCCAGGATGTGGACCCCCGTTGATTTGTCTGCTTCAGCCTTACTCTATATGTACAGTGGCATGAACTTGCACTTTACTTCAGCGCCGCCTGGATTGATTCCAGCACCTGTAGATAATACAGTTAGCTTATGGCCGCTCGTCCACTCGTATCCTCAAGCGTCGCAGTCTCTTACCTCAAGCTCGATCTTGGCCTCTGCAATATCCTGCTCGCTGCCGCTCCCGCCGGCAACCTTCTGCGCCTCCTGTATCTGTGATCTGACGGCCTCTTCACTGAATTCTTCCAAGGGGAATCCTTCCACGGCGTTGATGCTCAGTACGGAGTTTGGTTGGACGACCGCGAAACCTCCAGAGACTGTACAAGCATCAGCATCCCTGCTCATGATTCGCAATGTTTGGATGAGGAATGCTCCGTCAGAGCCACAACGTACGGAAAAACTGCTTGCTTCCACCACTCTCCTCAATGATCTCCACCAAGCCGGGCTTCAGCTGCTCAATCGACGGGACGTGCTGTGCGAGGATACCCATTTCTCCAGACTCGGCGGGGATGTTGACTTGTACACTGGTGCTCTGCGTGTCAGTAGCGGGCTTCGTGAATTGGCGGGGCGAGGAGTCGTTGGCGGGCAAAAGGGAAAACGTACACGTCTTGCGAGGTGTAGATGGACTAGAGAATTCGTGTCAGTCCGAGCCCCCTTCAATTCTAGCATCTCCCCCTTTCAACCTCTGGGGGGGTTGTTCCTTGTACGTACCTGGTGAGGAAGTGCCAGGGAGAGCTTTATTTTATCCGAGACGGCATCAGCGTAGCCTCTGCGTTGGACCGGCTTGAAAGCGACGGCGGACCGGGCGCGCAGCGCTGCACGCGATAGCCGAAGAGCGCTCATGCTGACAGTGAGCTTCAGTTACAGGAAGGGACCAAAGTCGTCGATGCTACAGCAAGCTTTAATTGAGCTCTCTGCGGATTTGGGTTGATGTCGGGGTCAGGGAAAGCTGCACTTCCGGAATTGGCTTGGACCGGGGCGCAAATGGGGAAGGTCAGCCGGACCCAAACCGGCTACCAAAATGGACGGGCACAGTGGCCGGCTGGGTGGTAAATCAAGGCACTGCACTGACATCGACGAGTTATAGCTATACAATGCGGATGATGCGCTCCTCATGGAGGTGCCATACGTGCTCTGTTTCTACACCAGGATCGACTTTCATGTAAAAGGCCAAGATCTGGGTGAGCTTGAAGCGCCAACCCTTGCTTGACATGAATACTCTACAATTGAGCAGCGACTCCCGTGTGCAACGATCTCGAACGATGTCAGCCATGTCTCTCTGCTATCTCTAAATGAATACATTTCACTTCTGAGATGCGCTGTTTGGAGGCTGGTCGGGTCGATTCGATGACTGAAGGGTTTTCCCAGACTCGAAGACAGTGATGACAGAATCCGTAACTTCGTAAACACTTTGAGCATCGGTTTCGCCTCGGTCATTCGAGCTGTTACATCGAGAGGGCCATGGACCTCGGACTCTGCCGGATGATTCTCTCTAAGCCGTCCCCAATAGGTATAGGTGTGTCCACATGTCCTTCGGTCACGAAGGGCGTCCTTTCTGTAGGCGACGGCTACCTCCCTGGCGGGGAGAGGACAGAAGACGGAGTTCTAGTAGTTCCGTCCCGTCTACCGCACCTGTGAAGTCGGGCTTGTCCTTGCAGGGTAATGGGGTGGCAGTAAGGTTTACATGACTTGCTCGTAGCCTCCAATTGTTGCGGCCTGACGAAAAGCCGCTAGGATACCCATTTGGAAGCTGCCAAGTCGTGATTCGGAGCCGAAGATGCGCAATGAGCAAAGACTGCCGCCTCCACCGACAACCATGTCGCTGGCAGAGGGAAGGTAACCTGACGTGGTGCTAGTGACGGGAGGTTCACGTGGAGATTGTAGATCATGCTGTAGCATATTGACTCACCACACGTTGCACTAGTACGACGAATGACTCTTGATGCAGTGCCATTGAGCAGCACTGAAATCGAGAACACGAGAGACCTCGTGGACTTGCAATGGCTGCCCAAGGTGTTGGCGCAGGGGCCACATAAACCCCCGCTTGGTCCGTCCGATGGCTTGGGCGGTATTCTATCATTGTGCATAGCATCCACTTCGCTGGTGGGCGTGGTTGGATCCTGACAAGTGACCAGGCGGTGTGTCACCAACACCATCGCTGGAGAATATCTCGCCAGTCGGGCTAAAGGCGGGATCATGCGGCTTGTGTGCTTCGAAGTTAGTGGCATCCAACCTTTGTGGCGCGCAGTCGTTGTGTCAAGGCCGCTTGGCAGGGTAGAAGAGCTCCAGTTACCTTGCGCCGCATCCGACTGACACTCGCGAAGAGTGTAAAGGCCCAACCATGCAGAACGGCTAGACTGGAGTCGAGGTTTGCTCCTACTCTAGACATGCGCCGGCCACCCCGTCGATAAAGTCGTTGATTGGTGTATTTGGGTCGGCTAGTATGTGCTCAGAGGTAGAGCTCTTGCATTCCAGCGGGCAGCTTGAACAGCTCGAAACCTTCTTCGACTTTCTTATTCAATGGATTTTCGTCCATTCGTGCCGACCCACTAGCTGTCTGCTCCCATCGGTCGAGAAGACCGACCTTCCAATCCTGGAAAGTTCGCGCCGAATATGGGAGGATCTCAGTGCTCTCTTCCAGGGTCTTCTTGAAGTCCACAAAGTCTTCTGGGGGCACAACAAGCTCTTCATGCTGTGTTCCGTTGGTGTCCAGGAATTTCTCTGGGTCCGAAAGGGCCTGGTAAAAAACCTTCATGGCTCGATGGGCGGTCGGACCACGTTTGCTGCTGGAGTAATAGATGTCCGGGTTAAATATCCAGAGCAAAAGACCTGCAGGTTCGGACTCAGCTTCTCCAGGACTGTCAGCATGCACGACCGCCTTGCGCGAAACGGAGCTTTCAATCAAGGACAGAAGCTGCGCCGTGATGAAAACGGCGGCGGCATATCTCTCCGGGGCCTGTCCTGGCTCTCTGACGAGGGTCAACCTTGACTTGTAGAGTCTGTAGCTGTCTTCCCCTTCTGCACGCGAGCCCAGCCTGCTTTGGCATGAGCTACATTGAAGAGTAGTGACACGGGCTCTGGGAGGGTTCTTGATTTCCTGAGTAAGTCATCAGCTGGCATGTACCTCTGGTGTATCCCCTTGCGCAACTCGGCTCACGCGCGCAAAGGCGAAATGAAGAGGCTGGTTCATTTGGTACGCACTGGTGGACCCATCCGTCGCTCCAGCAGAAGGAAGTTGGGTCTACCTAGCTAACCACCAATCACGGATTTGATATGCGGCGAATGTATCAGAAACTAGATCAACAGACTCTTGGTCTAAAGACCTGAAAAGCTTCTTTCTTTACGCCAAGTGTGGGAGTAACTGATTTCGGGGATCCGGCTGTGGTCATCACTTACCTCGACGTTGATACAGTCCTCTCCATAGCACAGAAACGAAACAATATCCACAAAGCCCACTCCCGGGCTCGTAGCGAGCTTACTCCGTGCAGAGAAGCCTTTGGCCTCCGCTGCATGCTCGCCAGACGGCGCTCCGTTCTCATGTGGCTTGTGGCAGAACCAGAAGTCCATCAGCTCTGCCCAGTTCTCACTGGGCAGGTCTTTCCAGCTGATGGCTTTGGACGCGGAAAGGATGCAGACATCGCATTGGTTGCAATGCAATGAAGCACTTCCCTGCAGGCTGACTGCAGACCACGGGACCTCCACGCCATCAGCGTCCTCTTTTGTAGAGTCCAGCTGACTGACATCATCAATTTGCAGTCGAGTAGATATCTCCGTCCTCTTCTCGACTGGGAACGTGAAATGAGCAGTGCCAGATATCTGCGTCGGTAGATAGATGCTGGATGCTTCCCCATCGTGGAGCGCAGTGATGATCTTCTTGTCCGAAGACAAGAGAATCTTGGTGCCTTCGTTCTTTTCGGTTTGGAGGGAAGCATGGAGAGTCAACTGTCTGATGTGGGTCAGAGCTTCGGCGTACAGGACGATTTTGGGGTTAGACATGGTGCACGTTATCCACAGAGGTCGTGCGGCATGGCCGCCCTGTTATTTGCACCTGCGTGGAGATGTCCAAAAGTTCCTTCCGTAGTTTATTCAAGAGCATGTGCTCGTAGCCGGACAAAGGCGGAGTAGAGTGTAAGAGGCAGACCCTAGGATGATGAAAGTCTTTCCCTCCGTAAGGGCTGGCGCTGGGGGGAGCCTTCCTGATAGCCGATGTGAAGTCAGACTAGCCCTTAGGACGCGAGGAAGTCAAGCAGGCATATGCCGCATTGAGGTAATGAGTATCGATTCAACACGCCCTGCTCCGGAAACGATGCTTTGATAGGTAGTCGATGGAAACGAAGTCGCCTGCGTGCCGAGCTTAGGCGGACTTGCCCTCCGGTCCGCAACTGTCGCAAATCAGAGACCGCGAAGATTCGGTGCAGTGAACTCTATCATGCACAAGGCTAGCCGTACCAGACAGTGAAGGGATGCCTGAGGCGAATCCACGTCTTCGAGGACGCAGAGACCAAGCGCCAATGACGTCCCTTCAGAGAGCAAGATCGGGCTTCTTCAGGGAAGGATCGAGGGGTTTCATGCCACGACGGGAACTTGCAGTGTTCGCGAGGGGCGTGTCTTGTGTCTTGTGTGCCTGAGAGAGAAGAAGCGTGAACAGCACGAGCCTTTGCACGGGTGGTGGGGTTGTCAGAGCAGCTTTTCCGGAAACCGTGGCGGTGATTGGTCCGGCGGTTGCGGTTTAGTGTGAATCAGTTCCAGTAGGGTTTGGCCCCTGTACATGACTAGGCGACAAGCACCTCATCACTCCCTCATCTCTCCCTCACTTGTCCCTCAGCGGTTCCTCATCCGTCCCTCCCTGCCCTCCACCACGGTCAGCTTTCCGGCAGATGCCAGAATACACTGGCGCGTTAGCGTTCGTGTCTATGCGGGTGTGTCCAGTCTTCTCGGCTTATTAGAGCCCAACCCGCGGACGATGGGCGCAATGCTCTCTCTCTACAAGAACCCCTGCAAGTCGTCTTGCGTCAAGTTTTCTATGAGCATCCCAGCATGTTTGTCTACCACCAGCTACCACATCAGGATTCGCTCCGCGCGAGTCCGCAGTCAGCGACACCCGTCCAGGTCTTTCCCGGCCTACGCAAGCTCGGACATCGAACAAGTCCCCTGTCTTTACCCAATGCTTGTCATTTGCCGATTTCACTGCATAATGAGATCTGAGCCCGCAAGGAGAAATTTCCCCCGTCGCAGCTTATCATGATACATCCTGGTATGCTTTAACCTGTTTGTTTCCCATCATTCTCGTACGTGCTGGCCGGTAACCCAGAAAGGGGTTGCGCCCTTGTAATCCTAAAACAGCTTCCCTCCGCTCAATGGACCGCGACCGCCCGACGAAAAAGCTCCAGGCGCCATTGCTGTAGCCTCAAAACCTAATGCTTCACCCTCAACAGGGGTAGCCGCATTTGTGGCATCGTGTTCCCCTGCAATCGTCCGTCAGCCCGTCTCGGGAATGTCGGGCGCTGAAGGCAATGGCTGTTTCCCAGATGAATCGTCACTGGGGAAGCCGGGGGATTCTCTCGTACGGTATGACCCAGACTTCCTGGCCCTTGTCTCTGCAGCGAGGACACCGTACTCCATTCATCTTCAGCCACGAGTTCGTCAGCTTTCTGCTCCATCGATAGAACTGCGCAGTCTCCTACCGGTCGGGTCTGAATATCTGCATGGTCGCTGGGTCGCGCTTTGATACTCGGAGCACCTCCTTGATCGGCGAGAATACGGTTGGGGTGCAGAATTTTGAACATCGTGGCACAGGAGTCAAGCGGGTAAGCACCAAAGCGAAATATCGTGGTTCGAACGTTCCCGCGAGGTTCTGCCAAGGTCCGCCTCGTAGTTGAGAGACGTACTTTCCACCGCGTACCTTGGTTGATTTATATTCACTCTGCGACCATCACCACGCGACCTAACCTCCGCAAAAAGTGCCGTATTCGTGCGTAAATCCACGCCCCCCACGAGGACAAGCGAGCCTCAGGGACAGATCCACTCACCCCCCGGAGCCACAATATGCATGATTCGCACGGAGCCGATTGTCTCCGGATCGGATCAATCGGGGCTGTTGAGTTTATCGCTCGATGGAAGCTTGTGCCAAGCCCGTAGGACGGCATATTGAAGTTCTCGCTCTGAGTTTGTCCTGCAATACATAGCAGGCTGGAGTTACACCAGGGTCGCGGTGTGTTGCTCTTTTGTTGGATGTGTTTGACCCGTAGCATCCTGTTTCGCAGTGCGCAGGTTAATCCGACCCAAGTAATTGACCCAGACGGGGGAGGTCCAAACTCCTGCAAGCTGTCCGAGACACCGTCGGGTGGTACGAGAGGAACGCGATCACGCCTGTCGAAAAGCACAGCGCGTTCTTCAGGCTTTCCGTCGCATTGTAGTTCAAAGCGGCACAAAGAAGAACCAACCAACCGTGGTCGCGACACAGATTGCTCGTATCTCGCGGCGGGTGGCCGTCATCGTGACCACTAAGCACATCTAGGCCCGAACGAACCAGCCCTCTTGCACGAGGAGCCCAGGCGTGGAGCAGCACGGCGTGGAAACTGTGGGACTCTTCACGAGACTTCACTGCCAAGTAGGATGGGGCGAATTGAAGAAGACGGTGACATGGAAGACAACTCCGGGGACGTCGACATAAGCAGGGCCTTAGCTGCCCATCCTATTAGTGGCTGTCGAGGCGGATAACGAAGTACCACAGCTCTGCGGATTTGAGTTGCTGCTGGTCAAGTCAAGGCACTGGTGCTGCGGCTCCCGCCCATTACGCTGCTCACACACGAATGCGTCCTGCCGCCGACTGAGCAACCCTTCTATCATGAATTGGATTGTAGGAAACGGTGTTGCTTGATGTCAATATACCCTTTCCCAATGACGATGCTCCGGAAGAGGAGCACTGGGTGTGAGCGGGGAAGGCCAGCCAAGGCCTCGACCTCGCTTGTGGCTTCTGACCACTCATTCCACACGCTTGGAGACATGCACAAGCAAGGCGCCGGGAGATGGCAGGCCAGACGAATTGAACAAATGGATGAACCGGTACCCTGGCCGAAGGCGGTCAAGTCGTATGCACGCCCATGCGAGCATGTTGTCTTTGCCCATTGAGCGGTCGTCCATGATTTTGAGCCTATGCGAGGAGTCAGAAACGATCTCAGTAGAATGACCACGGTACAATATGACACGTCATAAATGGAGGCACGCAATGGCAGGTGTGGACATCTTGATGGGCGTACATCGCCCAGATGTAATGTTGTGTAACACGATCGTGCATGGGGAATCAACATTGCACAAGACTGCAGGCGTCCTTGACCCGCTCTGCCGGGATGACAAGGCAGGGCGCGAGACGCCCCTCTTCCGCCCGATGGTTGTTGTTTCCACGGGCGGTCCAAACTCCTGTGCGAACCTGCACTCGTTGGAAGTCCTGTGTCAGGGTGGACATGGACGGAGCCTTGCGTGGTCCGACACCCCAGCCTGATTGCCAGCCTTACCGTCCTTCTCTCGACGTCGACCCTCACGGGAGCTCCTTCTCCTCAGGAGATGGTCGAGCGGGGACGTGGATAAGACATTCGGCAGGGACGGCACGGAAAGCACTGTCAGACGAGGCAGGGACTAGCATTGGAAATGTAGTGCAAAAGTCCGAGTGGCACACGCTTTCCGGTCACGGGACTCTACCCAATGCAAGCCAGTAGTGCTCTTTGGGACCGCACGCCGCTTTTCGTCGCGGTGGAGCGGACTTCAGAACCCAGCCAGGACGTGTATCTCGGTGTAAGGAAAAGGGCCACATACCTGAGGAAGCTCAATTCTTGGATGGCGTCGGACAAGTTATACCAGCTCAACAATTCTCCACTGAAGTCAGGACAGTCCGTGCGAGCCGTAGCTGATCTCCGTTTGTAGAATTTGGAATCCTTCTCCTCACCGCCATGTGATTGAAGGTCGTCCTTGCTATTCCCGCCTTCGTCGCCCTGACTAGGAGAGCCGGGCGGATCCACGTGCAACTGTGCCTTGACGTATGGTTTCATCTTTTGCGCATGCGAGATGTCCTTGTCGATGGGCAACGGCAAGCGTTGTGCTGCGAGCACCCGTATTTCCAGGTTGACACGTCTCTTCCTCGACTGAAGCGACTTTTGTGCTCTGTCACTTGCCGTGGTGCAGCGATAACCTTCCGGCTTGAGGACCCAACCACCCGTTCCCGCGAACATGCCCTCGTTGAGCATCATGCCTTTGTCCATTTTCTGCCAATTCAAGGCCACCATCTGCGCGCCCATTCTCCAATGGAAGGTGGGGTCGACATTCGAGCTGTTAATCCTCGTACCTTTCGGAAAGACCCGCATGAGGAAGTTTTTGTTGTGGTTAAAAAGTGCAGAACCGTGCGATGGGTCGGATTGCATACTGTGGACCTTGTTCTCCGATAGACTGAAGACGTGGTTTGGAAGAGCAGCTTCGGGCTGCGAGAAGTGCTTGAAAGTGTACGCTCGAGTATACACACCTAGTTCGGACAACTTGGACAGGACTTTAGAAGCCTTCTTTCGTTTCCCAGGGGAGGGGGGTGGTGAGTCGGCAGTGCCGTCGCTGGAGTTCGAGGTCACGTGCTCGATGGGATCATTGGACTCGCCTGTCCCCGGGTCCGGCGTCCATTTGACTTTGATCAGGATCTTTCCCATGAGAGACTCGGGCGGCGGAAGAGCACAAATCTCGGTGCCACTCTTGAGCGACACCAGATATTCCGACCAGACTTCGCGCATAATCTCCACCATGACGTCTTGCTGTTCAAGGGAGGCGTGAACCTCAAGAGAGACGATCAAAGGCAAATCCGTGCTCACAAAGGCCGATGACCTGATTGCATGGCACACCGAGCGAAAGGTGACGGATTGGGTCAGAGTGTATCCATGCAGTACTCTCGGCTCACCCTTCATACTTAGTGGCGGCGAAGGCTGCGGAGAGAGATGGTTGGAGCCATCCGCCGAAGGCTCCGTCTGCCGCGCCGGTGCGACATTGTCAGGTTGGCCAGGCACCCCTGAAGCTTGCTCATTGGAGGGGATGGGGGGCTGTCCGCCGTTTGGGGCACCGGCCGCGAGCGAGGCTGATCGTGAGCGTGAACGCATGCGTGCAGCACGAGCCTTGACCTTTCCCCAGCGAGAGGCTTTCGTCTCAGACTTCTCCTCGTCCTCGTCAGAGCTGCTGGTGTCCGAATCGCTTTCGCCATCCCACACATCGATTTCCAAGCATCGGCACCCACGCTTGAGCACATTGGTGTAAGCGAGCTCGGACGCTTCGCCATAGAGCTGGTGGCCCGAGAGGTAGGTATTGTGACTCGAGCTTATGAAGTAGGAGGACATGGGGTATTTCAGGTCGTTCTCCACGGGGCCGGACATCGCATTGGACGAGACCGAAGCCATATAATTCAGCCACGCGACTTCGTCGCTGAACTTCTTGCCATCTTGTGATTCAAGGCCCTTGCGAGCGGACAGGAGGTGTGACAGTACAGGCTCCGAAAAGGGTTCGAGGGAGAAGTGCGAGGCTGTC
The DNA here is from genome assembly GCF_000585515.1 of Cladophialophora yegresii CBS 114405. Lineage (NCBI taxonomy): Eukaryota > Fungi > Ascomycota > Eurotiomycetes > Chaetothyriales > Herpotrichiellaceae > Cladophialophora > Cladophialophora yegresii. The sequence continues at coordinate 647,172 of NW_006913049.1, read as the reverse complement.
TCAGACGGTTGTCCACCTCCTGCCGCACGCACCGGAAGAGTCTGGCTCATTATCGCGGTGACTGCTGCTCTCTCTCCTCTTCTCTCTCACCAGGCGCTGCGATAGTAGTTTGCACAGGTTCAGTGAGGGGCAAGAGGAATAGGAGGGGCTAGGTGATCGCCGCACAAGGAGGAAGCCGTAGTTGGAAGGAACGTCTTGTGTATGCGAGAAGAAGTTGGTTTCAAGGTCAGATCACGAAGGGGAAGGGCATTACGGATGCGTCAATAGTAGACATGGCGGGCGGTTGATGAGGACCGTCAAATGTCACCCGAGGACTGAAACTTGGAACGAATCCTCAAAACACACGCAGACTAGAATTGGAGACTTATCACTAGCCACCCAACTCGGCCACTTGGCTGCACACATAGAAGGATCGTCCCTCGCAGTTGTGCTTGCAACTCGTGCTGGACACTGCCACATCATTTCGAGAAGTCACAAACTCCCGGCAGAGCTGAAAAATGGTGGAGCGCGTTCCTGCAGCGCCCCGAGGCGATGGCGTCACTCGCAGCGCCGAGTTGGGGGGCTGGGTTAAGGGGGGGGGGGGGGGGGGCCTTTTGCGCCTGGAAGCCTGACGCGGCAGGCCCGAACAGGCTCCCAGAACGAGGTCGACGGTCCACGTGACACATTTCATCAAGCAGTCCTTACAGAACGCGCAAAAAGGAGCATGTCAGATTTGAAGCTTTGACTACAAAACAGCTCATGCTCATGGGCTCGTATCAAAAAGACATCGAGAAGAATAAAAATTGATGCAATGAAGATTCGTAAAATTCCCGCTTGGCTCCACCAGGTCTGTTCTGGAGATCAGCCCCGGGAGCTTTGCGCCGAATGTCCTTCCAACAGGCAACCGTCTCAACCCTTTGCAGTCGGCTGACGAAGAATACAAAAGAAAGGCTAGGCTGGAAGAGGTGATGGGCATCATCACATTGGGGGAAAGATCCCCCAAGTTGTGACAATGCACAATACCCCTTCGGCGATTAAGCACAGTCACAATCAGACTCTCCGAAAAGCTGTCCCGTTAATAACGGAGTTAGTTAGAAAATTAGACTATTTAGAAGAACTAATAGTTCAGTCCTTTTTTTCGGAAGGAGAGCCCGAGGGCCAATGGTGCAAGAAGAGGAGTTGGTGTTTGGACTTTTGGCCCCCGGGCTTTAATACCTCTATGCCGGCGGAGAGAAGCCTCCCCGACATGTTCAGCCCCCAAGATCCCATCCCCCTCCCATCCCACCCGCTCTTCCCACCGTTACGCCACTTGAGGTGTGCAGATCGGTTGATCAGGCCTTTCCGCTCACCTCAAGTGTTGTAAAAGTAGAGATCTTCGCCCTGCCCCTCCTATCTCTTCGTCTTGACAGTGTCTCTCGCCAGATGCCAATTGCTCACCACTTCCCAGGAGAAGGACGAGGCCAGCGCCTGATCGACCCGTTGTTTGGTGTTGTAATCCATCGAGGCCTGCCCCGGGTGCTGCTTGTATTGCATCGCCGAACGCCGAATTTCTTCGAGTCGCTGCTCGTGTGGGACGTCGTCGTGCTTATTCTTAATGTGTGACCAGAACGCGTCCACCTGGACCCATCGTTTCAAAGTGCTGCAGAAGCGACACTTTACGGAGAACGGCGGGTTGGGGAGACTTGTCGAGCGGGGCGACTGGCCCCCGACGAGGGACTGCTCGTCGAGACGGATCCAGACACCATCTCGGCATGGCATCTGCAGCGGGAGTTGGGACTCAAAGGTCGGCATCCGGTGGCCCGCCGGCGGCTGCACACGAGAGCCTGCCACCGGCAGGTTGTTGGCGCGTGACAGGACGAAGAGTTGAATGTAGAGGCTCTCGAGCGTGGTGAGGGAGGCATGCTGACCTGGTTAGTTCGAGACCTGTACCGTGCAGGCGCCCTGGCGACTTACCTGGAGCAGACACGGAGGGTCGTGCTGGACGCACAAGCCTGGCACGGGGCCATATCGACGGAGATGCCTGGCGCTGGTGATGCAAACGTTGCGGCTTAAGTTCTTGTCCTTCGGTTCCCAGACGATATGGGCAGGGTTGATGCAGCAGCCGTGGTGGCAAAGGTGAGAGCCCTGCATCTCTTCCCAGGGCGCGTCCTTGCTCTGGGCAACCAGAAATTGGTCCAGTTCGACGGCGCGCCGCGGCCAGCTCTCCTCCTGGAACCAAGCGACTGCTCGAGCACAAGAGACTTCCACGTCGTCGATAGAGATCGTCTGGTATGGGGTTAGACGGACGTGTGACGCGATGTAGAGCGAAACTCACCAGACGCCGGTCCGGCTGCTCGCTGTCCGGTGCTCGATCTGGGGTGAAGGTCCGCAGAATTTCGAGAGGCTCCGTGTTTTTCCACTCTCCAGGGACCAGGACACAGGTGCTGACCCGGTCTGCCCTCAATCCCCACCCGCTCAGACGCCGACTCAGGTTTCTCTCGAACACGTCGCGAATCTCCTGCGTGAGCCACGAAATCCCCTTCTGCTGTCTCTTGTCTTTTGAGGTCGGCATGGAGTACCTCGGGATCGGACGACGTGTCGCTGGTGGCGATGTTCGAGGGGGAGGTTCCATCTGCCGCAGCGAGCTTGTGTCTGTCGGCGGGTCGAGGTCCGCGGTTCCGAGATCATCCGATGCGATGGCCGGTTCGGGCGAGTCAGGTTGCCCGCAACCTGCCAGGTGCCACGGCGTGCAGACATCGTCGCTGTCAACACGCTGGAGAGAGCGAGAGAGGTGGGACAACCAATACTGTTTCTTGAGTCGTAGACGCGACTGCGTGTCGCTCTCGCCGCCGCTTGGTCGGTGGATGAACCGGATCCAATTGAACAGCCAAAAGGTTTCCGTACATTGTGCCAGCCACCCGTCCGCGTCGAACGGCGGGCGTGGCCTTCGAGGAGCCTGGCCGGCGGCGTCGAGTGCAGCGCGGACCACGAAACGGATCTCGTGGTCGTCGGCGGTCCAGGCTGCTTTGTCGACCGACGCGCCCACGTATCGGGGGCTGTTGGTTCGGATCGCCTGTGTTGCCGCCGTGATTTTCCAGGCATGCGGAGCTCTGCCCTCGTGCTGGTCAAGGCATTCCCGGGACGAGTTCGCCTTTTGGAGGGGCGTCGTGGAGTCGCTTTCGTGCTCTCTTAGGGCGGTGATCAGCCCAGGTTGACGCAGTAGAGCTTCGAGCGCGGCTCGGTCTGTCAAGCCCAGCAGCTTGATGATGCTTTGATCGACGTCCATCCGGAAGTCCGCGTAGTCAAAATGTTCAGGGGGGCTGGCACGAGCCATTCGCGATTCCGCAGGGAGTCCTGTGGCTGTCGCTTGATCAAGGTTTGGAAAAGGTCGATCGGGGCGCACGGGAACTGTTGGTGGACGTGCGAGGCCCCTCTGCTGCAGCACGCGCATCCGGCTCTCGTAGGCTAGTGCAGAATGATCTGGCTTCTGTGACGGGTGAGTTGGTGTGTCGGGCCTCGAAGGGCTGGGAATGTGACTCACCAGCGCCGAATACTCCTCGTACATCTTGTTGCGCGGCACGTCTGCCGCGGATGCAGCCTCGACCCAGCTGACCAGGGCTTTGTCATCTTCATCAGTGAATCCTCGATAGGTTCTGGTGGCGAGCGTCGAGCTATATGGCCGTGACACAGGAGGTGGATGCTCTGCCCAGTCCACAAGACGAGCGGTCTCCCTGTCCAGGTGGACTCCCACGTCCTCGACCTTCCGGAGGTCCGAAGACATGGTGGCAGCGACTGAGAGATCGAACAACACGAACGGTCAGATTCACGGGGGCTCAGAAAATCGGGAGAAGACGACGGCCCTCGATCTTGCCATTTGTCGGGTATTTATGATTTGCAGAGGCTCAGCAGGGAATTGTCGAGGCCTGCCCTGCTGTGATGTCCCAGTGGCGTTGACAAACTCGGCGAGTGCAGCCAATGTTCCGGGTCCCAGGGGAAAGGTCGCATCTAATGGCCGGGGGGGGGGGGATCAGTCAGGGGCGAGGGGCCTCCGCCTCGCTTTCCATGATTGGTCGCGTGTGAGACTCTCCCACGAAAATAGGACACTGCGCTGAGATCCCTGAGATGGTGTATTTTGCAGGCGAAGGGTTGGTCAGGCCGTGCGTGGAGGCTTCAGCACATTAAGGCCCGGCGAGGCGGCCGCTAGGAGATTGTGTGTCTGTTGGACGTCCACGCGTGATTTCGTTGACCGATGTGGCAGAGGCTCAATTCGCAGCGCAGAAAGTGATAGCGGTTGTCAGACCATAGCTTCAGCAGGGTGTCCGCTGTGATGATCTGTGCACGTAGATGGCCGCGTGACTGCTTGAGGAACCACTGATGATATGAAGGCGGCCCTGTTCTGGCGCTGGGACATCGTGCATTGTCTGCCATCGTCCACTCAAAGGTCGTGTATAAGGTGAGAAACGCGTCCAGATCCGCGGTTTGGACGTGCCAGCCCCAGCGAAGTAAAGTACAGAGATACGCGCAGAGAGTGACAAATTGTGGTAGCGTCATATCAAGAGGTCCGTAGGCGTCAAGGATCGCTGTGAACTTGGCCTCCGTAAAGGTCTGTGGTCCTAGGCCTCGAGGTGCGCTCGGGTGGTTTATGAGTCTAGGACGCTTGGCTGGGGGCGTGTCGGGCCCTATGGCGGAACGCTTAGTCTGAGGCACCTGCATCCTGGGAGCGGTCTGGTTGGTTGATTAATGATGTCGTTTCGATGCGGGAGAGGCTTGGGAAATTCTGAGGGAGAGCATCAATACCTCGACACCAGAGGACGCTTCGGTCGCAAAGTCGAGCAGACTTCTCTAGGAATATGAATAGCCCAAACTTCTTCGAGCCTGTGCCTCTCCGTCATTATCTTAGTTGTACCTTTTGGAGTCACGGGCGTGGCGGGGGCACAATGTCCCGCCGGCAGTTTCCTCCCCCACCCGGAACACTTTAGCAGGCAGTACACTTTGTCATGTCCAAACTACGTCGCGTAGCAATGCAGGACAAGGAACCAATGGGAAATACTCTCCACGGTGGTCGCGTTGTCTTGATGTTCCTACGGGAGAACATGGCACATTGTTGATGTGTTTATGTCGGCGTAGGACGCGGAACGCTTCCCGACAACGCGCCTGTTGGGAACACTCTTGAGCAACGAAGGTGCAACTATTGATCCCCCAGGCTCAAAAAGGGCCGTCTTCCGCCCTCAACTGCCATACGCCACTCGCAGAACGGTTGATCAATACCACGGGCAAAAACCTACGAGTCACAGAGACCAATAACGCCGCTTCGGCTTCTCTGGCGGCACAATGTCCAGTTTACAAGGGCGAGTCACAATGCCGCCGCACATTCGACCATGCTGTCTCCGCTGCGCACAGCTATACATGTACTACCCGTATGTCGATGACCCTGAGTGTTGCACTCATCCTGACGCATGATCTAGTGACATCAGATGCCAGCCGCTGTTTCAGGATGACCGACCGCAAAAAGGCCTGACGCGGAGAGTCTCGAGAGGTTGTCACAATTGTCGGGCGCATAAGTGGAAATGTCTTCAGGTACAAGCCCGTCCCGCAGTTTCTGACCCCCGTCTAACTCATGCCATCCCTACAGGTCCCCGAGGCGCTTAATGAGCCGCTTTCGCGGCTTCAAGCGAAGGCGGACCGTTACCTCGCGACCATGCGTCCTGGCCAAGCAGGATTCGCAGAGTTTGCCGCCGTCCGTGAGGCCCAAGTGGTGTTTTCGGCGCTGTCAGCTAGGATGTTGGCATCCTGCAGCAAGCCGGGTAGGAAGAGGAGAGTGGCCAGCAGTGTGGGGGAGGAAGTAGAGGTTCTTCATCCAGCATCGCGCAACGGAAGAGAGGCAGCCGCCTGAGACAAAAACCCTGCTAGAGTCGATGTCCAATCCACGGCGCAAACAGAACAAGACGTTGGCCGTGGATGGCACGCCGGATCCAACACGACGCTAGCGATGTGCATGTGGCGGCCATTGGACGGGTGTCGCTCAGAGGTGATGGCTCTTTCGATGCCTCGGCGCCTCCATCATCGCTGGATAGAGAGGCGTCTTCGTCCTTCGAAGCAGCGATTGCCTGCGAGTCAGAGATGCTCCCTTGGCGTCTGGAGACTTCAAAGCTGATCTCGGTGTCAACCCGTTCCGACCGCTAATACTCTAGGGCTAAACACACCCTCGAGCTGCCTTCCCTGTAGCCTCAGAGTCTACGAGATCGTGAAGGGTATGGGAAGAAATCAGAGCGCGAAGACCGCGACTTGTACGGCGCGGCACAAGGAAGGGAGGGAAAGAAATATGCACGTGCCTTGGGAAGTTGGAGGCGGCCATGAAGCCCGGGAAATGGGAAGGAGACTACAATCATCAGGGCTCGAGGGAGTGGTGCGTCTGCCATGCTAAGGGACGAACCTCTCGGGGACGCGGGACTCAGAAGTATCGCTCGGTTGAGGCGCGTGCATTGGAGTGTCAAGGCCTGGAAGGGCGAGACGCACATCATAATGGTTTGGTGGGGTTTGGAAAGTCAATATCCCCGTCCGCAGGAGCATTGGCACCAAATGTCTTGGCAGTTTTTGCCCCGGGAGTACGCCTAAGTCTTACCTAGATTATAGGGAAGGTCTCGCCTAAGCTTAACTAAACTTTCGTCAAGACACCCAATAGGAAGAGGAAAGACTACTCTGGTATATAGGAACGGTAGCTATAAGTATACTATAGCGCTAATTTTGTAGCCCTTTTCCACCTAAAGTTGTTGAGTCCTACTGTACGAGAATTCATGAATTTTGGTGAGACTTTCATCAAAATTCAGTCCCAAGACATTTGGTGCCAATGCTACTGCGGGTGAATTAGTCTACAGGCCCGACACCACACCTTAGGTGCGTCCCTTTCAGATGATGCCACTTCCCACGAGCATCACGGCCAAGAGCAGCGATGACGAGCCAAGTCCGGCCATCGAATCATCCATGCCCAGTCAGCCATCGAGTTGAAGAGCATCTCTTGCTCCGACCATGTCAGTATCCACTTTCCAACGCATCCTCATACGCGACACGCCAAGTTTCCAGCTGCTGGTATTGGCTTCGGAGCTCTTCCAACGCACCCCAGACCTGGTTTGTTATCTGCCTTCCACCACAGTCGCAGGTGCTCTGGGCCGATGGCTGGTCCAGGAATCTGCGGATAGCCTCGATGTGCACGGAGCGTTGCTTCGGTATCGTGTAGTCCATATTTAATCGTTTTCGAACCCTAAGCTCTCTTTTTCGGTGGCTGGCACAGAGTGCTACACGATCCTCCTTGGACGTGCGACGAGGCTGTCGTCGTTTTACTCTTGGGTGGAGTTGACTCATCTCATCTTCTCTAGTGGCTACCCCGTCCGCAGAGATGCTCGATGGCAAGGAAAATGGCTGTTGTACGGGACACGGGGGCTGCCGAGGCGCAGTGTACCAAGGCGGGTCTGTTCGCGTGATGTTCATCTCCAGAACTGGACTCGTGGAAGGAAAGGGTTTGACCCGAGGGGATGTGGTCATGGTGCTGATCGCGTGTGGGACGAATGGCTTGGATACGTCCTCAGAGGCCGTATTTGGTGCCAGGGGGGCATCGAGTTGACAGGTGTTGCGAGGAGGGCGTCCCGTGCAGCCGTGGAGTCGATCGTTATCGCGATCCGGTGGGTGCAAGTAGAATGGGGAGATGGGATCCCTGTCGCGGGTCATGTCACATTCGGGGAAGATGTTGAAAGAGGCATCGGGCATCAGCGTTACGCCTTGCCAGTCCGAGATGGACGGCGCGAAGCTGGTAGCGCTCAAGGTCGTGCCCGTCGCCGGGTTTCCGGTGGTCATGGTGATGGGGTCAGACCGAGCGTGGGTGCTAGGGACCGCAGCTGAGACGTCGTTGCTTGATAGGGCGCTAGCACTATCCCCGAGCATGTCGAGGTTCCAGAAATCTCCAAAGCTGGGCGGCCGGTGCTGTGATGGCATCGTGACTGAATCAAGAGAATGCTCGACGGTATCGGGGATCGTGCCGAAAACATCGTTCTCCAGCAGAAAGCCAGCGCTGTCGGCCAGGACATCGGCTGGTAGGCAATTGTCAAAGCCGCCTGGGCCGTGGCTGACGGGAGCGTAGGAAAAGTGGTCAGACATTTCACCGGCCGATGTCGGGGTATGCCACTGTAGGTAAACTATGCGGTCGTGGGCTCTATACGCTCCCCTCTGATCCCAAAGTTGAAACGCAATGCCATGATTCTTATCTTGCGCCCGGCCCAGCCTGTCTCGGTCGCGTGGTCAACGCCATCCCACTCCACTCTTCCCGAAAGTATACGTTCCTGCCGTGATGTCTTGCATTCCAGCACCGATGCGAGACTGGCGCTGTGAACTTGGTCGTGGCTAGCAGGGGTGGGCGAATGTCTCGGGTGTTGACTGAGAGCATTTAGGCGGGCACGGCGGACGGTGCTGAATTTTGGGCGCTCCCACCTCGCCCTCTCAGCCGAGTGTTGGACGTTCACTTGTGACGTCCCAGCATAGATCGTTCTCCAAGGATTGTAATCTCACAAGACGATGCAGGCGCCTATGTTCCGTAGCAAGAGTTTCGTGAGATGGACGAAAGGGGCCACAACAAAGGACAGAGGTCGGGCGGTGAGGCTCAACGCAGTGAACATCGGCAGGAACATCTCGGCTCTTGCCCCACCAGATCCTGCATATTTCTCGCGTAATTGGTGATGTACGGAGAGGTCGACACTCCCTTTGTCTATGGTGGAATTGGGACAGGACACCTGGCCACGGAAGGTAAGGAGGTGGAGAGGGCAAACTTGGCACAGACTTCATGGGGGCGCAAACCTCGGCACAAGGCTGCATATAAAATGTATGGCGGCCTCAAATGTCAACGTGCTGCTCATTATGCAGATTGCTGATTCTTCTATGTAGGAGCCTCGCTGTCGTCGTCGTCGCCGCCGCCACCGAACCTTTTTGTGTAGATAGCCGGGGTGTTACCAATTCCAGCCTCGCCTGTCAATCCCTGTGCGCCCCTTGAGAGTCTGTAGTCTCGCCTGCCGCCTTCGGAGAGAAAAGGCGACGAGACGATGATACGCCTCCTTTATGGTCGTATATACCTCGCCTATTGCGGATTCTTCGAGCCACGTAGACGGGTATGAGTTAATCGCCTTCTCAACGTTAGATCTGAGGTGTTCTGGGCTTGGACTATTATAGGTTAGGTACATTATTTTGTGCGGTGGAGCCTAACAAATGAATGTACTCCGTACCGGACCTGCAGTTGCCGTGGGATCCCGCCGCCAGTGGGCACAGCGTTCGCTGCCAACCTCAGTACTGTTTACATGAACACACTCCGGAGACAGCGACCCTGATGAAGCGTACGCGGGAGCTCGAAGAAGGGCACTACAATTCGACAGCATCGTCGCGACTAGGTGACTGTTTCATTGACGATTTCATGTGCCTAGGGTCCAATTGAGTGCCGAATTGAAGGGCCGGATGAGATGCAAGTCCAGTGGAGTCTCTGCAAGGTACATACTTGGCACCATGTGGCAAGGTAGTACGCTATGGGGCCGTCCATGTGGCGGTCCTCCTGCAGTGGAAAGTCGGATCACAGAAATTGCTGACATCACCGATAAAATTCCGCCTCCGTTGTCCGTCGGCCCATAGACTATTGATTCTTGACCTTGCCGTTGCCAATTGGCGTTTTGGGGTAAAATCCCATGTTGCAGCGATCTGCTAGTCCTTTGCCTGTGAATACAGTGGTACTTTAACTTGCGTAAACACGTTTATTTGCGGGGAGGGGACTAATCTTTTCTTGTACCGTTACACGATAACGCAACATGGTGTGCACCGCTACGTAATGCGAAGCACAGTGTGCCTATACGCGCCGCTCCCTTCAAGCCCTAACAACGCCTGGAATAATGAGGGTGGCCGCAGCTTCTGCCTCGAAGATGACGCCAGAATCAATCCACCTCGACCATTTCTGAATCCTCGAGAAACTCTAGAGGCTCGTCCTCGTAAGAATCTGGTATCACGTCCGGCCGCTGTGCTGACGACTGATCTTCTTCGAAGCGTGGTTGGAGGGCTGCTATGCGAGTGCGTTTGCGGGACTTCAATTGGTCATCCTCAATCTCGTACGCGTGGATTCGCTTAGGGAGACGTTGCCCGACTGTAGCAAGTTAGCGGATGGCCACGGTTCTTCGTCGGTTCAGGGTGAGGCCTGGCGGCCTACTCACGGTTAGGTCTCAGCTTGTCGGCCTCTGCAATCAGACCTTGCGCAGTCTTGATCTTGGATTCTAGCTCGAGGCGCTCGGGTGATGGCGATGGGGTCTGGTCTTCACTTATGGAAGCCACCTGGTCGGGGGAAAGACGCTCAATGCTCTGGTAACGCAGGAGCGAGGACAGTTGCTCGACAAGGATACTAGTCACCGTGCCAAAGTTGGCAATTCTGGCGAGCTTCTCGACTTCGGACTGATGCAGTGATGCGTCAGCTGGCCGGTCGTGAAGCGTTCAACGTACGTACCTTGTAGTGCTCCTCGGCGCCAATGATGGTCGCGGCTGCGGCGGATCTGTACAGGTATTCCTCGTCGCCGAGGACCTGGACGAGGACTTTGGCATCCAACGCGCTTGCATGCTGACGGGATATGCCGCTCCTCTGCCCCGGGGCTCTCTGCGACGACATGCGGACGGCTTCGAACTGCTGCGCTCGGGTGCTGAATGAGTTGACATTTCGGAAATTGATCGGCTTTCTCGTCGAGTGGTCCTGGCGGAGCTGGGCAAAGAGGTCGCGGAGCCGCCCGCTGACATCTTTCTGCACGCGCTGGGCGAGGAACTCGCCAGCGCGAGGAAGGCTCTGCGGCTTCACAACGTACGCCAGCGCCACTTTGACGAACTCCTTGGCCTGGCCGGCGACATCCTCGACAAATGCATCGATGTGGTCGCCCCATTTGTCCACCAGGTCGTAGAACAGATTTTGGGCTAGTGTGGGGTTGAATCGAGATGCGCTGCCGGCCTTTTTTAACTTCCCCGTGAGTTCTTGGAGAAGGCTCTGCTCGGCCCAGAACAGGCCCGGGCCACCGAGTTGTTTCGCAGCAGCTTCTCCGACGGCTTGGGTCGTCTGGCGAGACCTACCACTAGTGGCCACAAACTCTTCCAGCGTCACGATGCGCGCCTCGACGTATTGGTGCAGCTGTGACACGTCAGTTCTTGGATCCGGAAGCGATTCAAAGAAGTCGCCATCGTAAAGGCCCCGGAGAGAAGCGTCCACGATGTCTTGAAACGACTTGGTCGCGTCGTGGAGCACTTCTCGAATGTTTATGGGCGGCGGGGTGGGCATGCGTGAGACTTGCAGCCGGAGACCCTCTAATGACTGACAGAGGTCGTCCCTCACGTCGGGTAGTACGGCGTTGTGGTTCTGGGCATTGATGACCTCCAGTCGGCGCTGGCACTCTGGAATTCCTTTGTGCTTGGTCGAGACCTTGCCCCATTCACCTGTGTTCAGGAACGTCTCTTCGGCTCTGGCGTGCTCGGACGCGGTTGACCTCAGCTGGGTGAAGGCGCGATTCTTCACGACGTGGTAGGGGCATGGCTGCTGGCGTTGCAAGAGGTCGATCCAGCCTGCGGTGATCGTGGGTTCCTCCTCGGGATTGAGCTTGTCAGGTTTAGTGAGGACGCAGAAGGTTCGTGTGCCCAAGGGATCGACGCGAGCAATTTCGTCCCCGAGGTTTTGCTGCGCCTGAGACAGGTGGCATGCTCTAACGTAGACAATGATACTCCGCGGCCGCGCGATGTGCCCCAACACCATCTTTCGCACTCGGTACTTGTCGCTCTCGCTCTGCTTGTCGCTGGAGCTATTGAACACGCCTGGTAGATCCATCAACGTAAAGTTCATGTTCCCGGGGCTAGACGCCTCGAGGTGAAGCACATGGTCAGAAAAGCCCGATTGCGTCACTTCGAGGTGCTCCCGTGCGGCATCGATCACGCCTTTGATCTCCTCCTTGCCGCTGACCACCGGTGTAAACTTTGCCAGCCTCTCCACCTCTTGGGCCTGGGTTCCTGGGGCAGGGCGTAGAAAAGCTCGGAACTGTGCTGTGGGCGTGTCGCGAAGGTGGAGGACGGTGGCAAAGCGCGTACAGACGTCGTCGCTGACGGGGAATTCAATGCCTGTCAAGCTGTGCAAGAAGGAGCTTTTCCCAGCAGACTGATCACCGCAGACGACCACTTCTGGAAGTTCAATGTCCCTGGCGAGCTTGGAGTCCCTCACCTCGTCGATAAAGTCGAGAATGGCCTTGACGCGTTGCTGGTCCCCGTTCGGGGTGAAGGATGCGGCATAGGGCGCCATAGGTGCTAATGCTGCTTTGGGTCCGAGGTGGGCGGCGCTGGAGGGGGGGTTGAATTCTTGACCGGTCCCGTTCTCGCGAGTCTAAGTCTTTCACAGGGAGAGGGAAGAGCCACGAAGGTAGCGCATGCCCTCCCGGCAAGCTCTGGTTTGTGGGGGAGGTCTCAAAGATGAGGGTGTCAGTGGAGGAAAAGTAAGATGCAGCGGAGATGCTGGCGTTGTCTTCATCCCGTGCCTGTGCAGGCTGGAAAAGTTGGGCGGGAGCATCTCTTTGTCTGCAACCCACGGAGGGCTAGGTGGGTTTGGCTCTGCCTGTAGAACGCCGCTGCGGGCACAGTGTTCCCGGGCGTAGGCCAAACCTCTCGCCCGCTCCAACGCGGCGTCACGATCATGTTCTTTCTGTCCCCGCCTGCTCCGCGCGCACGGATAGCTGGATGCAGCTTTGTTGTGGATTGGCATTTTCCAGCGTGGTCCTGCAGACGTGGATGATCGTCCGCCTGGGCAGGGAACAGGCGTGACAAACGGAACAGCCTGGACACATCCGCGCGGTGCCGTGGAGATTCGGACTGAGTAGGTTCCCTTGGATGCCTGGAACCGGGTGAAGAGTGCGAAGGTCCCATCGGCACACAGACCCAGCCTGATGACAGCCCGTCTTGCGCGTCTGCTTGACGATAGCTGGGCCTTTCACTGTGAGCCCCGTACATGCTCGCCGTATGCGACGGCAAGGTTGAGAATTGTGACGCCAAGAGTTTCCATACCAAGGCGGTGAAGAAGGCTTCACATACACAGGTGGGAGTGGCTTGGAAGTAGAAGGCGTAGGTAATCTTAAGCACCTTTTCGGACACTCAGGATAGAACGGCGCCTAGCAAATTTTCTAGGCATCCCTAGCGCCAGGCAAGTTCTGTCTGTCCGACATTTATCCGAACTCCGAATGGGGTGCCCTTCAAGTTGTTCGCAGCGGTCAACTGTGTGTCTGCAGTCGGCCCCCCAGCATTTAAGGGCGGAGTCTTAACGATGTCGGCTAAGCTCATCCTCTTGGATATGGAAATTGTGAAGAGTCCGATAGTATGTTGGTGAAAGAGCTACCTGAGTTTCGGTGTAACACGGCGTGGAATTGTATAGTGTCTATCTTGGTTGAAATCTAAAATCCCTCCGCCCCCACATCCAAGCACCTGAAAGTAGCTATATCGCTCGAACGTCTGGGCCTCCACACCGGATCTCTCTTCTTGCAGCAAGGACGCCATCGATCTCAGTGACATGTTTAGCTTCACGACCCGAATTGACGTGTCCTCTCTGTAGGTGGCTCCGTCGTGTACAGTCATCGTAATTTCTCCCTTTCATGCGTTGGCCGCTTCTCCATCCTGTCCTAGGCCGGTTGGGTTCCTCGTGTGTCGAGCTAGCGCGTCGGAGAGCTCTTGCCCGAAATGCTGGAAGACCTCTGGCCATGGCCACCCGCCGTTCTGCGCTGCTGTGGACACCGTCTCGAGATTTTTGAGTTGCGCATAAAGATCCGCAAGGTCGCGACGGTCGAGTGTCTGGCCTTGGCTCTGCGCGCGAGCCAGCAGTTCGGTGACCCTGTTGATGACCTTGACCGTCGAGGAGACCTCCGTGGAGACGAACGCCATCTGGGCTCGGACGTTGTCCGTCAGGAATTTGACCTCTCTCTCCAATATCTCAATCTCTCGTCGGAGCAAGTCGCGTGTGTAGTCGTCTTGCAGGAAGGTGAACGCCGACTTCAGCCCGCTCACCACTCCGTACGTCCGGTCTAGCTTTCTCTGCCTGCCGCGCACATGTAGTAGCCTGGACTCTTCACAGGCCCGCCAGGTCCGCTTTTCGGCGTCGATCTCCTGGAGAAGGTGGGCGGCCGTCTCGTTCAAGATTTCGAAGTCCTCGAGATGCAAGTCTTGGTGGCGCGTAGAGGTGAGAGACAGGTTGTTTGAGAGCCACGCCGCGACCTTCCAGGTGGTCGACGTGTCGAGGACCAGGAGCTCGTCTGCCGCCCTCCTTGACACGCTGTCGTGGAAAGTGGACATTTCGTGACCCAGGCTGCTGATGTGGTCGGCGTGCCCGAACGCGACGTGCACAATTGCGTCTTCTTTTCCGACGGCGGCCATGAGTCGGTAGACTGAATCCTCCGCGATCATCCCGATGGAGTCGATCGTGTTGGGGTAGTGAAACGGCATGAGCGGCGGGGGTGGGCCAACACGCCACGATCTGTCTTGCGCGGGGGAGCTGATAAGCTTTGTCGCTGTGGCGAAGAGGCTCAACATCAGTTGAAACAACGGCCCCAGACGGAGGTGCTCTTGGAAGATGTACAGAAGACAGCAGACGAGAGCTAGGGCCCAGCTTAGCCCCAGCCACTTGACCAAATGAGAGATCAGGGAAAAACACCAGCAGACCACAGATAGACACCAGCGGACCAGGCACCAAATCCAGTGGGACACCGTGGCCGTGGCAGTCTTGCTTGCGGGTTGATCGCGGCGAGCGGATGTGTCGCGGGCTTTCTGCGCTTTCAACACCTGTTCGTAGGCAGCTTCAAAGTCCACATCGGCCGAGGAACAGGAGGAGGCCTGGGCAGCCGGTCGGCCGACAGGTCTAGTCGAGCTCCGCGCGACGGCCATCGTTGGACAGAATCAGGTCGGGCCACGAGGGGGAGGAAGGTGTGGAGGGGTTGGAGGGGATCACTCGAGTGCGGTGCGGAAGAGACCCGTTGGACTTGGGAAGATCAGAGGGGCGGTTGAGGTAGCTGTGCTATCCTGCTGGCTGGCGTGTGGGCCGAGCGCCGAGGATGTGGTGGGTGCAGTGGACGATTGTGCGGCTGTCGAATCGGCTTCTTTCACGTTGGTGGTCTGTTGATGCTGCTGCTGGAGTTTTCGGGGACGTGGCGGAGATATATGTACCTGTGATGAAGGCTGAGGGCCGCCTGCCGGCCATGCTGGCAGTAGTGGCAGTGAGGACTGTCTAAGCCAGCGGACAAAGATGATCGCTCAGCGCTGGGGGGATTGTTTCACGTTGAGCAACTCCTTCGGCGGTCGCGGACACGCCCAGACGGCGAATTTTGAGACGCACGACCAAGGTGGCTTGACTCGCTCGCGTGTGCCGCGGTGATGAGCCATGAACCAGAGGGGTCTTTGTTCTTGGAAGGTGGACGCTTTCCGGTTCAACGTCTAACTGCAAGGGCGAGCAAAAGGTCGAGACTGGGCGGTTCGTTGGCTTGGAATATCTCGAGACATTTTGAATCCGGCCCAAACGGAGCCGCATCTGGAGAACAAGGGTTGCTAGACATCTGAGCGCATTGGCTACCACGCAGGACGTTGAAAACGCTTTATCGAGTTGCGCTGACGACGAGGCCGTGCCAGCGGCAAGAATCATTCCGGGTCACGCCTCGGGAGGGGATTGCGCTGACACACCAACGTGGGCATTTCTTTCCATGGCGGCGGCCAGGCGCGTCCACGAGTGGCTCACACCATTGCCTCGGGGTGTCGACGAGCTGAGACGCGTGATTCAGGAACGTAAAAGAATACGTCTTGTTCCGTTTTATTCCTTTGTTGTGTGGGAGTGTCTTGTTTAGTG
Organism: Cladophialophora yegresii CBS 114405; assembly: GCF_000585515.1. Taxonomy (NCBI): domain Eukaryota; kingdom Fungi; phylum Ascomycota; class Eurotiomycetes; order Chaetothyriales; family Herpotrichiellaceae; genus Cladophialophora; species Cladophialophora yegresii. The sequence continues at coordinate 631,310 of NW_006913049.1, read as the reverse complement.
GGGAACGAGGTCAATAGTGATGATGTCTCCCACTGTTAGGGGGATGATGGATCCAGCCGCTCTTATCCTAATGCAGCTACGCGGGAAAACTATTAACCTCGACCGAGCCAGGTGACAAAATAAGTGGCACACCAAAATAATGACAAGTAGAGGTCTAGGCTCTTCTTCGCTGGTGTTCGAAAATTATGGTGCTAGCTATTATATAGAATTGCATAAGTATATTTTAGGCTTTAGACACTCCTCGTGTATATCAATACTATATGGTATCATCTCAGAAAAATTGGTTGGAAAGTGGCTTAGAAGTATAATTTATCTAGTGGTAATCTGGTCTGACCACGTCACTGTGCCACTTCTTTTGTCATCTGGCTTGACCTATAAAGGCCCGGGTTCCTCCAACGGCGGGCTGCCCGCTTGCGCGTTACATCAGCTCTTCGCCAAGGAGACACACCCCCACACCTGTGCATTGTCACTCTCAGCGGGAGAGTTACGACCCGTTTTCGATTGACATGCGGTCCCAGTGTCCTAGACAAACTCGTGAGGAACCCCTTGACCCCATTCTGATCAAAGAAGCACGGCCCACCCGACATTAGGGAGAGTGAGGAACATTGACCTCTGCACATCGCCTTTATTTGAAGCACGTCTCCATGCGGGAACAAAGTGGCCCCTTTAGGTGCAGAGAGGTCAATACAGGGAGGTGTATACTGGACAAAGGTCGCTCCGGAGGCAAGGAGGCCACAATGTGACCCCCGGTTCCCGCACACGCACCTCTCCACTGAGCTGGGGACGAGCGTGCTAAGAACGAATATGCCCCAGGATAAGGAGGATCAGGACGGCACAGCTTCTGGACATCTTCACCCTGCAACGCCACGCGATGCCGCGTTGAACTTCTCCCAGATCCACTCCTGCCGCCGCCACCGGGGGCGCGAATGCTTACCGGAAACTCGTCCTGGACGACTGAATCCCAGCAGCAATCTATTCCCCTTCCCTTCGTCGGTCAACGACGACCTTTGGTGGCAAAGCGGCACGGCGCGGGCAACACCTTCATGTACGCATCTCCACCTCCACCATGTCCCTTTTGAGATTCGATGCCGCGGCGGCTCGGATGCAGCTGCACCAGAAACCTGTCCGGGATCTGAACGAAGACCTCCGCAGGAGGGGTGCACCGTGTCATGGGAAGAAAGATTTTGCCGTCTGTAAGCTGGCCCAGGTCATGGCGCAGGGGTTCTGGGATCGGTATAGCACGGCAACGCTCCTTGCTCAGCTCCAAGCCCGCGGCGCGCATCCTCCTGCGACGCAAACCGAGCGGTGGCTCCTCGTTTCACTCCTTGCCGACGATGACACCTGCTTTGAGGAATCGACGAAGCTGGCTTCCTTCACCGTGGCGCAACTGGTCGACCACATGGCCCGAGCCCAGATCCCACACCACCCGTGCTCTCGGCCACTCAAGTTTGACCTTGTCAACCACATCCTCGCGCACGGCCAAATGACGCAGGTAAGTCAAGCTCTCTCGCAGCTCGCATCGGTCGGCCCCAGCCAGGTCAAGGCGGATCCCAGGCCGAAATCTACAACCCCGGTGCTCGCGAACTCAAGCGGTGTGCCCTATGTACCGTACGCCCCACCGTCGCACTGTGAGCTCTCCAGCCTTCCCGACACCGAGCTCAAACGGCGGGGGGTCGTCCATCACATGGCCAGCGGTGGCCCCGCGTCCGAAGTGGCGATGAACGACCCGCTATGGGACGTCCACTGGCCCCCCCAACAGGACATTTGCCCATGGTATTTCAACGAGCCTGCCATCCCTGCCATGTTGCGCGAGCAGAGTAAGGGCCGCCTCGAAGAGCATCTCGACCCTGGGACCCAGAGGCTCGGGTGGGCCTCGGATGGGCTGATGTTAGGCAGGTTAGGCACGGGGGACGGGGAGCACTGGCGTTCGACACCGCCCACCGAGGCACGCTATCTTCATTTCTCGGCCATGTCGCCAAAAAGCCCAGAGGCATGTCTCGAGCGTAATGGCACGGTTGCCTTTGGGCGTGCAGAGTCATGTGGGAAAGCCCAGTCGAGCACATCAGGCCCAGACGCCGAATCTGTGCGTCTGCTGCAGAGCGCTTCAAAGCTCGCGGAACTACAACAGGGGCCGGCGCCCAAGGACTCCGCGCTGCGGTGTCTCCAAACGCAAGTCGACGAGAGTCGACGTCAGCTCGAGTCGACGCAGTCTCAACTGACATCGAAGGAGAAGCTGCTGCAAGACGTGACGATTCAGCTCAACGCCCTGATGGTGGAGCACACGCTCCTGCAAGAACGGGCAGACGCTAGAGAGGAGGATCTCAAGGAGCTGGAGCGGCACCGTGACCTCCGAACGTCCGAGCTCCAATCTGCGCTCAAGGCGAAGGATCGAGACCTTGAGGCTGAGCGACACGAGTTTGGGCGCCGCATTGCGGCAAAAGACCTCGAGATCCAGAAGAAAGACGAGGAATGGCGCGCCCTCCAATCCGAACGAGATCGCCTGGCACGTGACTGTGCCGACAAGGGTCGAGATCTCGACATCTCACGAGATCGACTTCGACGCCACGCCACGAAGAGCGACGACGAGATCCGAGGGAAAGACGCGGAGATACGCAAATTGAAGGTGGAGTGTGAACGCTTGCGGGAAGATCGCCCCACGTCGACCGTCCCGCCTCGTAACCCCCCTGGCCCAACAGAGCCGGGCTTGACGCCAGCGCAAAACGAGAAACTCTCTCAACACCGGCAGAAATTGTGTGACCTGGACCTGATGGCTTTGTGCGATCTTGTTCAAATACAGTGGCAGAGTCAGAAACCCACGGCCTACTGGCAAGCACGTTTCGCGGAGCTCCTGTCCCACGTCCGCCAGCGGGTCCAGGAGTCGTCGCTGGCGCCCCCACCTCCACAGACATGCGCCGACGACCGGGCCGCCTCAGCCGCTCCGGCGCCCGCGAGGCTCCATGATGAGCCAAGCGCCACGTGCGACACGAAACCACCCGAGGATCAATTTGACGCCCTTCCCCCGGGTGCTTTCCGTCAGGACGAGCCTGCCGACACCGCTGCCGAGCACTGCGCTCCAGTGCCTCCTGCAGGCTGCGATGGCGAGGCGGACCCAACTGCGAGCTTGGCCGATTCGACGCAGGACCGCGATTCGAGGCCTCCCGAGAATGGCCAGAGAATGGCGGCCCTCGTGGGTCCACAGCAAATTCGATCCGCCGATGGTCGGCACCAGGACGCTGTCGACCTGGCGCATCAACTCAATGCGTGCTTTCAGAGCCCCCCAGGTACCAGGTGGTACAACTCGCTCCTCGGGCGCAACAGAGGGTACAAGCAACGGACGTTGGAACACCGTCAAGCGCTGGACAATGCCATTCGAGGCCTTCTCTCCGATGCGCCGAGTCCTAGCCTACTTCAAGGCCTCAGCCGCGCGGACCAGGAGGGCGGGTATCCGAGCGACTGGCTCAGCGACAAGGCGGCGGGGTTGAAGGCGGCGCTGGGGGAGCTTGGAGAGTTGACTCGCGCGCTCGAGGATGGCGACCCCTGAGTCGGAGGCCGTAGCTAGACGGCCACCAGGGGCAGACGGCAAGTGTAGCGGCAGACTCCTGACAGCGTGACGCGGGCAGCGCACAGGCGTCGAATGTACTTTGTGGGATCACGGGTGCCGGATGGGACTACACTTCTTTTAGGGATTGCTTGGTAGATGCCTACCAGGTCGAGCGAGTTGAGACCGACAACACTCACTCAGATCTACAGTTCCTTGTTCTCTGTTCTTTTCCATGCTGGTCTGCGTGCTATAGCAATGCCGTCCTGTGACCCTCTGGAAACCCAGGTCTCGACAGGGGTGGCGTGCTGGCTCTTCCCGCCGCGGTCGATGTGATGGGGAAAGACAAGCAGGCGTCGACGGCTTCTTTGGTCACGTCAGGACCGTCTATTTCAATAGAATTCGTAACAGCACAAAACCAACACTGACATGCAAGCCAGGACTCTACCTCTTTTACACAGAAATTCTCGGTTTCACAATTCTCAAGTCTTCCTTGCCAGCCTTGCGGAGCCTCGTGCAAATCTGCAATATAGCCCTGTGCCCTCGCATCCCGGTATTTCTCTGTGTGATTCCTCCTCCTCTTTCTGTAGCTTACGATCGGTGGTGCCGTCAAAGCCGGTAGATCAGGCGCAGAAGGTCGCAGAGACGCGGATATGGGAGTGCTTGGGCGGCGCAGACGCGGCGTCTCGGAGGTCATTGCAACATTCCAGCCTCGCCTCTCCAGAACAGCAACAAATTTCAACTCCACTGTGTCGCCGGTCTCTGTCGTTCCTTGCCAGCGGTGAATCGACGTCGCGCGGCATGCAACGGACTTCCGCAGCAACCACCTCGAACAGAGCCACAGTCTCGTCCTGCCGCTCTTTGCGGTGATCCGTCCGTCGGCCAGGGTTTCCAAGGTCGAAAATGAACGGCGCACCGCTTGGACTGTATCGCCGTCAGTCCCTCTACAACGGCAGGTAAGATGGGTGGGAGGGTGAGAGACTCGTGTGCCGAGGGGCTGGAGTTGCCGTACCTCGGGTCCTCGTGGGTCGTCGGTAGACTGGCCAGGGCGTTCCGTAGCTGGTGGCTGGTACGGATGGTGTAGTCATGGGGGCCACCATCTCGACCAGGGTCGTTGGACCCAGGACCGCCGGTAGGGTGGCCAGATCCGCGTGACGCGATGGGACCGTAGCCGCCACTATCGAGACTGGGTCGAAATAGGGGACTGAGTGCTGTGGGATGGGCGCCGGAGGCTGTTGGCTGGGTCCAGTGTCGTTGTGGATGTGTCTCGTCGATGAAACTGGCCCTCTGACCAGATGAGGCGGCCTGGCCGTGCTAGAGAAGGGGTGGTTGTCGTCGTCGAGGTCATCGCCGCGCTGGGGGGGTTGGCTCGGGGAGGCTCGTTCGCAGAGCCACCTCCCAGGGCTGTTTCGGAGCTGAAGACACAGGTTGTCGAGTCCCTCTGTCACCAGAAGGCACGTGGACCGCGGATTGGCCTGGACGTAGGCGTGGAGTCTTTCGATCTCGCGCTGGAGGTTCTTCAGGAGTAGTAGGCTCTGACACGCCGTCGCGTCCTGCTGAAGAGGGTCGTATCGGGCGGCGGGACGGCGAGTGTCTAGGGAGGCGGTTGGCGGCTCAAAAGGGATGGCGACAGGAGGCGCTGGTGGGGGAGGGGCCGTCCGGTACTCGTGCAAAGGGTGGGAAGCCGCGCGCTGGGGGGAGCTAGGTCGGGCATATGGCGCTGGGCTTGGGGCCGGGGCGGAGGAGAGACGAGGTCCCCTGTGGCGAAGCTGAGTCAAGTAGTCGTGTTGTGACAGAGCCTGGACATAGGCCGCTTTCGTTGTGCCGGCGACGTGGACGTCGAGGGTGAGGGCGGCGGCTTTCAGCCATTCCAGCGTGCGGAGGCCGTACTCACCTGGAGATTTGGCAATCTTCCTCAGCTTAAGCTCTTTATGTTCTCTGGAAGATCCGATGCGACAAGCGCCCAATTGACCCACGAGGTCGTCGAGGTCTGCTTGACTGCATGTGGAAAGGCGGACACTATCCAGGAGGGGGAGGCGGCCCTGCCCGGGTGTGGTTGGGCATGGCGGCGACAGTGATCGGCGGTGGCCCGCCAAGGTACATGGAGACACGGACATGGTCATAGATGATCTTTTTTTGCGACCTCGGATGTAGGGACGATGTGTACGACCCCCTCCATAGCCTTGCGGAAGCTCTTGACGGGGTATATAGGTAAACCTGGGCGGAGGAACTCTCCCCAACCCGCACGGCGTCTTCCCTGACAAGGAGCTGGCGCAGAGCCGAACGTGACGCCTTAGGTTCCACGTTGATTGTGGCCATGTCACACTGTGCGACCTCGCAACCTAAATTTCATTGTTGTCCGACCCTGTCCCTCTGACAGTGGATGTTCCAGCTTCAACAACCTATGCCAGACCTACATGCGCTGCATGAACTAGTGCCGTCTTTGTCAACGGCACAGCTAAGACGAGATCTTTGTCGGATGGAGTGAGCAGCCCTTCCAGGGGCAGGATGGGATCCACCAGCTGTTGCCGTTGGTGGAACATGTCGCTTTGCTCCAGATGGAACACGCTGCTTTGCTGCAGCTGGACCAAGCCATATTGCCATCGATGGAACACGCACCTTTGCTCCAGATGCAACACACAGCTTCACTCTTGATGTGCACCAAGGGTACTGATTTCTGGACTCCGATAAGTACGTCGTCCCCCAATGTTTGACCCTCGACTCTGTGCACTCTAAGCTCCTCCCCATCTTCCTACTATGCCTACCCTCCAACGATACCACAAATGTGGTCGATGCGGCACCGAATACCGCGTCCCAGTCGGCGTCCTGTTTCCTCGTGAAGACGTATGCATAGATTGTTACACCGAAGCCGATCGAGCTCAGGGACCGATTGCGCAGTTCTGCGCTCCGGCCGCTGAAGCTGCTGCGACGGATAGCGCCGAAGACCACGCCAGTGTCGACGACGAGATTGATGGCGACGGGATTGATGGCCAGGCGACCTTAAATCCTGGTGCAGGTAAGCCACTCCCGTAATAGTCTCTTCCCAACGGTGGTGACTGACCCAACATCCACAGCTGACACGACGACCACTCTCCTACCACTCCCCACTCCACCCGAGCAGGCATACTGTTCAGGCTGTGGCAAACACAATGTACCCTTCCTGCCCTGGAACCACTCGAAGACTGTCAACCACCGGCATCAGTATCTGTGCTATCCGTGCGAGCATTGGGAGACGAAGCACGGCAAACACCCCACACGGTCTCCCAAGCGTCAGTGCTCGTGCTGTGGCGTGGAAAATGCCGAGGGTCGGAGTTTCACTGTGTCGCGTGAACCCGGGATGCTTGGGCGCGTCTGGTGCCCGGCCTGCCGACGAGACTTCCGCCGGAGACGTCAGGCTAAGGCGTCGCCCGGTCCGATTACACGCCCAAGTGCAGAGCCGCTTTCTGCGTCCGCCCCGGCGAATCCTGCCCCGAACGAGACGGGTACGCCCTCCACAGCGGGGCACCACACGCAACGTCACCGTCGCCGATGCTGTGCCTGCGGGTGCTCAAACGGATCGAACTGGCACCGTAACAAACTCCGCCCCGGGACGGACCTGTTTTGGTGCCTTGACTGCGCGAACTTCTATAGGCGCCACGAAAAGGACCCCGCGCTCGAGCCTCGTCACGTCCTGGCCCGCTCCGGCCACGCGGTCCGGTGCTGTGGCTGCGCGGAGATCTTCGACGGTTCAGTGAACTTCTCTCCCTCGCGGCTGTCGACCCGCCATGAAGATTACTGGTGTACACGGTGCGCGATGTGGTACCGAAGCAACAAACGCGACCCGGCCACGAGGCCACGAGCGTGCGCTGTTTGCGAACAGGAGTTTTCCGGGACCCGACAACCGAGGAGGTCGGCGTGGCCGGGGGAGGGGGAAATTTACTGGTGCGGTACCTGTTGGCATTGGTGGCGTCGTCAAGGCGAACACCCCAGCAACCGACCCGCGGTCTTACAGATGGTCGATAGCACGAGGATGCGTGAGAACGACACGGAAGGCAGTGACACTGACAGTGGAGATTTGGAGCATCAGGACGATCTGGAGCATCAGGACGACGTGGAGGATGAGGGCGATTTGGAGGAGGTGGACGATTTGGAGGAGGTGGACGATTTGGAGGATGAGGACGATTTGGGAAATGTGGATTTTGAATATGAGGATGATCCAGAGGATATGGATTTTGAGTATGAGTGACGGTTCAGAGGGTATGGAGGATTAGGCTTGGTGGGCTGTATGCACGGGTGTCATAACCGGCGGGAGTGAGAATGATCAGTTAGAGCGAAGAGGCTGACCTGGTATTCAAGCCCGTACGCAACGCCTCCGGCCGAGTGTTGGTGTGCAAGGTCCACCGTAGAGAATATGCCTACAAGGTGTCCCTAGGACACGGTAGGTGAGCCGAGCCGAGGACCTATTAGTCCTATTATGGGCTAGTGTGAACCCGAGGACTTTTAGGTTCGACCGGCGCTTTCTGTAGTAATTGATATGATGGACGAGTAGTAGAGCACGAAGAGTTCTGAGATCCTTATTTGTTCATCTATTCGTTCTTCTTGCGAGTGCCTTGACGGCATAGAGCTCTCGTGCAACGTTGACCGCGCCGGGCTTTGAGCCCTCGTCACTATAATACTAAGCCTTGGACCAACGGCACATCAGGATTTGACTGATTTGAACTTAAGCCCCCCCAAACTACGGCCCTTCCTGGGAGTACGTGACACACACAAGGCAGCTGATCGGGAAGTCGCTGCCCAAGGCACGTTCTCGCCGGCCTAGGCGGCTGGAGTCTTTCGCCTACTGGTGGATTGGAATCACGGCGCCTGACTTGAGCGGCCACGCACAGCTGCCGGTATGGGCGTCCCACACCGCCACGGGGGCAGAGCGCCCGTAGTAATGGGCACGACACTTACGCCGTGGCGGGCAATTTCCAGCTAGCTCGGGAGCTCCTGTCTTCCCTCCTGGCGGATTCACCTGACATCCAGGTGGCGGCCGCTGTCGAGTGCCTACGTCTGTTCCCTTTTACGAAGAGAGCTCGATGGAGGGCAATGTGTCGGCTGTCGAATGGGTCATGGACCTCAATGATGCCTGTTGTCATGTCGGGCGAGGCAAGGTCAGTCCGAAAGCCGTGGGGATCAGCGTCAGCCGCCGTGCTAACTTGGTCGGCGTCAGGTCTTTGTCTTCATTCCAGACTTGGACGAACGCACACATGATCAGAAAGAATACTGTCCAGACGCACTCCGAGCCTTTCGACAAATCCCCCCCTTCTTCTACGCGCCGGTGGAACTCACAGCGGACGAAGTCGAGAGTTGGTGGAGCATGGACCGAGAAACTCGCCTCGCCTGCCGGAGTCCACGCCACATCGGGCTGCCCAGCCACCTGCCCGTCCTCCCGTTCGACGTGTCATTGAACCACATGAAGCCCCAGTTGGATCCTGTCAGAACGGCCTCGATCACCGTCTGCATTGGTCCAGACCAGTCTCGGCCGTGCGTCGCGCCGACCGCCCAGATCAGAGCGCTCTGCACCTCATACAAGGGAATCGCTTGGGTCTGCCAGCCGGGGTGGGACGCGCTTCGGAAGTGGACGGTGCCCGGAATCCGCGGCGCCGCCGAGGCGTTGGAGCGACTGTATCGTGACCGTCGCCAAGATCTGCAATACTACCACACGCTTCGGCAGAGTTTAATCGTCGTGGGCAGGGAGGCGGCGAAGGCAGGGCAGGCGTACGTGCTGCCCACGGCGCAACACATGCAAGAAAAGCAGGAGAAAGCCCAGAGGGCACAACAGAGATCACAACAAATGAATCGTGGTCGCAGGGAGCGGAGGCAGAAGGCCTCGGGCGCATCTTGACTGTTGGGGCGGGGCCGAACACCCACATTAGACCGTAGCAGTATCAAACCAAAGACCTACACCCCTTGTTGAGACCGCCCACATCTCCATCCGCCATCGTGAGGTGCGTCACTGACTGCGCGGGGGCCCCGACGCCCTACGCTACCCGTCCTCGGAGTCAAGCTCGTCGGCTCCAGGCTCGTCTTCGGGCTCGCTGTCCGACTCTTGGACAAGGACACCTTCCACGATTTCGTCAGGGTCGACATCCTCCATCGCCCCTTCCGCCATCTCGCGGAACTGCCGCGACACTTCCTTGACCTCTTCGGGGCGCGCGTCCGCCTGTGGGCGCGCGTGGTGACCGGTAGGGCCCAGATGTTCCCACGCGAACGTGAGATAGTCGAAGCTCGCCGTGACTTTCCGCCAAAACAATTCCCGCTCCCAGCGATCGTAGTCGTCTGGCGTGGGCAGAACTAGTAACGGGGGCTTGGTCTCCTGCAGCTGATTTACCACGTGCTGGAACAGCGTCTCGGGCTCGGGATATCTGCGCGGTTCAAGTAAGCGGTCGTCCCTGGCGCGAGTCTACAGGACGTAGGCGGGCACCTTGTTATTGGGTGGCGGAACTCCTTGACCATGTACTGAACGACAGGCCACACGTGGGGCGCTTCGACTGCGTCGAGAAAGGCGTTGGCGGTGGCGTGTTCTCGATCCATGTCGGATCCTTCCTTGAGAGTCTTGAGGTGGGCGACGTAGTCGGTGGCGACGGTGAGGAACGAGGCCATGAGGACGGGTGTGTCGATCTCGATCGACGCGAATTGGGCAACACGGCGGTGGATGTCCATGGCTGCACCTCCTTTGCAGCGATGTGTGAATGAGCAGAAGCCACCACCCCTCCAACCGGGCCACTACGAGGCACGTATATGTGTCCATCTACCGCAGAGCACGCCTCCGGAGGCGGGAATTTCCGCATTCCAGGATGGACCAGCCTCACCGCGGCCTTGAAGCAGCCTCCCTATGCCCATTGAGAGTACTTTCCCGTCTGCGGGCTAAATCCACAGAAATGTGACCAGTCACCCCCGACGGGCTTGACCCTCGTGTACCTGTACGAGCTCTTCTCACTGGCCTTGTCCGGGTCGCTGCGGTGTCACCTTGACACGTCATGAACGGAGCCTGTGCTTAGGCCCTCGATGTGGACATGACGCGCGTTGCTGAGGCGAGAGTTTTCTGAGGGCACACCCCAAGAAAGGAGGAGGGGGGGGGGGCGAAACGTCCATCCAGGTTCACCTCCGCTCGCCCATACGGCATCACACCAGAACAGAACGAAGCATCGCGCCGCCCAGCAAGGCCACGAGTGACCGCGACACACTGGACGAGAAGCTGCCGCCATGGCTGAGCCTGGCGATGGGTTCAAGTCTACCGCAAGTCGAGATGCAGTCCTGATGATGTTCCTGAGCGCGGGATTTTACCACATGGTCACGAAGACGATTGCCACTGCTGCAGAATTCAGCGTCGTGCGCGCCATTGCGAAGTCGTCTCGCGCCCTCGTGGGCGAAGAGAACTCCCTGGTAGATTTTGGCATCCTGCAGCGAGACGATCAGGACCCTAACGACAATGACGCCCCCGTTGGCGACCTCCGCGCCGCTTGGGCAAAGCACGGTGAGGAGGAGGTGTTGGTCTGCTTCGATGTCAAGACGGCCAGATCGATGCACACGACCCGGAACCGCGCCTGGGATTGGACCACGGACTTGCACCCTCTGCTCGCGCCCTCTGGCTTGGTCCAGCTGAAGGTCTCGCGCGTGCAGCAGCAACATTGCGCCGCATTCCTGCTCACCACCCCTTTTGAACCCGACAAGTTCTATCTGATCCCTGGCCGCTATCTATTTTCTGGGCCGAGGGAGAAGGGGTGCAAGTTTGCAAAGATGTACCCCGTGTCGGGCATGCTACCCTGGGAGCAGATCGAACAGATGGTACCGGCGTGGGCGCCGTTCGAGTGTCCGCCGGGGAATCTGACCGCGCAGCTGGAAGAACACGCCCTTCCCCCAGGGGGACGAGGGCTGAACATGTACGTGCTGTGGCCACAAAGACGGGGCCCGTGCCAGGACCTCCCGCCGTTTTGCGGGCCGTCCACTAGGGAGGGTCTATGCTAACCGTGCACTAATGCAGACGAAATTTGTACACTGGGGTCGCGTACAGAAGCTGCGCCCGAACCGCCCCGTGTAGCGTCTCGAAGCTATACCCGCCGCCTACGCGCCGCGGCCACGATGTCTGGTGGCTGGAAGACATCTACGAGTCCTTTGCGACCTCCAACGGGCGGTATCGGGCCTTCAAGCTGCGCGCCCGGCCTTTGCTAGGAGATTTCGGTATTCACGACCAGGTCACCGGGGAGCGCCTGATCGTGGAGCTCAAGGTTCACCTGGCATATGTGACGTCGGATGGCACGCTCTGCTGCCGCATTTTCCATCCGCGCGACATCGACCTTCGATCTCCGTGGAAGCAGGCCGTGAAGAGGTTCTTCTCGACTCTGCGACCAGTGGACATGTACCTCCTCAAATTGAGGGGCCCGGATCCGCGGTGGCTACTGGTCCTCCGCGATCAGTTGCCAGACTCGTGGTTCGACGGCAGTGGAGAAGATCCAGGTGCAGAGTGGTGTTGTTGGACTCCGGACGACGAGACGCTGCTGGACCGCCAAACGGTGGTGGGAAACCCGTCCGAGGGTAGAGGGTTCTCCGAACATCTCGAGACGGTCTTGAACGGCCTCGCGCCGAACAAACAGTCGTCGCTGGCTACGACGCGCACCCGGCCCCATTACCCTGTCCAGAGACTCCAAGTGCCTCGGCCCGCACTCTCGGCGGCGGCAGCTCGCCCAAAGCCGGCGATCCGACCGCACGGAGACGAGGCCAAGATTCGCAACATCATCCAACTCGAGCGGTATGAGGCGGCGTTGGTCCAGGCACAGTGCGATGCCCTGTCAGAATGCCCCCTGCCCAATTCCCGTATCCATGCTACACGCACTGACGGCCCTCTAGGGGACGTGGGAGGCTGTTCCGCCTCGGCGGGCGCCAGACAGGTCGACATGCCTTTACCCCGCTGAATGTGAAGAGGTTCACTGAGCTGCCGCTCCACGCGCCCGTCATCTACCTCGACTTCGTGCCGGTCGACGTGGCACATGGCCTCATCCCGCAACTTGTCGAGGATTTCACAGGGTCGTGTGGTGGCACCACGACCTCGCCGCCCAAGGAGGCCATAACATCCCCAATCGGGGTCCTCTTCATCCTCGTCCCATATCGCCCCGGGCCCTCCGCATTCGCAGACAGCCTACCTCGGAACCCCGGGTGGACCCAGCGGCATATCGTTCCGTCTAAGCTGGCGTCTATCGAAACCGCCAACCCCACGCTGAGTACGTACAGGACGAGCAAGGCTCGGTCGCTGCTGTTGAAGGACGGTAAGTTAGTCGACGAATATGTGGTTGACACGGACCAGCTCGTCCTGCACCTGATGGAGTTCTTCCGACAAGACTCGAACACGTTCCGTTTTCGAGGGAGCGAAATTCAACTCGGGGAGTACATGGTCGACAAGCGGAGCGTGCTCGAAAAGCTCATGGTCGACTTGGAGGCCGAGGCCGAGGTCAGAGACAAGCGTCTGGAGAATCAAGTCATGAAGGAGGGTGTTGAGCAGCTACGGCTGGCGGACACAATAGCTGCTGGAGCTGATCGAGAGGGATGAGCCGGGAAAATGTGAGCACGAGTCGCGACTACATGTAGCGGGTATTTACGGGGCCGCCGCCACGCCCACTCTCCCAGAGCGTTGTCGAATGTGGCTCATTTTCCTGGCGTCCCAGCTGGACGAGGCTCTCCCCCTTCCCCCCAACGATTGCAACCGAGCATGGTCGAGATGCTCCACCACTCCCGGCCATGTTCATCGAGGCGCTCTATGGCCGGGATGTGGTCCCTGACTCGAGGAGCTGCCCGCGCCTTCCCAGGGATCCAGTGCCCATGATTCTTGCGGACGAACCCGAGCGCGTGTCTGGCGTGCTGCTTTGTTTGATGTTCTGCCTTGTCTGATGTGCCGCCTTGTATGATGTACTGTCCTGTATGATGTGCTGCTTTGTTTGATGTGCCGCTTGTTTGATGTGCTGCGTTGTTCAATGTGCTACTTTGCTTGATGCGCTGCTTTGCTGGGGGTGCTGCTGACGCACTGCCTTGCTGGATATGCTACCTTGCTTGATATGCCGGCTTACTTAGTGTCCCTGTACTCTCGCAAAGTGTTCTTCCTTCATCTTGCCGGCTCTTCCTTCATTTGTCCATGGTGCCTTGACGCTCTCGTGTTGAATTGTCCTGCCGAGCCGGGCGCACCATTGTTCTCAGAGTATATCTTCGTCGCTCCCCTTGCGACACCGAGACCAAAGTGGTGCTTTGCGATAACTTTTGAGATACTTCGAGCCAGCAGCAGTGTAGCCGTGAAAGCATACATCAGCCTTCGTCAGCGACATTCGACGCCCAATGGAACATTCCGCTAACCCAGAATCCGAACGAAAGGGCCTCGTCCCACCAAAGAAACGACAGAGAGAAGACGCAACGTTGGAGACTTTGATGAACCACGCGAAGCGACGGAGTGGACCAACTCGGGACAGTATCGACAAGTCAGGAAGCGTCCAACTGCAAGACAGCAACCGGGATGAAGAAGTCTCTGTGGCCAAGGTCTTGAAGTTCACTAGGGTCAAGCAGACCGGCCAGCGTGAAGGAAATGGCACACACCACTCGGAACACTTCCTGGGGAAGACACCAGGACGTGAACTTGATCTGCCAACTTTTATCCAAGGCCCCGCGACACCAGATCCCACCATCCATCCGGAACCCCAAGCACGTTCCGCGGTGAAGCCAGTTGAATTTCGCCGAGCCAAGGGCACGACGCCGTCTAAGGCTCCATCCATCTCCCCCGAGGACGATCGTGACGACCTGATCGCCTCTCCGTCGCGGCTCGACGGCGACATTACGGACCAAGTCACCAGCTCCACTACCCCGGCCGATCTCTCTACTATTGAAGAGACAGAGAAAACGGCACGAGTCGTAAGCTGGCGAAACGGTTCGTCCACTGCGCCTGAGAAATGCAGCAACGAACACTGCCAAGCAGCGGGCGCGGACGTGGTTGGTGAGATTGACAGTCGACCATCCTGTATGGCGTGTCTTGTGCACTGGGCGCATTTCGGGAAAGCTAGGACGAAGGGTCGGTGCAGACGTAAAGCGCAAAACAACAATCAGGGGGACACATGGAAGATTGTATGCGCCAACCCAGGGTGTGGCATCACCATCCTCTTGGACGGAGACAGATACAAGAAGAACCAGGAGGCCATGGAGCACGGTGGCCTGGTGTACTGCATGCCGTGTGGCCGGTACAGGCTGAAACTGGGGCGGAAATACGAAGGACCGGACCGGCCCAAGGAAAAGTGCGACAAGACAAAGGTCTTCTTGGCCGCCAATTCCGCCGGGTACTACCTCTGTTGCAACCCGAACTGCGAGTGGGATAGCCGTCTGGGCCACGTCGTGCAGCAAAAGGGGTCGAAAGGACACATGGTACATTGCCAGGCACCGCCGCGCTGGATCCAGGGTCGCCTAGCGTGCCTCCCATGCTTCCGATATAGCCTTACACACGAGGAATGGCGCCCAGCGCTTTCCTGTGAGGCATCGATTCGCAAGATCCTCGACCATATACCGAGCGCGGAACAAGGAGGGAGCCGGTCCATTCGAGAGATCACCAACGCACGCCACGGCCTCTCGCTCCAGCAAGCAGAGGAAGAATTGTGACACCGCCGCCCTCGACGGGCCCAGGGGTGGTGTGCGAGTCGTTAGGTGGGAGGATGGGCTTGGGATCAAGGACGCGATTACGGTCGAGTTGCCGGCTGTATCCGAAGAACGAAAAATCTTGTGCTGGTGTGACGGAGGTGCCGGCTATTGGGATGACATGACTGAAGAAAACGGCAGCGGGTGGAGGAAACTTGGCGAGTGCTCACGTTCCGCGGGCGCATTCCAACGCTTTGCGAGAAGTCCCTGGTGTCGGTATGCTCTTGTGGCGGTGAGACAAGATCAATAGAAGTGCCTGGCTGGATCCCATCGAGATTTTGGGTGTCGAGTCTCGATAGCTTGGACGGATGTTTCCTAGTTCTGTAGCGTGAATGTGATCAATTAGAGACGAGAGACGTGCCGGGAAGACGCTGTGTCATTGACACCGCCTTGACATCGATGATGCTTGCACGGAGGACCGTGGTCCATCTTAGAGGTTGACGAAACCGCAGTGACAGTGAAGTAAGATGCATACGCCGTTGGGTAATATGTGCAAATGGACATCGGTGGCGCGGTGCTACGACTTCCAAATCAAGTGATTGTAATCCTCCTCCAACTCGGAGAGGCGTCGTAGGCAGTTCTTCGCATATCTCAATGGCGTCTGCTATGCTTCAACCCTGAGGATGCCACGACTTTCTAGACTATCCCCCTCGCGACGGATTCTGATCTTGTGACCGCCCCCGGGACACGGCGACGACGACTACCCTTTCCTCTCCCCATAGTCCGTAAAAAACAGCACCAGTGGCGATAAAAGCCCAAGGGTTGCTAGCCTGCAACTCACCGTGAGGTCACACGGTAGTCCAAGCTCGTACCAGTGCCGTCGGCGGATTCGCTTACCAGAACGGTCGGATCTCCAGTCGGTGGCGCCACACTCGAGGTGGTCTCGAGTCGCCCGTTCGAGGCCATGGGACCTTTCCCGAGGGCGTGCCAGATGCACTGCGGTCAGGGCTGTGCGCCATAGAGGAAACGGCTAACGAGGTCCCCAAATCGAGCTTGTCTGTCTTGAGAGGCCACTAAGAGCTTCTCCACGGCAGAGTCGGGGTTGGTAAGGCGATAGAAGCAGCATCGATCGCTACGACTGCCGATCCGATTGACGCGTTTCGCAGCCTGCGCCTCGACCGCCCGGTGGTGGCTTGGCTCCATCAGAACGAGTCGGGCGGACTTGCCCAGCGTGACGCCGAAACCGAGAACGTCGACGGTGCCGATCAGGACGCGAGGCCGGTGCTCGCGGGGGCGTAACTTGGTCCCAGTTTGGAAAGTCTCGACGATCCGCCCCCGTTCGGCGAGGTCGGTGGTACTGTCGACCCAGCGAGATTTAATGTCCTTTTCTAGACACAGCTGGTTGGTCAGCGGAATGCACGAATTCGGCCTGGGTTCAGGTGGCTTACCATCTGCACGCATTCGCAGATCACGGGGAATTCGGACAACACCACAAGGTGCTCGGGCTCGCCTTCCGCGTCGGTGCCCAGCCGGTCAATGATACTCGCGAGCACCTGCAACTTTGCACTTCCCTCGTACAGCTCTACGAAGTGCTTGTACAGTCGACCAGAGCGCCCTCGGCGGTGCCTCAACTCCTTCTTAATGCATTCGATGGTCAATTTCTCCGGCGGGAATCTGGCCAGTCCCGGGACGGTGGCGATCATCCGGGCACGAACTGCCACGCGAAGCAGCTCTTCCATCGTTATAGATGTCGTAGGGCCGCTAGTCCCTGGCGGCCAGGCGTTGAGGAGACTTTTCTTGACGTGCGATTCGACCTCGGCGATTGGAATCTTGGTATGCCGCGACGGCGAGGTGCACCAGACGTCAAAGAGTTCGAGGGGCGGGACCTGTGTTAGAGGTTTGCCATTCTGGATGCTCTCCTGCGTGCGCTTGACCATGTATGCCACTCGCAAGGCGGCGACGGTGGCGGCGAACGCGGTCCTCTTGTCGCGGTCGAGGCTTCGCCGCTGGAGCTTTCGTTGGGTGTTGCGTATCGTTTGCAGGTTGGCGTGTGATGCGAATTTTCGACACAGGTCATGCCGACCGATGGAAGGGGATGCCGCGTTGATGATCTCGACCAGAGGGAGGGCGTCCGCGATGCCGTTACGGAGCTCGGGCGTCCCAGTGAGAAAGGCGAAGTTGGGCGGCTCTCCCTGTTTCTGCGACAGCGATCGCAAGATCGCCGTCGCTATAGTCTCCTCCGACAGTCCGCGATGGGCTTCGTCGTAAATCACACGGGCCCACGCGAGACCATCATCGTAGCCTGTCGAGCCAGATAGGGACCCATCTGCCTGCGACACCCGACGCGACCGACGGAAGTAGGATAGGACATGGCGGGGATAGCTGCCTGGGGTGGTGGCCACAATCACAGAGTGCGCCCGGGAGGCATCTCTCGGACACCAAGCGCCCGTGTCGTGCTGGACGAGGCAGAGGTCGGCACGGTACTCGCCGCCCACGTAGCGGGACGAGGGGCTTCGGCTGTGGTGCACGAACAGGTGTAACGCGTATTTCGAAGTCTGCACGCCCAGCGCAGTCCATTCGGCCTTCCACGTCGGCAACAAATTCTTAGGGACGAACAGCAGCGTGGCCCCGCTACGAGGTGACAGCGACAGCTCGCGGGTGACGTTCTGTTCGCACCAGCAGACGATGGGCCACAGGTGGGCGGACGGGCATCTCGAGTTGGGGTCGTCGGCAGGGCCGAGGTGCCTCTGGGGATGTGCGTTGCAGTGGCGGCGGTTCTCGACGAGGAGGTAATTGAATAGGATGTAGAGAAGGACTTCCGTGGTCTGACGCAGGGTGGCTATATGTGAGTACTGGCCGACGTGAAAAGGGGGGCGGGGACGGCTCACCTTGCCGAGGCCTTGTTCATCTGCCACGATCATACCCCGGCGCGACCCCCGCTCCTCGACCAGCATCAGGAAGGCCAGGTAGACTTGGTAAGCGTAGAATGTGCGGCGCACCCCGTCAAGCTGAATCCAAGCGAGCGGCCGCCTCAATTTCTGCTCAATACGGGCATCAGACTTGATGAATCGAAATGCGAGTTCTTGTGTCGTTTCGTCAAAGTGTTCCAGCGCGTTGTTCGAGCCCTGGGCGTCCCACAAGGGCTCAGGGCGCGGGTCACCAATCTGGAGGTCTTTCAGCCGGAAGCCAGTCGCCGCGTCAGCGTCAGAGGGAGCGCGTTCAGCCTCCGCCTCGAGGCGCCGGGCGACGGTGTCAATCTCTGCGTCTGAGAACAAGCGACGCCCCTGCCATATTTGGAGCACGACGTCGCGAGCCGGTGTAACTTTGCGAACGAGGACTTGATCCTCCTCTCCGACGTCATTTGACATCTTGGCTGTGCGTAAGAGGCTGCGTATCACGGGGAAAGGGAAGAGAAGGGGCAAGGAGTGGCTGTAAAGGGGGTTTAGTATTGATTTTGTGAGGGAATTTTTTGACCATGTTTGCTCCGTTGTGTAGTCGAGATTGGAATAAATCGCTTAAGCATCTAGAGCAAACCACTTAAGCATCTGGAACGAGTGTGAAAATTGCATTGATCTGACTAGTTACGCATGAATAAACGAGTCACCGACGACAAATTGAGGCCCTAACTAGTATATAACCTGACCAGGCTAATAGAACATCCATCTCTAACCGCGTCTCGGGATAAGTTAGCTTTAAGTCTTCGTGAATAGAACGTCCGTAAATAAGGCTTACACGATTAGGAGCCGTAGTAGGTTTCGTGAATCTGTGAAGTGAAGAAAGGTTGATCACGCAAGGTCACCTATACAAAAAGTCAGCCTGACACCTCTACCTCTCAGTTTAGGGATTACCTACATGCCCATACGCCGGTACCGGAAATCGCACAGCCAATCTTGCTGTATTTGGTGCTGGTCAAAATCTAGGGTCAAGTGTTAGCCTGTAATCTTAGGAAGAGGGAGAAAGGGACAGAACGTACCTCAGCGTGGCCTGTCTCGCCGTTCGAATGATCCCAACCTTGAGCGGCGGAGCTGCAGATGCCGTCCAAGCCCGGGAGGTTGGGGAGTTCGCACAGCCAGCCACCAACGTAGACGCTCTCAAAGTTATCGGGACTGCCAGGAGCGAGGACCTGGGCAAAGGTGCCAGGGTTCAATTCGTGTTGCAAGCCGTTGGTGCTATCCTGGCTGGTCTTGAGGGCATTAGCCTCAAGCTTGCTGTCCTGGGTGAGAGGTGGGAGGCCGCCGGCAGCACGCATCTTGGAAACGACGGACATGTAGTCGCCCTGACCTCCGGAAGCGCCGGTGCTGGCGGGGGCAGATGTTGGGGTTGAAGCAGGAGCAGCAGGAGCCCAGCTGTCAGCAGGAGCAGACGACGGCTGGGGAGCAGGCGCTTCAGGGGCGGGCTTGTTGAACCATTCACCACCAGCGGCCGGTGTGGCAGACACGACAACATCCGCTGTTGTAGTGGAGGTGGATGACGGGCTGGCAGCCGCATTCCAGTCCGTGGGTTGGGCATCATATGCCGTGACGGTCACCACCGAGTTGGGGTTGGGACGCTGCCACCATCTGTTGCCGCCACCCCTCCACTCGCGTTTCTGGTGTGCGGGCATGGCAACGACAGCGCCGGTGGCCAGAGCCACGACGGAGAGAGTCTTTACGAGCTGCATGTTTGCTGTTCTTGTGGTTGAAAAGCGAGGTTGTTCTTCGTCGTCTTGATGTATGAAGGAGCGTGATAGTCGGTCACAAGTTCGGCCTGTAAAGGAACGTACGAGTGCAATCTGGCGGTTGAATCACAACAAATGAGTGTAGTGTATCCTCCGGGGATGAAATGAGCGTGGTGACGTGAGGTCGTGGGCGTCGAAAGCGAGCGCAACGAAAGTCACAGACTTTGGATATTCGGTGGACGTTATCAACCAACGGCAGGAGGACGAGGAGGAAAGAAAGAAACGCGACCGGGAGATATAGTAGGCCCATTTCCCCATCGACTATTGCCCGCCCCCAGGGCTCCGCGTGAGCAATGAATGTGAAACAAACAATGGGCCCACCACCTTTGTCCTTTCCAGATTGTCGAGGCGTTGAATCGCCGACGGCATGGGCCAGGCACGCCCAGCATTGGCTGAAAGTGGAG
Source organism: Cladophialophora yegresii CBS 114405 (assembly GCF_000585515.1). Classification (NCBI taxonomy): domain Eukaryota; kingdom Fungi; phylum Ascomycota; class Eurotiomycetes; order Chaetothyriales; family Herpotrichiellaceae; genus Cladophialophora; species Cladophialophora yegresii. The sequence continues at coordinate 611,032 of NW_006913049.1, read as the reverse complement.
ATCGGCATTCTTTGGGCCATCCACAACGAGCCAAGTCAAAAAGACGGGGAACAACGAGGCCAACAAAGGCAAGGGAGGACTGACGTGCGAATGCAGGGGATAGGGAGCAATCCTGGCGCCGGGCCTGCTCGGGCTGACCTGTTTCTGGACAAAGGTGGCCTGGTCGAAGCTCATGATAATTCATTTCGCGGTGCCACATCATTATCTGATCCTGTGGTCGCCGTCACGATTGCAATTCAGTCCGCCATGGGCTCACCTCTTTGCTGCCCGCTTTCAGCCTGTCCGTCCACGGTAGGCCGGTCTGTCGCAAGGATGGGCGAAGACGGTGTCTATTGGCACACCGAAGGCGTCAGCCCAATTTCTAAAAGGAGATGGACGTTGAGAGCTGGAGGAAGACGGAGCGCGGTTAGAAGAGTCAAGTCAACAACGCTAGTCCTAATGCAGCGCCAAGATCAAAGCTTATTGCTGCCGGACTCCACCAGTTCCCCTGAAGCTTGCCCCCCTTTGTTGACCTTCACGCCCTGCCGAGGAGCTTTGCGAGTGGCCAGCCACGGACCCCCATGATTAGATTACGTAGAAGGAAGCAGGTAAGGCCGCAGCGTGGAAATTGCGGTCTTCCACTTCAGTCCGCCCAGTTCGCCATGTCTATGCCGCCTGGTCGGCCGTTGAGGAGGTTATATCATCGACGCGTCAGCAGCCGTGAAGAGCGGAGACAATATCAATGATTCCAAGACCTCATCACTGAGCAGAAACGGTGACGTGGAGCACGTTGGTCTTGGATTGCTGGGATGATTCTCGTTGAAGCCATGCCTCCAATTACCACAGGTTGAGCTCAGCCTCACCGTACAGCCTTCATCCGCAGCCACGACGGGCTGGTTGGGACATTACTTCCCGCAAGGATTTTGATGTCGTCTTCGACAAAATATGGCTGTTTGACCCACGCTGGAAAGATGACTGGTCACAGGAGACAACTTGGTCGGCTGTGGGAATGAACACCAAGGTATTGGCGTTGGTGATTCAAATCAGCAGTATGAACTGTGACCGGACCGACTTCCTCAAGGCCATCGGTGACGAGGTTGCCTGATTCAGTCCTCGGAACTCGGTCGTCGAATGCAAGCACCCCAGAAGCCCAGGATGCGGTTTCAAACCACAGCCCTCCTCCATGTTTGCCGTCTCGTCTGCCCGGTCTGGATTGTCATGAGCACGCACGTACCAGCGCATCCGGGGAGCCTCACGGTCAACTGCAGTTGGGATTGAAATCACAGTGCTCAATTGCAAGCATTCGGGATTGTAACAGTGCTCAACAGCAAGCATATCGGAGTCATGATGATATGGGTTAGGGAACCCGAACGCACGCTATTGACGACATCGAGCACGATCGCAAGGACGGCTTCTCATCCGTTGCCATAGAGGCCCTTGCAACAGACAGGTATGTGAAGGCATGCGGCGGCGCGTGCTCTGAGACAAATCGTCAGCGACGAATAAGATGACCTTGAGAGGACTGTGTATTTATGATGCACCTGCTGAGCCTGGGATCGCACAAAAGTCCAGGCCGAACAACAGACAGCACGAGGCAAGGAGACATGAGACATGGACATACCGATTACGAGTGACGGAGTTCACGAGTTACTCTGTATATCGATCAACCACGTGGACTGGCTGACCCGAATGAAGCTGAAACGAGTGACAGGCCCGGCCGAGGTGAGGGCGCATACAGCGCTTGGCCGACGTAATCCAGCATGAAATCGACCTCACTTCTCATTCAGAGTGGTCTGCGGCACGAGCACTGTGCTCGTACTTTCGCATCACATTAATTATTGCACGCATCCTTTCCTTCGCACCAGTCGCCCAGAGTCTTAGCCCTCATTTTTCGTACCTTCGTGTCTCACTCTGCGACAACACACCAGCACACCACTCGCCACTGGATACCATCTGCCGAAATGCCATCCTCGACAACAACAACAACAACGTCCACACGAACGACATCGCGGGCTCAGGACGAAAAGACCGTGCGAGAATGGGGCTTCTCCCATGTCTTTACGTGGACAGACGGGCCGTGAGTACTCTACCTAAGCCACACCCTACACTCCTCGTACGAGGTAGATGTCATGTATAATATGAACATGCATGGCGCACGAAGCAAGCGTCCCATACACAGTCTCCATACCTAGCCTCGTGTGGCATACGGAGTGCGTGAGATTACATCACACCTGTTCTGGCCGCAATCACCCTTTCCTACCAGGTACCTACTCCGTACATCCGGATATCCGACTCTTGGTGGTGAATACTGCATCTCCCATCTCCCATCTCCCATCTGGCATCTTCGTTATTGCATGTTGCCATCCGGATGGCTCGATTCTAACATATATTCCGGTACCCAATGCCCAGACACGCACACTACCCACCCCACTCCCACCGCGGACTAACCACGCACCTCATCCGCCGCGGCTCCCTGACAATCACGTTCCCCAACGATCCGAACCCGACGAGGGAGACGTTTGGGGTTGGTTCGCGCGTCGACGTGCCGGGCGGGAAAGTGCACGAGGTGTGGATGGGCGAGGAAGGTCAGTTTTCCCACGATCAAGCAAGGTCGTGGTGGGCCTCGGCTTCGCTTCGGCTTTTGTTTCTTTTCAATTGCGGTATGGTCTATATACATGTTGACTCTCAACTCTAACTACGTGGCTATGCAAATAGGGTGTGAGTATGTTATTGGCGAGTGAGATGGCGGAAGCTTAGTACATGGACGACGTCGTAATGCTAGATTTTGACAGATGGGTGATATCATGCTGGATTGTACTAGGGACGAAATGCCACAGCTGTGTCGACACGGCTAGTACAGTTGTATACGTAATATGCGCACTGGATCCATGTCGTGCATGGTACGAGTAACATTTTACATTTGTTGGCTATGCTTCCACTAGGTCAGACCGTCCTAAACGAGCAGGGAAACGTGAAATATAGAGCGCTCCGTACAGCCTCGGGCTTAGTATGTTCTCTTGAACGGAGGAATGGCCTTGCACTCTTGCTCGTCCAGGGTGTGGCCAACCACAGACCTATAGCCCAGCTCGACCTTGCCATGGGGCTTCTTCTGCCAGGAGAGCGTGTGCTTCATCCAGTTCTCGTCGTCACGTTCAGGGAAATCTTCGCGGGCGTGGGCACCGCGTGATTCCTTTCGTTCCGCGGCCGAGACGGCTGTTTGCGTACTGCAGACAAATGTCAGTTTTGGGCCTTCGAGTTCAGAGCACTGTGTACTTACGCGCAGGTCAAGAGGTTTCTCAGCTCGAGGGTCTCCACGAGATCCGAGTTCCAGATCATGCTGCGGTCCTTGATGCCGACGTCAGCGAACGTCTGGTCGACCTCATTGATCTTTTTGACGCCTTCATCCAACGACTCTTGCGTCCTGAAGACGCTGACATCAGCCTGCATGACCTTTTGCATGGCGGATCGGATCTCGGCCGTGCTCTTGGGCCCACTCGAGTTCCGGATCTGGTCGAGCACTTCAATGGACTCGGCACCCGCGTCCGGGGCGATTTCCTTTTGAGTTTGACCGGGCGAGAAGTTATCGCGGATGGTATGGGAGACGGCACGACCGAAGACGATCAAGTCGAGGAGAGAGTTGGCGCCCAGACGGTTGGCTCCGTGGACGGACACGCAGGCGGCTTCACCGCAAGCGAACAGGCCGGGCACGACTTCATCTTTGCCTTGATCGTTGATGCGGAGGACTTCACCGGTATACTTGGTGGGGATCTATCGAGCTCTGTTAGCGTGCTGATCTTGACCGGGAGATTGAAGAGAATGCCCCTATGACAACACAAAGGAAGGATTACTCACACCACCCATGTTATAGTGCACGGTAGGCAAGACAGGGATTGGTTGCTTTGTGACATCAACACCAGAAAAGATCGAGGCGGTCTCCGAGATACCTGGTAGTCGTTCGTGCAGGACTTCAGGCGGCAAGTGGCTGAGCTGCAGGTAGATGTGGTCCTTCTCAGGACCAACGCCACGACCTTCGCGGATTTCCATCGTCATTGATCGCGATACGACGTCTCGAGAGGCCAGATCCTTGGCCGTAGGGGCATAACGTTCCATGAACCGTTCACCCTCGGAGTTGAGAAGGTAACCACCTTCACCGCGGGAACCTTCGGTGATCAGACAACCAGCACCGTAGATACCCGTTGGGTGGAACTGGACGAATTCGAGATCCTGATTAGGCAGACCGGCACGAGCGACCATAGCCATACCGTCACCGGTACATGTGTGCGCTGACGTGCAGCTGAAGTAGGCACGACCGTAGCCGCCAGTGGCCAGCACGGTATTTTGCGCCTTGAATCTGTGCAGGGTGCCATCTTCCTGATTGTAGGCGAGCACACCTTTGCAGACGCCGTCCTCCATGATCAGATCCAGTGCAAAGAACTCGATAAAGTAATTGGTGTTGTGGTTGAGCGACTGGCCGTACAGGGTGTGTAGAAGGGCGTGACCAGTTCGATCAGCCGCGGCGCAACACCGATATGCCTGTCCGCCCTTGCCGTATTTCTGGGACTGGCCACCGAAAGCACGCTGGTATATCTTGCCGTCTTCTGTTCGCGAGAACGGGCATCCGTAACCTTCGAGCTCGATAACGGACCGGGGGGCTTCGCGGGTCATGTAGTGGATGGCGTCTTGGTCACCCAGCCAATCTGATCCTTTTACCTGCACGATCATGAGCGTCTACGACATCTTCACAGGATCCAGCCACAACTCACCGTATCGTACATATGCTAGATTGGCAGAGACCACAAGGTTAGCTTTCTTGAACATCCTGGACAACCAAATATTTCGCAAGGGACCTGGATGTCCGAGTCCGGCCCTCAATAGGCCACACGTAAGGACTTACCCATCTCCAGTCGTCTTCGTGCATGCTGTACGTCCGTCAGCGTTGACTCTATCTCCTGAACAAGCCCACTCACTTTCCCAATGCGGCATTGATACCGCCCTGTGCCGCCACGGTGTGACTTCTCGTAGGAAAAAGCTTCGTTACGCATGCTGTGTTGAAGCCAGCCTCCGCCAGACCGAAGGCAGCTCTGAGACCCGCACCACCAGCGCCCACGACCACGGCCTGCAATCTCGTCAGCCTGTACTACCGCACGTCTCTTGCTAGGCTGCTCACGTCGTATTCGTGGTCGATAATGGCATAAGAACCCCCAGTGGCAGTCAAGGGCGATTGTGCTTCCTTCGCTCGCAGAGGTTGAGAGGCGACCACTCGTGCTGTATACAATCTCAGCGTCTTCAATCGTCCAGCTGCTCATGGATATGCAATCCTACCGGCAGGTCTCGTCGAGGAAAATTGTCGTCTGCTCGTGTGTCGGAGAGGTCGCGTGAACTGGGTCATCGGAATCAGTACCGGATCGCCCCTCCAAGCTCCGTCCAAGCGCACCTGGTGGCATGGAGCCAAGCTCCGCAGAATCCGAGACGAGCTCATCGTCGACGATGACAATGCTTCGACGGTCAACGTGAAGACAGGAACAGGTCGCGGCGTGGCGAAGCGGGGGCAAAAAGAGCGCAGAGAGACGACGGAGTGAAAGGCAAGTCAATCCAAGATCCATGATGCGAGCTCGAGTTGCAGGTGGATCGACCAACCAACTGCGCCCGAGGCATGTTCCGATGCCCCACGAACCAATCACACGACGGCTATTTCTACAGCAGGGCCTCGAACAGACGACGACGGCGCTGGGAAACGATGCGATACTCCTATTGTGCAAAAGTGGTGCGAAGATCGACAGAATGCCGCAAGTTCGGGTCGATTTGATCTGATGCGTAGAGACCATCGATTACGAAGGCACCGCTACACCTCACACTCTGACCATGAACTTTCCTTTGCTCTTGAACATCCTCGCCAGCGTAAAACAGACGCCCCCTCCTACCAACATGGTCGCGGCGTACACTCTCGCGGCATCATAATTGCCATCGTGCATCTGCACAATCGCTCCCATGACCGGCGGACCTACAAGCGAGGAACATGCAATGGCCAAGAACATGACGCCCATCCTCCCGCCAAAGGATGTCAAGTCCTCCGTCAGACTGGCGACCACGGCAGGGGTGATGGCAATGACGGCCCCGGAGAAGAACCCATACAGGACCGTAATCGTGAGCAGTGGACCGATCGTTCGAAGGGGGATCCAGACGTAGACGAGCAGACTGGCTATGAAGAGGCTCGGCACTGCGACGTTGAGCGGCCCTGTATAATCGGCTACGAAGCACGGGATCAATCTCCCCAGGATACTCGCCGCATTGAGCACGGGAAGGATATACTCTAGCGGAAACCCGCCCGAGTCGAGATCCGTCGATTTTGCCCACGACTCGACGTAGTTGTAGAAGCCGAAGAAGCCGAAGTACGTGATGAACTGGCCGACGACGTACAGTGCGAAGTCCGGCTGGCGGAGGGCGGGGTATTCGACGAAGGGGGTCGGGCCTTTGGTCAGGCGACGTGGCGGGAGACGTTGACGGATGAGGACGTTGCTGACAAGGAGCGTGGCCAGGGAGATGAAGGCCAGGATGCGTAGGGACCAAGGGAAACCCAGCGTGCTGATTAGATGACGGAGCGCGATGGGCAGGACGATGCCCGCGACACTGGCTCCCGAACTCACGATTCCAACGGCGAGCCCGCGCCGACGCACGAACCACGTACTCGGCAGCCCAACCGAGGGGATCAGGAGCAAGCCCATGCCAAGACCAACGCAGAAGCCTTGCGCGAGGAGTGCTTGGTGGAATTTGGTCACGAGGCTGGTCATGAAGAGGCCAAAAACGACGAGCACGGTCCCGCTGCCGACCATGTAGCGGTGGTAGCCCGCATCGAACCAGCGGCCGCCGAACGCGCCGCCCAGCAGCAGCAAGGTGTTCTGGATGGAGCCGATCCAGGAGACGAGTGACGGGTTAGCATTGCCGCCATCCAAACCGACCGACGAAGTATAGTAGGTCTGAAAGGAGCCGTAGGAGACGACGAGGCCCCAGTTGTTGAACATCAGGAAGTGGCCCGCGATCACCTGCAGCCATGGCTGCAGGCCAGTGTCTGGTGGCGGGATCGGACGCGAACTTGGTGGTGGTTCTTCAATCTGGACCGGCTTTTCGTGTTCTAAAGAAGAGCTGAATGGTGCCGATATGGTGGCTATCTGCTCGGTTGAAGACGAGCAGCCTTTTGCTTCTTCATGGTGCTGACCCGAGCCAACAGTGACCTCCCGGCCAGCATTTTCGACATCGTGTCCTGACCAAGTCAGAAGTGTGCTACTGTGTGGATCCAAGTTCGAGGTTCTCCGCTTCTCGTATTCCACTGAACATCAAGATGCTGACCTACCGTGATCAGGTTTCTCTCCCAGATAGACGGATGCGACGTTTGCGGTCTCATCAGTCGGCATGCTCCAGATTCAAGCGAGGACATAGGCCACGGAGATGAGCAAGAAGGGCGAGATACATATTGCGTCGAATAAAGCATCTATGGTTAACTTACCTCGGATGGTCTCATTGAGATCAACTTACCGCCTACCACATTTGAGAGCACGGGAGAAAGTCCGGGGAAAATTCATGGAGGCCACAATCTGCAATGATGACAGTATCAGGCACGACTTGTACCCTAATAGAAAGGCGTGAAGGGCCTGTGAAGGCTTGCTAAATGAGGAGAAGAGGTCGTTCTGCTCGTCCGAGTGCCGAGGCAGACCCCGATTCCCGGGCTGAAGGACCTCGAAGGATCTTCCCAGAGTGGCTGGCAAGAGATATTCTAGGGACCCCGCGGTGGAATGGGGAACTTATGGGCAGGGGTCAGCGGGAACACACGCACATTGGGACAGAGCTGGAAGGAGATATTGTGTGTTACTGCTGGAAAGCGCTTTCACTATACGAAGTACTGTACTCCGTAGAGGGCAGCACCCTCTGCCCAACGCCACATTGAACTCCAATGTACTTCTGCGCCTCCCCCTCAGCCTCCTGACCCATCTATCTACGACTTACAGCCGGCCCATTTTCTCGAAGATGGAGTACCCCCTTTGGGAATCCCCAAACATAACTGCCCAGGTCGACGCCCTCTTAGAGCCGTGGGGGAAGGAGTATCTGGGCTAAAGGCTGGATGATGGGGGCACCAAGAGTATCATGCATACGAGGCTGTAGGGGTTAGCGGGCAGAAATATCACCGGTAGACCGGTCTTGCGGGCTCATAGGTAAGTTTGGTAGAAACGGTGGAGGTCGAGGCTGCCCACAGGCCGAATAGTGGAAGAAGAACCGTGATGAAGGTCATGATGGGCGACTTTGGTCTTAGTCCAGATATGTATCAACCCGCAAAATATCTTCCCTCTCGGATAGATTGGTTCCAGGTATTCAGGGTGAAGATGCTAACCCTCGGATGGGTCGTTGTTGTAAGTTCAAGATGCATAATCCGGCCTATTGACCGACATAGTCCGCGCGTTTGGAATCAGTTCTGTGGTGGGGGCGACAAGCTTGCGAGCTTTACTCCTGGTCCTACTCACCATGATACCCATGCCAGAATCACTGAGGCGCTTCGCTAGACGGAGTGCGCCAGGCAGCAGATGAATAGACCATCGCTAAAGGTTCACACCGGTCGAATCGACTTCCGACTCTGCTCCCGCCTGCACGTGTGGTTTTCATTCAAGAGCCTCGCTATGCATGACTCAGCTCATTTTCATCCTGACTGCCTAGACCAGATCCCCTCCTCGTAGCCCATCATCGTGACAATGCAATGTCGTCAATCCGGAGGATCATCTTGACCGTCTCAGCCGCCAACTCGATGGCACTTGTGCTCACGAGGAGTGGCTGGAGCACTTTCTCGTCTGCAATATTCGTCTTGACGCCGCCACTCCGGATACTGACTCCGGCATTCTTTTCTCCCATATCATGTCGATGTCGTAGATCAGTCACTACTTTGATGCTGTTTAGCCCTGCATTCTCAGCCAAAGTCGTGGGGATGACCTCCATGGCGTCTGCGAAGGCCTTCCAGCAGATCGCTTCCGTGCCGGTCAGTTCTCTGGCCTGTTTGGCTAGTTGGTGGGCAATCTCGACTTCTGGTGCTCCGCCACCAGCAATCAGGGCCTTCTTCTTGACCAAACACCTAATGACGCACAGAGCGTCGTGTATTGATCGTTCCGCCTCGTCGAGGACGAGCGTGTTGGCGCCTCTAGCAATAATCGACACAGTTTGATGTTGTGGTGACGCTGTCCGAATACCCGTGACTTTGACATATCGAGCGCCATTTGAACTGACTTCCTCCACCAGGTCTGCGCTCCCAAGTTTATCTTCTGAAAAGGTGTCGATGTTGGCGATGGGCTTGCATCCGGTGCTCTTGCACAGAAATTCAACCTCGTCTCGTTCAATGTCTTTGATGGCCATGATCTTCAGCCGCGACAGGAAGTGTAATGACAGATCATTAACCGCATCTCTGAGGATGGATTTTTGAATGAACAGCACGTTGCACTTGGCCTTCTGAATCTTTTTGACCATGTTGAGCAGATAAGTTCGTTCTTCCTTCAGAATCTTGTCCATCTGTCTGTAGTCGTTTACCACAATCTGATTTTCCATGTCGGGCTTTGGAGGGCTGAGTTGGAACTGGATCAATGCGATTCTCGCTTTTTCTATCCTGGTCGGACCACCACCGCTCTTAATGACCGGTTGGTTGAGGACCAACCCATCGATCATTTCCGAATCTTCGATAGTTCCGCCAACCTTCTTCACGATCCTAATATTCCGCAGGTCCACATTCTCCGCTGTCTTTGGATCAATGGTCTTTAGCACGGAATCTACGGCCATCGGTCCAAGTAATCCGGAGTGTTGCGACACGATTTTCGAGGAAAGAGAGGTTGAGGCTGCCTGGAGCAGGGTTGTGCGGTCGGAGAGGGAGATAGGTTGCGACATGTTTTCCAGAACTCTGACAGCGGCTTTAGAGGCTCTCTGGAACGACTCGGAGATGATCGTGGGATGGATTCCTTTGGCGAGTAGGCGGTCTGCGGCTCCGAGAAGACTGCCAGCGATGACCACTACAGAGGTTGTCCCGTCACCGGCCTCGACATCTTGTGCATTGCTCAGGTCGACCAGCATCTTCGCCGCGGGATGCATCACACTCATGCTCTTCAACATTGTGCTGCCGTCGTTCGTGATCAAGCTCTCGCCTTTGCCTGACTGAATCATTTTATCCATCCCTCGGGGCCCTAGTGAAGTTCTGATTGCATCCGAGACTGCTCGCGCTGCCATGATATTGGCTGACCGCACAGCCATCGGCTTCTCTTTATCCTAGTAGATCGAGTTAGTGGTGGATGAATCTGCGCACCTGGGCGACGGACCTTGAAGGCAGCATTGCCGCCGGCGTTGCCTTGAATCCCCAGTGCAGCCGCCATGTTGGTGATAGGTCGGCGGCAGGAATTGCCAAGTTGATTCGGAAAGTATTCTTTTGCTCAACTCGATTTCATGCGCGAGGCACACGGAAATTTCGCTGAAAGTTGGAGAAAGGGAAAGTAAAGGCAAGGCTGTAACTGCGGTGGATCATTTGAGCAGTCGAGACAAGGCTGCGTCAGGCACGGCGCGATGATGCATCTCGTGTCAACACCTCGCCATCCAATCAGTTCCACAATCTTCGCCTTCAACACCGTCCGCATCACTTTCCCTTCTTTGTACTCCGTACATTTCCTCCGGCTCTCTCCTAAATATCCTTCCCTGTTATAGCGTCGCCTCCCCGGATCCTCGATCAATTCGAGCCGCCCAAGATGCCCAGCGCAACCGGCCAGAACTGGGAGAAGTACAAAAAGACGTTCGCCGATGATGAAGAGCCAGAGAAGAAGATTACACCTCTGACAGACGAGTATGTCCGCTCCACACCCGATGGAAAGGATTTTTGCTGACAGAATGAAGGGATATCCAAGTACTAAAGACCTACGGAGCTGCGCCTTACGCCGCATCGTTGAAGAAGATCGAGAAGCAGATCAAGGAGAAGCAAGCGAGCATCAATGAGAAGATCGGCGTGAAGGTATGATACAGCGTGTCTGTGATGAAAGGTTAGTGCTCACATCTTTTCAGGAGTCGGATACCGGCCTCGCGCCCCCTCATCTATGGGATGTCGCAGCCGATCGACAGCGGATGCAAGAAGAACAGCCCCTCCAAGTCGCCCGGTGTACGAAGATCATCCAGGACGAGAAGGACACCGAGAAGAGCAAGTATGTCATCAATGTCAAGCAGATTGCAAAGTTTGTGGTCAATCTCGGTGAAAGAGTCAGTCCTACAGATATCGAAGAGGGTATGCGCGTCGGTGTCGATCGACAGAAATACTCCATCATGCTCCCCTTACCTCCCAAAATCGACCCCAGCGTTACCATGATGACCGTGGAAGACAAGCCCGACGTCACGTACGGAGATGTTGGTGGCTGCAAAGAGCAGATCGAGAAGCTCAGAGAAGTCGTGGAAATGCCTCTATTGTCCCCAGAACGGTTCGTCAGCCTAGGAATCGATCCTCCCAAAGGAGCACTACTGTATGGGCCTCCTGGTACCGGCAAGACGCTCTGCGCGCGAGCGGTCGCCAACCGAACAGACGCCACGTTCATCAGGGTCATCGGGTCCGAGCTGGTGCAGAAGTACGTCGGCGAAGGCGCGAGAATGGTCCGAGAACTGTTCGAGATGGCCCGGACCAAGAAGGCCTGCATCATCTTCTTCGACGAAATCGACGCTATCGGCGGTGCGCGTTTCGACGACGGTGCTGGCGGCGACAACGAGGTGCAAAGAACCATGTTGGAGCTGATCACACAACTGGATGGGTTTGACTCGAGAGGCAACATCAAGGTCATGTTCGCCACCAATCGGCCGTCGACGCTGGACCCTGCTTTGATGAGACCCGGTCGTATCGACAGGAAGATTGAATTCTCGTTACCCGATCTGGATGGCCGTGCCGGCATTCTGAGAATCCACGCCAAATCAATGTCAGTTGAACGGGACATCCGTTGGGAGCTCATTGCCCGCCTGTGCCCCAACGCCACTGGTGCCGAGCTGAGGAGTGTGGCGACCGAAGCCGGCATGTTCGCCATCCGTGCCAGACGAAAGGTCGCCACGGAGAAGGACTTCCTCGCCGCGGTCGACAAGGTCATCAAAGGCAATTTGAAATTCGGCTCCACCGCCGTGTATGCGCAGTACAATTAGGGGGTTGAGGAAGCGCCTTGCCTTTTGTTTTCTAGCGTTGCATTCACGGGGAAGTCGATTTCGGCCTGGACGCAAGATCAAGCTGTCCGGTGGGCGTGTACTGTACCATAGACCCAATAAACACAGGTGGCAGGATAAGAGCGCTTCGACGTGTTGTCACTCACCTTGAGAGCAAGGACTGTGCCATGACTGAATATGGTGTGCCGTATCTGTTCCTGTCCTGAGGGACCCGCCCGGAACCATCCCTTTCAGCATTACAGACCTCACTTCTTCATCCTGCCCCGTACGGAGTACCTTGAGGATTGTCCATCTGCTTACAACAGTGGAGGTGCCATGGGCTCGTACGGAGTAGGCCTCATTTGTCAATCCTGTCCCGTACCTTGAGCGACATCCACTTCGCGGTGTAGGAAAAAGGTCTAATGAGCATCGTAGCCTCACTCGTCGAGCGCATTGAATGTACTGTATGGAGTAATTCCACTCGCACAAGTACAAGTACACTGGGGTATACACTTGACCATCAATGAACGAAATGTATGTTGCTGACATCCCACAGCTGGCGCGCGCAAGACCCAGCGGGGTGGCTCGTCCCTTGAATGTCCTTTCGAGCATTACACAGAGTACCCTGGTCTCGGTTTAATACTTTCACTACACGACTTACAGGACGGCATACTCTATTCTAGCTCCGATGTTAAGAATAGCATGCTTGCTTGCTTGCTCGGTGCTTGGAGCGGCTTGGTATCGAGGCGAGGAGAGCTGCTAGGTGGCTGTCGTATGGATGCTGTGTCATGGGTATGTACCTAGGTACCTAGGTAGTGTCGAGGCTGTGATAAAATGGAGAAAGCTCGGCCGACTCGTATTCCAGCCAACCAGCCAATCATAGTTTAGTGCTCGAGTCGTCAGGGGTTCGCTGCCTTGCACAGCCCGAGCCTTGCTGCGAGTCGTCGATTCGTCGACTACCTCGTACGCAGTACACGAGTTACTACGGTGTGAAAGTCATGAGATGAGGTCCGGAAATGACATTGCTGTACAAAGCATAATTGGTTGGTTGTGTACCAGACATCTTTGTCGCAATGTATTGCCCTCCTCTCTCTTCCTTGGAAGCGACGGCGACGTCTGATCTTTCCTGCCTGGGCCATTTGTTGCAGCTTCCCGGAAAAACTCCTCATGAACGCCAGTCCGCCTCCCTCCGTGTTAGACCAAACATACACGCCCAGTAAAGACATAGCCAGCTCAGGCTCAAGCCGGCATCGAACCCTCGGGATGTTGAGATATCGAGCGACAATGATGGATGGGTATCACGTCCATTCTCCATGACGCCAGCCGTCTCACAGGCCACCTCAGTCCTCGTTCCACCGTGACCTCAAAAAGTACAATACAACGTCAGAAGACAACACACGTTCAAGTCATAACATGGAGATTGCTCGGTTAGCCATGGTCCATTCATGCATCTGCAGAGGCCTCAGCTTTCTTGGGCGTCGCCGACTTCTTGGGTGTGGCCTTCTTTGTTGCTGTCTTCTTAGGTGCGGCTTTGGTGGCGCCTGTGGTGGTCTTTTGCTTGCTGACGCGTCCCGACTTGGTCTTCTTCAGGACAGTAGGAGCATCCTGAACAGCAGGTGCCTGGATGAGGTCAGTGACATGCCCAATTGAGGATGAGGTCAGTACATACGGGAGCCTCAGTCTTTGCCTTGGCTTTCGGCGCTCTCTTGGTGGCAGTGTTGGCCTTGGGCTTCGTGGCGGCTGCGGTGGTCTTCTTGGGTGTGGTGGCCTTCTTTGTCTTGGGAGCAGCAGCCTTGGGCTTGGCGACGGTCTTGGTCTTGGTGGCCTTTGGTTTGGCTTCCTTGGTCTCCTCCTTCTTGGGAGCCTTCTCCTTCTGCAGCCATCAGCACAGCTACAAGGTGATCAGGGTGTTGAGACAAACCTTAGCGACAGCGGGCTTCTTCTCGGCCGGCTTAGCTTCCTTCTTCGCTAGCTTGACAGGACCAGAAGGGCCTGGAATAGTGTCAGAGAGGCGAGAATAAACCAGGGGACAACGACGTACCCTTCGGCTGTGAGAAGTCACCAGTCTCGACACCAGTCCTCAGCGCCCTGTTGAACAAGGAATCGAACTGGGCCTCAGACGGAACTGTGATGTTGTTGTTTGCCTTGACATATTTTTTGATGGCTTGTCGGCTGGGTGTACATGTCAGCACTGGGGATCAAACGGCAGCGAGGTGGGTGTGGGCAACTAACCTGCTTCCGTTGCGTTCCTTGAGCTGCATAACCAGACGCGTCAGTATCTAGCCCACAAGACAAAATGCGCGAAACCAAACGCTAATCTCTTGTGCTGGACCAAAGTGCTGAAGTAGGCAATACAAGCCTTGAGATTGATGGCATCGAGGTTGTCGCAAAGTGGATAGACTCACGTTGAGGATGGCCTCCTTGATCATATCTGGCAAGCACAGTCAGCATTGACACGCGACAACGATAGAACAGCTTTCGCATGGATGCGATTGCGTTGGGACAGGTAAAACGTACCTTTGTATTTGCCATGGGAGGGGGCGGCGGCGGGCTTCTTCTCCTTCGCTTCCTTGGCCTGCGCGGCGGCACCAGTGACTTTCTTGGGAGGCATTGTGATGGTAGAAGTTGGATTGAGTTGATAAATTGATGGAGAAAGACAACCAAGTAGTCTAGTCAGATAGATCGGTCGTGGACGAGCTTTGGTGAGAGAGTTGGGAGGAAGATGGACGGGTGATGGGCAGGCGCGCGGCGGGGTCTCACAGGTTGTTTATGTAGCTCGCATGTGACGCGGCAGCGCAACGAGATCAACTCTCCAGCTTGGATCAATTGGCCCTGCCAGCCAATCAGAAGCTCGCATAATCGGCGGGCGGAATCTCGCACCGTGGACATGCAACACTTTATTTTCCCCCAGCACAGCCAAGCTCCCCCGGTCGCCCATTTGATCACAAGCAGCCACGACCTCCGACCCCGTCACGCGAGTTTCTTGCTCGCACTCCCTCACATCGCCCAATTCTCTTCCTCCCCACCCACTCCTCTTTCCTCCTCCATGTCGCACTCGTGTCAGCGTCAACTTTCCATTCTCTTTATCCCCTGCTGGCTGTATTTTGTTCCCAGTCCCAGTCTCAATTAACGCTGGACTTTTCCATAACCACAACGACGGAGCTGCTGCTCTTGCATCCTTGTGATGGCAGGTGTCAGGGCTCACTTGTCGGTGTCATGCACTTTAGAGCGCGTGGAACAATGCCTGGAAAACCGTTCCAGACGGTCCATATTCTTCCTGTTAACGCCCTTTTATTGACCGCACGACAATGCTGGTTGCCAGAGCTGACTTTGCTCCTATCTGGCTGGCACAGCTTCCAGTTGCTCGATGAGTCTGGCAATTTGCAATGCCAATCGCCCATGGCTTTCGGTAGAGAGCATTGATGTGACCACGTGGCACGCATTCCCGCACGACGCCGGGAGTACTACTATCAAGGTACCTAGGTACCCAGCACTGCTGCCTCCGAGTCATGATTGTGAGCAATGGAAAGTGAGCGTGGTCATCATCTGTCATTGGTGATTTGAACTCCGCGACCACCGATTCGCTCGGTCATGTGAACACTGGGTGTCCATAACTGGTTAGGGTCAATTCTATCTCGACCTGCCAGCTCAGAATCCCATCTCTTTTGGATATGCCGCCCTGGGTATTCCATATCCCCATCCACATAATTTCCAGAACGCCATGCTTATGGTACAGGAATACTTGCACCAGTTGCCGCCTTCCCTGCTAATGACGTTTCCTGGCAGTACTCCCTAATCAATCAAGAGTTCAAGTGCGCTTTGGCCTTGGTCTCTTTCTTAGTTTTGGCATCTTCCTTCTTTTTCTTCTTGGCGTCTGCGACCTTTTCCTCGTGTTTTCGCTTCAGGTCCTTCTTTTGGTCCTCGGTCTTGGGTATCGCTTTGAAGAAGCCTTCCAACCGCGACTGCTGAGCCGTCTTGACATTCTTCTGCAGCTTTTGTGCTGCACTTCTGACCCGGTCTTCATTGAATCCTTTCTCGTTGACTAAGAATTGGACCAGGCCTTCCACGTCGGGGGCTTCCCACTTGAAGTCACACTCGGGATCATCTGCTGACCGGACATCTGGGTGGAGGAACAATTCTCTTGCGTCTTGGTACGGCCAGTCCTCAGGGATCGCGTATTTCTTCTTCGGGTCACTCTCAATAAACTCAACCACCTTCTCCAACGTGCCGTGATCCCGGATGAGCTTGAGGGCTGTGTTTGGGCCAATCTTTGGAACCGGGTCGAGATAATCGCAACCCAGCAGGATACACAGGTCGATGAACTAATACGGTCAGATGGAAGCAACGACACCAGACCCTCAAAGAGCGTACCTGTTTTCTGTCCATATTTAATCCTTCCAAGGTCTTGTCGAGGTGGATCTCCTGAATTGGCTCCTTGCGCTGCTCACTGAAGGTCAAGTGTCGGAGAAGGATCGGCGAGTCGAACGTGAGTGTATCCATATCTTCAGATGCCGCAGCATACACCTTTCCAGCTCGCGCCAGGACCGCACATTGTGCCTCGGCCTCGGTCGGCGCAACTATGAATGGAATGCCCATCAGCCTGAGCAGCCGTCGGCATTCCTCGTTGTGCTCTCTTGTCACTCTTACGGTTCGTCTTGAGAACTTCTCCACCTCTTCTGCAGTACCCGTCTCCTTCGCTTCCTCATGCTGCTCCGAAGCTTCGTTCTTTCGCGCGAAGCGTTTTGCTAGCTCGCCGGACTTGAGCTTGGGGGGTGCACCATCGAAGACGTAGAGGGGTTTAATCTAGAAATCCATCAGAGCTTGTACCGTACGCCTGCAAGGTGGACTTAGCACTCACGCCATTGTCGACTATTCTCAAGGTCCGGTAGAACATGCCCATGAGATGTGAAGTCGTCTCGCCGGTGTCGGACATGAGTTGTTGGCCATCAGAGCGGACTGCGACGAGGAAACTGTAGATGCTCATGGACCTTGATCATGTCAGTCTCGCCGTCTCTGTGGTAGGTTTATTCCAGCTTACGCGTCAATCGCAACCTTCCTGCCAAACTGCGTCCGTTAGCATTCAGCACCCGCAGTGGGACAATATGCGCCTATTCCCGAGAGCACTTACGTGGTTCTTGATCTCGCCGGTCTTGATGGCTATCAGGCTTCAGTCAGCATAATCAGCTGGTTAAGAAATGAATGTGCTCATCCAAGCACGGCAAGTGTCTTCAACTAACCTTCCGGCGCCTCATCAGCGATAACCTGGTAGAGGTCTGCCGTCCGTCAGCCGTGCGCGCACGATCATGAACATCGAGAGGTCTCTCACGTTTGATTCCCATTTTGTAATGCGCCGCTGGTACCCAGAATCGATGAGGGAAGTGGACATTGGCGCAGAACAGAAATCCGCGAGGTACGAGTACGCGCAGAGTGGTTTGCAGGTCGCGTCAATGACGTCGAGGGCGCGTAGAGGCATATTTGCTCCGCCGGTGCCAAGCTATATCGCGCAGGTCGCCGTACTAGTGTGAAGTTCCGGCCTGAGAGTGGTAGAACACGCCTGCAACCTCAGAAGGCTTGTGATGTTTGCCGGTTGAAAAAGTGTGACTGCTCGAGACGACTACTCCGAGCCTGCACGCCCGGTCAACAATAATTCTACTGATACTGGTTGCCTTTGGACCTTGGACCAGAAACAAATACAAATGTAGACGTCAGTGGGGTCTGGCTCCCGCTTAATGGAGAATTGAAATATCGCCGAGGTTCAACGATCCGGCGCAGCACAGCATTGAATCACTTTCGCCGACGTCCTTAGATCTTAATACTTATACTCCGTACGAGGTTCGAATGGTGCTCTTTCTTTCGCTCTACGTACCCTTCCCCTATTGACACTGCCTTCGTCATGCTGTCACGTCACCTTCTCAGTCGAGCTGCGCGTGCGCGCTCCAATCTAGCAGCGCGTGCGGCTTTGCGCCGACATGCCTCCTCTGCAGCTGCCTTCAGATGGGAAGATCCCCTCAACCTTTCCAATTTTCTGACCGAAGAGGAGCAAGCGATCCAGGAGACAGCACATTCGTATTGTCAGGAGCGTCTGCTCCCCAGAGTGCTGGAAGCATACCGCAAGGAAGACTATGACAAGAAAATCCTGGAAGAGATGGGCGAGCTTGGTCTACTCGGCGCCACCATCAAAGGCTATGGGTGTGCCGGTGTGAGCAATGTTGCGTCCGGTCTGATAACGCGAGAAGTTGAAAGAGTGGACTCTGGATACCGTTCAGGCATGTCTGTGCAGAGCTCGTTGGTCATGGGACCTATTGACGAGTTCGGGACCCAAGAGCAAAAGGACAAGTTTCTGGAAAAGTTGGCAAGGGGACAGTTGGTGGGCTGTTTCGGTCTGACTGAGCCTAACCACGGCTCAGACCCAGG
Source organism: Cladophialophora yegresii CBS 114405 (assembly GCF_000585515.1). Taxonomy (NCBI): domain Eukaryota; kingdom Fungi; phylum Ascomycota; class Eurotiomycetes; order Chaetothyriales; family Herpotrichiellaceae; genus Cladophialophora; species Cladophialophora yegresii. The sequence goes on along the minus strand of NW_006913049.1, from coordinate 592,468 downwards.
CTCAATGGAAACAACTGCGAAGCCGCATCCCTCCAAAGAGGGGTATTTCTCGCTCTCAGGTGCTAAGACGTGGATCACCAACTCGCCCATTGCTGATGTCCTGCTCGTTTGGGCGAAGCTACAGGAGACAGGGAAGATCAGAGGTTTCCTGGTCGAACGAGAGAAGTGTCCTCCAGGTACCCTCGAAACGCCGCCGCTGAAGGACAAGAACGGACTTCGCGCATCCATAACGGGTATGATCCAGCTGGATGAATGTCCCGTGCCAAAAGAGAACATGTTCCCGGAAGTCGAAGGACTGAAAGGTCCTTTCTCCTGCCTCAACTCGGCCCGTTACGGTATTGCGTGGGGAACAATGGGTGCCCTCGAAGACTGTATACAGCGAGCTCGAGAATACGCCCTGGAGCGAAAGCAATTCAAGAACAACCCGATCGCAAAGTACCAGCTGGTGCAGAAGAAGCTAGCCGACGCTACAACAGACGCGGCCTTCGGCCTTGCTGCTGCCTACCAAGTGGGGAGGCTGAAGGATGAAGGCAAGGTCGCTCCCGAGATGATTTCGATGATCAAGAGACAGAACTGCGACAGGGCCTTGGTCAATGCCAGGCATCTGCAAGAGATTTTCGGCGGAAATGCGGTCAGCGACGAGTATCACATTGGACGGCATGTGTCGAATCTGTTTGTGACTCAAACGTATGAAGGGCAGAGTGACATCCATGCCTTGATATTAGGAAGAGCCATTACTGGCCTCCAGGCGTTTTGCTAAACTTCGACCTCGTCTAGCCGTGGTCCTTATCGTACATAGCACAAAAGTTCAGGAAATACGATATGACAAGCACGCGCTACCATGATGCCGTGTCGGGCTTGATGGATTGCCGCTCAATTAGTTCAGTGGGACCCTAGCTGCTGAGCGGAAGGTATCCAGAAGTCCTAAATATGTTACCGAATGTGTGAGGCTGCTGTTGGTTGTTTAATCGCTGGCACCAGCGGCCAACTACTGCTTTGTCATATGGATCTAATGGTGGCGATGAAAAAAAGAATGCTTGCTAGGGCATCCTCATTGGGCGCAGTCAGGCTGTCAGGCTCGGAGCACTGCCCAACACGCCTCGAGTGCCTGCGCCTGAAGGTGCCTAGGATTGGAATGTGCTCGTAACACTGACGCCCAGGGCAAGTACGGCGAGGCGTCATCGACGTCTTTTCAGCCGAACCATCTCTCTTCCTTCACCACCTATATCTGTGACAACCACCAAGGTGATCAAGTGACAGACGTCTCGGTAAACACACTTCTATCTGCGGATACGTTGGTCTCTCCTCCATCCTAACTCACACGCCGGACCCTTCAAGTCTGTCTCGCCCTCGCATTTCCAACTTATCACCTTGCGCATTACACAGGGTTGACTCAGATCACAGCCCCACGTCCACTCGATATCGTACCCCTCTACCTCCGAAGTCATTCTACGACTCTCATAACCCACAACTTCCGCCATGGCTTTGAAGCGAATCAACAAGGAACTAACAGATCTCGGCCGGTGAGTTTTATTGTGCCGCTATATTTCACCAAGATCTGCCCTGGAACGGAACCTGAATCCGATTAAAGGCATTTCGGACGGGCAACGAACATACTGACACATTTTCGCTTCAGTGACCCTCCTTCATCATGCTCAGCTGGTCCTATGGGAGATGATCTGGTATGTATACCTCTTGACGGGCCGCTGACCGCTCCCTCCGTAGTGGTGGGATGGTTGTTCAGCCTGAAAATTCAACTAACGTCCATGCGCAGTTCCACTGGCAAGCGACAATCATGGGCCCTGTAAGCTCTACACCGTTAATGTCCACATCAAGTCGGGGTGAGACTGACTCTTTATGCAGAGTGACAGCCCGTTCCAAGGCGGTGTCTTCTTCCTGGCCATCCATTTTCCTACAGACTACCCCTTCAAGCCACCGAAGGTCAACTTCACTACTCGAATCTACCACCCTAATATCAACTCGAACGGCAGTATCTGTTTGGACATTTTGCGAGACCAGTGGAGCCCGGCTCTGACAATATCGAAAGGTATAGATGACAAAATGTTGGGTTTTGTACAATATGGACTCTAACATCCATGGCAGTCCTCCTTTCCATCTGCTCCATGCTCACCGACCCCAACCCCGACGATCCTCTCGTGCCGGAGATCGCTCACGTGTACAAAACCGACCGCTCTCGATACGAGGCAACGGCCAGAGAATGGACGAGGAAGTTTGCAATCTAGATGGTGTGGCAACTGAAGGGCTGTGGCGGTAGTGGCGGCGGCGGCTAGACGTTCGAATGGGTTGCTAGGTGGCAGGGATCATGATACCGCGATCGACAACAATGCGCCCTCGGTGCAGGACGCATGAGAGCTGTGCTGGAAAGGGTGCTGCATGTTTGGACGAAGAAATCATGAAGCAGCCGGCACAATATGACATGCATTACATCAACGGATGCAACGACGAGCAACGGGAGACACGGGCGCAAACGCTATGGCGGGATGTTTTCTGTCCAACAGCACGATCTCGGATGAACTCTTATGATTGCATTACACCAGGCGTGCTCTAGGGATAACTGACGACAACTGTGCTTTTGCTACTGCGCCTCTTCCCTGGATCTCTTCGTGGACGTTTAGTACATTTCCTCTTGCCATTGGCTACACGCGCCGTTGAGAACGTGCTTTGCTCCTGCAGTCGCCTAGGCAAACATCCCAGTACAAGAACCTCATATAGATCAGCCAGGGCAGGATCACAGATAGATGCCACCATCCAATCACAGTGGTTGCTCGGCTTGCGAACGCCGCGCTCCGATGTTCCCATTTCAGACACCGCCACGAGCAAGGCTTTCTGGCACGTGCTCGTGAAAAGTCGGCCACTTCTCGCTCAGTCCTGGGCTGAAGAGCCTGTCGTACAGCAGAGAAACTATAGTGGACCGTAGCATTCATGTGCGTACTCGTACGAGTGGGAAAGAAAGCCTTGCATCTGTGAAACAAGGAGGCTGCGCGGCAAAGGTGAGCAGAGGGTGAAAAGAGTTGGTTCGGGCCCTAGCGTGTTTCACAGGCCTCGGCTCGACACCAATCACTCACCCAAAGCCTCTTCGCGTCGTTTTCCAGGTCCCGTTCCAGTTCTCAGCTCCATCCCCAGCGTTCTGGCCTTTCACTTTTGCACTGGCCCACGACGCTTGTCACCACCGCTGTGGATATGCGAGCACTTGCAGTGGGTGCTTCTTGACCTATGCAGGCCCGATCCTGCGCTTGCAGCGGGGATCAGCGCCCGACGGCATTCCCCTGAGATGTGCATGGAGTCGACACTTTCTCCTCCGATGGTGCCTCTGATGCACGAAGCGCCGAGGGGGGCGTGGATCAATGTTCCTTCAACAAGAGGCTATTTCCTCGATCTGCCCTGTTCGATCTTCTTGCTTGTTTGTGCAGATCATCATCTTCTCTTCATTTGCCCGGAGCGCGTTGCTCGATCTTGTATAGACGTGGGGTGTTGAGCACTTTTATTTCGCTTCTCTCAAGCCCAAACAGCCTTGCTTGGCGAAACGTCGCGGCGTCCCTGGTTGTACGAGGTGAGTGACGTGCCAACCTCGCGTGTCTGGCGTCTTCTCACACTGATCCTGTCTCAAGTCGAGTGTTTCGAAACCGTCGTAGGGAGACCGTCTCAGAGGCTTCGCCCTGCCACAGCAACGGTTGCGAATTGCCAGTGTGCTGTGGACTCTCGCCAGAAACGCGACAGTGTCAGCTGGTTCTAGACCGTCGCCCGCGGAGTGTACAATTACAGCCATGAACATCTCAATGCCGCAATCTTCCCCTCCTCCTTACTTCTCCGACATACCGCTGGGACGGTCGAATACTACGACGCATAATAATGCTCCAATGTATTACCTCGAGAAACCATTGGCTCGGTCCGACACGTCGTCGACAATCTCGACGCTGTCGGAGCGAACAAGATCAACGCCGCTCTCGAGGATGTTGTTGTCGGGGGAAGTCAGTGGGGAAGCGCCTCGAGATCTGAACCTGAGGGAGCGGTTCGAGCGATGGATGGTCAACGAAGGGTCGAGGAGAGTGGTCGTGGCCGTGTTCGTGCTGGTTCACGGACTGATATTCGGCTTCGGCTTTATGAACTACCAGCTGAAGGACAACCTCACGGGGGCCCGAGCGACGTTTGGCATCACGTATCCCATCGCGCGGTCCGCGGCGTTGGTTCTCCATTTCGACGTCGCCTTGATCCTCTTCCCTGTCTGCCGGACGCTGATATCGTTACTTCGACAAACACCGCTCAACAGCATCGTCCCCTTCGACAAGAACCTCACCTTTCATAAACTCATCGCCTATTCGCTTGTCTTCTTTACATGGGTCCACACCATTGCGCACTGGAACAACTTTGCTCAGCTGGCCGCCAAGGCGAATTTGGGATTTGTCGGCTTCCTAAAGGCCAACTTTGCCACCGGCCCCGGCTGGTCTGGCTATATCATGCTCTTTGCCTTGATGGCCATGTTTTTCACCTCGATTGAGAAGCCGCGGCGAGCCAACTATGAGCGCTTCTGGTCGATGCACCACCTCTTCATCATCTTCTTCGTCTTTTGGTCCGTGCATGGAGCTTTCTGCATGATCAAGGCCGACAACGCGCCCTTCTGCTTCGGCACAGGTGTCTTCTGGGAATACTGGATGTACGGCGGCTTTGCGTATCTCATGGAGCGAGTTCTGCGCGAAATTCGAGGCCGCCACAAGACCTTCGTCACCAAAGTCATTCAGCATCCCAGCAACGTCGTCGAGATTCAGATGCACAAGGAGAAGACCAAAACGCGAGCGGGCCAGTACATCTTCCTTTGCTGTCCTGAAGTCTCCATCTGGCAATACCATCCATTCACGCTCACCTCTGCGCCCGAGGAAGACTACATCTCGGTGCATGTACGGATGGTTGGCAACTTCACCAAGGCCCTCGGCAAGGCACTCGGCTGCGACGACGGCAAGGCGAGCAAAGATGCAGGCGTCAAGAAGCCACGCTCTGAGGTCGTCTCCATGGCTCCTGGCGGGCTGCAGAAGCTACTCCCTCGGATCTACGTCGACGGCCCTTTCGGATCTGCCTCTGAAGACGTCTTCAAATTTGAGACGGCCGTCCTCGTCGGCGCTGGTATCGGCGTCACTCCCTTTGCAAGTATCCTCAAGTCCATCTGGTATCGCATGAGCCAAGGTGGCGGCGGCAAGTCGCGGCTCCGAAAGGTCTACTTCTTCTGGGTATGCCGCGACTTTGGCACACTGGAGTGGTTCAAGAGTCTGTTGCAGGCCATCGAGGCCCAGGACAAGGCGCACGCCATTGAAATCCATGCTGTAAGTTTGAGCCCATCCTTTACGCGCACGACATGCTGACAAGTCTCCTCCACAGTACCTCACTGCCAAGATCTCCGCCGCGGATGCCAACAACATCATGCTCAACAGCAGCGACACGGACGCCATCACTGGCCTGCGCACGCCCACCAACTTCGGCCGCCCCAACTGGGACATGGTCTTTCGGGCGATACGCAAGCTGCACTCGCCCGGCGAGGCCGGTGTGTTCTTCTGTGGCCCCAAGGGCCTAGGATCCCAGCTCCACATCCTGTGCAACATGTACAGCGAAGGCGACAAGGGCTTCAGCTTCGTCTGGGGCAAGGAGAACTTCTGAATTCTTCTGTCCACTGGCACTTGCCCCCTTCGTCAGTTGTGTTCTTGAACAGTCTACCTTTTGCATTGCGTCGGATGGGACAATAAATAGCGAGAGCGGACCAAGCACGAGGAAATCGACCTCGTCTACAGAAAATCTGGGACCGTGTGCTTGTGAGCCAGCTCGGCAGACTTGATGGGTCAGACAAAGTCGATTCTCGGCATTCGTCGCGTCTGGTCGTGGTGGCGCGCACTGCTCGTGTCCCTCTGCCGCGCCTCCCGTCGCTGCCGCCACTCTCATATCTGAGCAGTCGCGGAACGATGTGACCGACCACCATCATGTTGTTTGTACTCGGTACTGTGTAGCAGTACATTTTGTGACTTTGATAGAGATACCACGATACATCAGCGCTGCTCGATCCACGGGGACGAGACTCACGAGGCGAAAGTAAACAGACAGAATGAGAAATTTTTGGAAAATGTCGAAAAAAAGAATGAAAAGAAAAGAAAAGACTGATTCAAGCTGCTTGCTGTGATAGTAGGTATGCGTTCGTGCCTCGCACGCGTCTCGACTGGAGTACTGCACCTTGGTCCACACCGTTCCACTTCCACATGCTGACTGCAAGAGGCACTGTATACTCCCCTTTGTACAGAGTACGGTACCTACTCGTGACTCGCTTGTATCGCTGTAATCATATGATGCCTCGTTCCTAACCCGGCCCTCTGAGGTACAGTACTGTAGGGAGTTCATGGGGCCCTCCCCCCCTTCCATGCCTTCCTGAATAATACCCACCCATGATTTGTAGTGCATGGCCTCAGCAAACGTTGCCTCGCCTCGATTTGCTTTCAACAAACAGGTCATTTTGTTCAACAATGGAAATCACCCAAGTAAAAGTTGGAGTATCGAAGGCCTCCACGCCATCAGGCGCATGTCAGGTATACCACTTTATGCTTGTAGGCATATGTGCGTATGTCTCTTGTTAGGTACATAATGCTTGTATGCTGGTGTGTTGGCATGTTTGATGGACATGGGGTGCAGGACACCCTCTCTCTCTCTCTGGTCTGGGTATATGACCTGGCTGCTGGCTCACCAACCCATTTAGTTACTTTGGAATTGTATCATCTCATCTTACCCTCCACAGACCGTCGGTCAGTCGGTCGGTCCTATCCACCTACGGAGTAACGTACGTGCTGATTCCTGGTATTGGACCAACTTCGCACATGCGGATCACTCTCTCTCGAACCCTCGAGATGGGACGTCGTCCATGGTCCAAAGAAACAACCAGGAATAACTCTTGGCGCCTGAGGCAGATCTTTGTACCGGACATTCATCATGCGCAGCGGTACCTACTTACCTACCTACCTACCTACCGAAGGACGGGCTGGGCTACCGTCTTCGGACCGACCTTTTTGCGCTCTCTCTGCTTCTGACTCTGAGTGTTCCCCTGTATGTGTTGCATCCACCTGGACCGAGACTGTCACCATAACCATCACGATCGCTGCGTCTCAGGCCTCGGGTCTCACAACTCACGCCTGACGCGTCGAGCGTCCCATCATCGCAGTGGAGATGCGCCAGCCACGAGCCCAGAGGACAAGCAAGGCAAACAACGGATTCCTCGCGAATCCACGATCGACTTTGGCGAGCACGTCTGGTAGCGGCCGAATCCTCCTCTCCTTCTAGAAACGTACCTACTTGGTTCCACGACGTTCCCCTCCGACGCTCGGACCATGTGCCAAACTCTGTTGTTCTCAGCTTGTTGGTTTGGAGGGCTTGGAAGAGTCATGCCATGCCGTGTCATGTCGTGAACTTGTCAATGTTATTTCGTGACTTGATTGGCGTAGACGACGGAGAACCAAACAAACTTCCGACGCCGCTGCGTGAGGACCTCGAACCAAACAACTTTCAATACCTGCGTGAGGATCTCGTACCAAACAATCTTCCAACAAACCTGCGTGAGGACCTCGAGATGTTGACACGACCAGAGCTGGTGGCGCGAAAAGCCAACTCGAAAGGTCCTCGTTTGGCTCACAGGCAGAATGCTTATATTGGTGAGTGGTCCCCATATGTGGTGGGCGATATCAGTCAACGTGGCTGTCGCCTTCGTTACTGCGGCAAGCTCTTCACCCCTCCGCGCCCTTGCATTGCACTGCTTTGGCCATTGTATTGTATACTGCCTACTGCCGATACCTGTGGCGTCAGCATCTTGGGTGGGAAAATCCAACCCACCAACGAAGACCATACGTCTAGCTCGACACAGCGAGGAGCACAAACCAACCAACCGAATACATGCTCGACACGGATAGTGGAACAGCAACCCCGTCAGCCCGCATGGCGGACTCTCCGAAACCACCTACTCTGCTCACGATCCCACCCGAAATCCGCCTGAGGATATGGGAGTTCGTCTTCGATGAGCTCCACTATTTCGGAGCGGTCAGCCATGATGGGTGTCGCAAAGAGATCCCTCCTGAGGAATATATAGAGGAAGATTCCAAGGAAATCGTCGCGGAGCAAGACTCGGACGACATTGTCGACCTACCGCCGAAGCCTCTACAACCTTGTTCTTGCAACGATCGTCAGCTTCTGCCCCTATATTTGTGCCGACAAACGTACGGGGAGATGAAGGAAGCGTTGAAAAAGGCCCCGATCACAGCCGAGTATACCGTGGACCCGGTCGTGGAGCTTAAGCCCACATTCGTCGGCCGCATCCACACCTTGATCCTCGACGGGACTGTCTTTCCGATTCTCTACCCTAGGATTCTCGGCCGGGTCGACTACGACGACATCGAGTGGGTGTTCCCGGGTTTGAAGAGGATCGTCCTGCCCGAGGGGTTGGGCTCTGGATTGGGCCTCCGCTTCCCTTCCTCCATCCCCATGCACATCTACAGCTGTCTGCGCGAGAGCGAGGGGCCCACCGCGATGCCGACGGCGGATATGACGGGGATCGTCCGTTCCGACCTCTCAGGCCATCGCTTCACCGAGGGCTTTCACGCCACCGAGGCCCTCGTCCGTAACGCTGGGATCGAGATCTCCAGCACGTATCGGTATACTGTCGCGGCGTCGGAAATCCTGCGGTGGCCGTTCGACACGGAAAGAGACATATACGAGGGGAGTTTCGCTGGGGAGATCACATGGGACAAAACGAGCATGAGGATATCCGATCTCCCCGACTTGCGCGGCGAATGGTGGTTTGACGAGTGGCTGATAGATGACGGCCGTTTGCCACTCCATCAGAAAATCGACTGGACAAGCGAACTCGGAGGCTGGGACATGATGAATCTGTTCGACCGGACGGGTGACGAACGTACGATCTGGCTCGAGACACACGAGTTGTCGAATTCGTTTACTTGAGCGGGAGAAATCCTGTGCGTTGGAATGGTGACGGCCGCGTCTGTCAATGGACACGATTGATACGGTGGAGCTCGGTTCGGATTGTTGTGGTGAGCTCGAGCTGTCGAGGATACCTACACAGTACGGAGTATGTTGAGAGGAGTGACAAAGGAACAAAGGGAGATGTACTCCGTACACAGTACTGAGTAAATCTACTGAGAATAGATCCATGCCGCTTTTTAAGTATCCTACCATCTTTACCAGGATAGGACTAGTCATGTGGCTCATGGCACCCGCCGCTTTACTGGGCGCTGTGCACAAGTCCTTCAGCCGGTCCTCGGCCTTCCTCTGTCCTACACAGTACATGTCCCTGGCCCTGTCCCCTTTTCTCTAATATGTCCTCTCCTGGGGGAAAGTAGCGACCTATCTCGAAGGAGGAGGCGAAGCGACTCCACGTCCAGCCAGACATGCACAAGCATATTGATTGTGTAATCCAAATCTGTGGGTTTGAGGAGAGTTTCTCAGGTCATAATCCGATGAGTAGAGAGGTGGGTGCGGAAAGGGTATTGAATCTGGCGACTGCTACAGCACAATCGATCGGAGATGAGCCCAAGTCACGGTTAGGCGACTCTCACTGTTGCCTCCTTTCGGCAGGAAAGGTGTCGGTTTTGGAAAGTGCCTCGTCATCTCTCATTCATCCGTACATACATACATAGCCTGTCAACTACGTCTCACATCCACGTCGACAGCCAGCGGGCCAAGCATATCATCCGTCTCGGCCTGCCTGACCCTCGCGCTCGCCTCCCTCTCCTGCATTCGACGCTGAAAGCCCATTGTGGCCCATCCTCCCAACCGATTGAAGAACAACCGTCCTGCGGGATGTTTCCTGACCCTGTCGAGCAACGTAGTGACCGCGTTTCTTACTCTGCGATCTTCATGCCACAGACCCAGGCCGACATAGAACAGCCCGGCTTCAGACATGGGCGCCATCTCCAGCAGTTCGAGGATGCTGTCGTAGTCGGTGCAGTATGCCTCTAGCGCCAGATAGATAGCCCCCGCCTCGGCAGGCGTCAAATGCAAAGTCCTCAGCTTGGCCAGCGAATGATATAGGTCAACATACGGTTTTGCCGGCGCAAAAGCAAGCATGTTCGCCATGCTGACAGGGGAAGTCGGCGACTTAGGATCCGAAGCATGAGCAGCGAGATCGGAGATGAATGCATAATAAGACCGCGTGTTTCTCCAGCCTTCAATCCTTGCTGCTGAGGCGGCGAGTTCGCGGGTTTTGGCTTCCTCATTGGGCCAGACGTAGCCGTGGCCTTTGAGATGTCTGCTGGAGGATCTGACCGACATTGGGCGAGGAGCGGCTGAGCTGCCTGTTGCATCGGGTTTATCAACCTCTGTTGGTGGCAAGACAGAAAGGCTGCTTGCGCCATAGACGGTCTCTTCGAAAGCTGCTGCGATACGGGTAAACTTTGTTATATAGGCGCGGAATTTAGCGCGTATGATGGCCTCGCCGGCTCGAGAGGCGATGCCTCGGCTGACGTCGTCCATGAAAAGCACGTCACCTGTGGCATCCGAGTGATTCAGATCCTTTTGGCTCATGACGGAATGCCCATGGTGATGGAAGAACGTCGTGCCTTCTGTGATAGGGGCAGCTTCGATACACGAAGAGATTTTCATCCTTCCCGATGGTAAATCGCAGAGCAGGTCCCACCATTCTGGATGATAGGAGAACGCCGGGTTGGTGACCCCTGCGATGAAGCCGGGGACCTTGAGAAGTTCTTCGACTTTTGTCAGATCTGTGTAGGGAAATGCATGCCGAGTAAAACCTCTCAGCACTCCGCCAGAGGCCAAGGCACATGCCGCGAGGACAGCTTCTGCCACTTCGCCTGACGGACGGTTGTGGCCTAGGAAGATGACTCTTTTCTCCGTAAGCATGGCGTTTATGAGGACCACGATAGGGTGAGTGAACGCTCCGGAGGTGGTGAGGTGAGGGTGTAACGCGAAAGGTTGGGGCTGGGTTTGATGCGGCGTGCCAAAGATTTGTACCAGTTTGATCAGCGAGAAGTCGCCCACTGTCTCGGGAGACAAGGCGGTGGGGATCTTGACAGGTATAGGAATCCCATTGTAGACGATCTTTGACTCAAACTCGTGTGTGTCTCGCGGCAGCGAGTACTTGGGTTCCGCTTTCACCGGTGATTCTGGGGCATCCGGATCTTTCGCCAGGTCTTCATCCGTCAGTCGCTGGGATATCATCTGCTCGAACTTCTCAATAAACATGTCTTTGACATCGGTGGCTTGTAGGATGTGACGTTCCAACAATGAGAGCCGTGGCATCAGGGACAGGTCCATGGCGTTTAGCGCATTGTATAACAGTTCGAGCGTGTCTTGCGTTGGTGATTTGAAGTAGTCCTCAAGAGCCAGCAGCAACAGAGGCTTGTATATGTGCAAGAAAGAATGTCTTGTGCATATAGCCATCGCCTTGACGACAGCACCTCTTTTGACTGTACTGTCTTGCTTGGTGTTGACCAAGTTGAGGACGTACATCAGAGGAGGACTTTCCAGGCTATCTACATCACTTTCATCACTGCTGGTATCGTCTTCGAGGTCTTCTCCACCTGCAGCTGAGGCTTCACTAGCACCGTTCACACGTCGCTTCGCGTGTCGCTGCCGCCTTCTAGCTGCTCGTTCAGCGCCGTCCTCCTCACTTGTTCCCGCATCCTTGTGCAGGAAAAACATGGTCCAGTCCTGCTGTCGCATGTGTGTTTGGTCTGGAAGCATCAGCTCCGCCAGCATGTTCTCGTCCGGACTGATCGCGCCGGGATACTGATGCTCCATTATCGGGCCGCGATCGATGTCGAAAGAGGCGACCAGGATATATTCCACATGCGATTCACTTGAGTTGAGCGGATACTGCGATCGCAATCGCTTCGAGGGACGATATGGGCCATCTTCGTACACGGTGGAGACTCTCTGAGAGGAGCGATGTGAGTTTCTCGGTGAGGGAGGGGCCAGTGATGTCTGCGAGGAGACCTTGTAGTGAGAGAAGGTCGATTTATGGGAGCCGGAATTGGAAGAGGTGGAGCGTGGACGGTCGTAGTGCCCTAGTGGTGGGTGCGGTCTGTATACCATCGTCTCAGTCATGACTTCGTGACCACCACCGCCACCGCCGTCGTCGTCGTGAGAGTCGGTTCAAAATGCCTGCGTCTTCTCTGATATCACTTTCTAGTCGACCGGAATCACACTCAAAGCGTATGGCAGGTTTGTGGATTAGGTCAGGGCGACGGGCTGATGTAAGGGTGTTGCTCGTGGCGTTGATGCAAGAAGTGTCATATATCCTAGCAGGCGACAAATGCGAGTGGTACAGGCTCTCGATGCCTGATGTTCATCGTGATGCTCTCCTCATCGCGGTCGAACAGTCTGGAGGAGGGCAGAGTGACCATCCCTGCCAGCTTGCGGGTCCTGCCCCTTAAAGATCGGCGCTTTAACGCCCGAGCGCGACCTGAAGAATGATTGGGCGAGGATGGGCTTCAATGGGGGCCGCCAGGGCATGCCTAGGTAATCGATATGCGCTCGCTTAACCTGCCGACAAAGGGTCTTATCAAGAGTCTCGCTGCTGTGCCAACGTGGGCTTGTTTACTAGTATGCAGACGACCCGAATGGCTTCCCCACGAGAATTGAAGAACCGATAGAACGACACCACCACGCACCCTAGGACTGAATACCGATACAGAGATACCAACTCGAATCGGAGGACTGTAAATCGACCCTACGAGAGATTCAACTGCATCATTCCCTGACACAGCTGCCGTCCATTTATGGAAAGCGGCAATGGTATGTACCGCGTCGGCGCTCTTACGTCGCAGCCCTGTATGCTAATACCTCATCCTAGTCTTCATACAAATCCACTTTCAACTCGCCGCGCTCATCACCTTTCCGTCGGCCAGCCTCTCCAGGCTCGCCTACCCTAGTCAGCAATGGAAGACCTAATACTCCGCCCACAAATAGGAGCGGTGCATCCCCACTGACATCACCATCGAAATTGAAGCATGCCTACACCGTCTCGGAAGAGGAGGAGGAAGAGGAAATAATTGTCTCGACGCCCTCGAAGACCACCGGGGAACACCCCTTCCGGCGAGCACAGACCGAACCTCCACCATCACCACCCACCCGCCAGTCCCAGCTCGTCTCACCGTCCAAATTCGAGAGATCCTCTCTGTCAGTCTTGGACAACGGAACAGGGAGAGAACCGCGCAGGCTTGTCTCAAACGGCATGCTATCCCAGAACGACAACCTCTCCAAACTCCCTCCGCAACTCCTGCATAACATGCGCGAATCCTTCTCCGTCCTGGACTCCAACTCGAACGGGACAATCGACGCGTCTTCCGTGGCAGAAACACTCCAGTCTCTAGGCCTGCACGAGAGCAACTTATCGCAATTCTTCGCGCCTGGCCAACCTCAGCAGATGTCCCTGCCTCAATACCTCGGCCAACTGGCCAATATCTTGGTCGGACTATCACCTCAGCAGGAGCTGCTGAACGCCTTCTCTGCCTTTGACGATGACGACAGTGGCCAGATCGACATTGCGGAACTACGCACAGCGTTGCTCAATACGGCTCCTGACCCTGGCGAGCGGCCGCTGTCCGCAAAGGACATTGATCGCGCGATGGAAGGCTTCACGGGGCGAAGAATCCTCGGCAAGAACGTCATCGGCATCGCGGGCGTGCGAGGCCTGAAGGACCCTGCGCCCAAGAAAGGTGGTGGAGATGTATTCCGGTATCAGGAGTTCGTGGGCAACCTGACCGGGGGACCAGCCACGGAGGGAGGCCATGCTCAGGGTATTGCTTCGAGGTGACGGAGTTTATAGGGTTACGCTTGAATATCATGATTTTGTTGGTTTTCCTTGTATATCTTGCAGTCACCGATGCTTCGTTGGCGCGTTATAGTCCTGTGGTGTCTTATTCCAACGGGCAATGGTACTTTGTGCTGAAAGAGGGGCGCGCAAAAACGACTCATACCGCGCCGGTTTGGGTCAGCTGGGTCATGGGCCAATCAAGATCCCGAGGCGGGAGAGTGAGCTCCACGAGTCTTGTGCGCATGTGTACTGACTGTCGCGACTGTGGACTGTGGCATCACGGTACATGACAGGGACAGTAGTCGGCCACGGCCGATGTGTGGTCCGTGAGCGTGCGGATCAGGATCGCCATGGAACGTGATTACTATGCCACACAAGGATTCGACGTGCAAACCTAGGATCGTACCTCTTCGGATTGGCATAAAATATCGTCATGTCGAGGTACTGCACCATCTCATATCATGCGCCGACCGCTACTGCGTACTCCGTACTCGCTACCTTTACACATTGTACATACAGCAGATTCATGTCCATCCCGTTCAGGCATAACCGAGCTTGAACCATAACGCGCTCAATTTCCAACCACATCAGACCACGCCCAGGCAAGTCACATGCACGAATCTCGATCTTCCCCAGTAGTGTCATTACTTCTTAGATGTCTTCGGTGGTGGTGGGAAATACAGCTGCGGGGGTCCGCCATTTTGTGGACTGAAGTGCTCGACCTCAGGCGCCTTGCCGTTGCTCTTATCTGTGCCGAGTCCAATGCGGCTGATGAAGCCCGGGCTCACCGGGCTTGTGGGGATGTCCGGGCTTCTTCGAGTATCCACGGACGGCGCCGTGGGGGCTACTGGCGTGTTGGGGGAGCTGAAGTGAGTTCTCAATGGCAAATCCTTGGTCCCGCCGAGGGTGTTGAAGGCCATTGTCCTCGGCGTCATTGGGTTCTTCGCCTGCAAGCCTGGTGTTTCCGGCACGGGGAACCGCGCCACGTTCGTCTCTCCTGTCTCCGCATCCTGGTATGTCTCGAATTTGGCCCATCGTTCGGCCTTGAGTCGTTGTTTCTCCGCGTACTCCTCGCGCTGCTGCTTGTTGGGGAAGCAGCTGTACAGGGCGAGCCCGAAGTACACCGCAAATACGCCCAGCATGGCGCATGTGCACGCGAAACTGGCTTTCGCCTGCTCGCAGTATTGGATGTTCTTCTTGTCGTGCGCGACGTTGCAGTTCTTGGTGATGTACCAGGGCGCCCCGTGTTGAGGGTGGTCCGGGTCGGTGGTGTCGCTGGAGGCTTGGTAGACTGTGGAGATGGCATACAGTACCAGGAGGCCTGCATGGACGAGGACCGCGAGAACAGGCGGGAAGACATGGAGCATGTACATGATTGATTTGACGAGCATAATGAACATGCTGAGGACGGTGATGGCGACGTTATAGTCGGTTATGCTATGATTGCAGTCAGTACGTTTTGCGATCGTGGTTGGTGGGCGGAAGGCGGTGGTGCTCACAATTGCGACCAGACCCGCGGAGTTGTGTACGGTCTGTAGTTTGCAGCGGCGTACAGTCCCGTGGTTGGGCTCGAGTTGAAGCCATTGTCTGCGCCATCTTGCCAGAGCCTGGTGCGGTACGTGTTTGGCGCTGCAATGCCGAAGAGCGCGAGCAGCGCAACCGTCAATGGCAGCTCAATGCCAAGCAGGATATAAAAGGGCCATTTGTTGGGCTTCCACCGCCGGGAGAGGAAGAATTTAGGTGCTTTCGAGGTCTTCATGGTGGTGCAGGTTCGACGTGCTGGGAAGCCGCAGGTCGTTGTGCGTCTGTCCGTGTGGTGTAGGATGGTGCTTCAATGCTCTCGCATGTCTAGCCTCGATGCCGCGAAGTTGCGTCGACGACTGGAGGGGTCCGTCGATGACTCAAGGACCGCGACTTCTCAATGACAGGGCATAGAGACAGGAGAAGGTCTCAAAGACCGGCCAGGTCGTCGGGAATTCAGCCATTGTGAAGTCGCAGTTGGCACTTTGTGCTTACATGGCTGCGGCGCTTACAGGTTCGAGACAGCGAATGAGGGGTTGAGAGCCGGCTTGAAATCACACCAATGGATTGTCTAGACCGAAGAAACCAACAGCCTGGGAACGATGGCAGGCGTGTGATTGGCCGTGCCGAGGTGATAGACCTTGATTAAGCCTCGAATCGCTGGGGCTAAGCCGATTGGGAAAAGCCCAGTCCGCCATATCACTCAACTGTGTGACTCTCGAGACGGGACGGAAAAGTGAATGTCGGGCTATCCGGATGCCCAAAAAATACCTATACATTTGTATGTATCCGTACGGAGTACTCTGAGCTCAGAGATTTGTCACTAAGATGCTGTGCGCGTCTCCATGACACATCGGTTGCGCGACAGCGGGAACCGAACCCGTCCTCACTGATGAACGAGTCAGCGTAAGTACGGTTAAAAAACTCACGACGACGGGATATGTATACAGTGAGAAGAATCATTCGCACACGGCATGCTTCTCAAGCCTCACGGCTCCTGAACCTTGTGCCCATCTACACGCAATGGTCGTTGTAAAGTCTCGACTGCCTGTGGAATCTCTCAAGTGCACGTAATTCAGGTGATAAGGTCGTGCTCGTGTAATGTGCAACATGGCCTATTCCCCAAAACCAGGGTGGGTTCTCAGAACGATTTTTCAGCTCCTCCAGAATCCAGGGCCTAGCACAAAGTGCTTCAGCGGGCTTCTTGAGCGCCTGATACAGATTCGAGTCATGCACTACGAACACAGCTCGGAAGACGTCCTGGACCTGCAGCGAACATGGAATGCTTGGAGCTGGAGGGGCAATTGGGTCGTGCGGGTTGTTGCATATGCGCGGCAGGTAGCATCGTGATTAGATTATAAAGGAAAATCTCTACTGTGTACATTTTCTCGCCCTTCCCACCTAGCTCACTGAGAATCTGCGGGACGAATCTTCGCAGTTAGAAAAGCCGAATGGCCGGTGGTTGAAAATGAAAGCCTTCTCTGCTGCGCCTTAGTCCACGAACTTCTAATGCCTGCGGGATCTATACCCACTGTACTCCGTACACCCGCGCACAGGGAAGCTCAGCGCACGTGCACAAGGCCGCTAGAGTTTTCTATGTGAATCATGCGTGACCACGTTCGTCAGAGGTTTTTTGAGAGCATGGCAGACTGCAGGTGTAGACGAAAAGAAGAGCGCGGATATGTAGTCGGTCCTCACGTAACGGTCTGACTACTGCTGGGTATGTCCCTGTACCTCCCCATATCCGGAGTATTGATCGTCTGGGATTATGCGGATGGCAGAAATGTGCTCCGTAAGAAAGCTGCCAGATCTGCTTTGTTCCTGCCCCTTTTCGACAGTCACATTCTCCGTTCAGTGCTCACCTCGCCCTTGCGGACAGCCATATCCGTGCCCCCAGGCGGCAACTGCATGAGAATAGTATCAGAATGTTTCCATCAACCGCCTGTGACGATATCTCTGCAGG
The DNA here is from genome assembly GCF_000585515.1 of Cladophialophora yegresii CBS 114405. NCBI lineage: Eukaryota > Fungi > Ascomycota > Eurotiomycetes > Chaetothyriales > Herpotrichiellaceae > Cladophialophora > Cladophialophora yegresii. Next base: position 575,159 of record NW_006913049.1, on the reverse strand, counting down.
TCATCACCATGGGGTTGTCAAGCGGACCTCTTGGAAAGACCCTTTGACCCCTTCTGTGTCCGCCGGTGCTGGGTCCTCGCACCACGGCGCCGACGCTTGACGATCGGCAACTCGGAAGAGTGGATCCCACCGCGAATGTGGCTAGCGCGGTGTCTTGGTCGTGTGGCCGGACGTTGGCGAACGTTGGCGGACAGCGGCCGGGGATTTCAAACGTGCAAAACGTGTTTGAGCTTGTCTCGCACCTTTCCTCATTCGGCTGCCCGAAACAGTCGGCGGTTCTCGTTCTTTGCTGCGCAACCTCAACGCGCCCACTGTGACTACCCTGACTGCCCTGACTTACCCTGCCCTGCCCTTGCCCTCCCCCCTCGACTGTGTATCCACCAAGTTCCAAGCATGCTCCGTACTCGCCAGAGACACTTGACTTCTTTTCTCCAGATGTCTTTCTTCACTCTCCCTCGACGTGTTGACCGTGGCCCTCTCGACGAGTTGTTGCGTCGTATTTCTCCCAAAGTTGCCTGGGTGCCTCAGACCCTCTCGACGGTAAACGCTTCCCTTAGCCTGCGCATCCAATTTCCCCCAGCTCGATGGCCTCACGCTAGCAGCCTGCGCTCGGTGATCTCTTGAATTGCCAGCGACAGCCCCCATGCTCAACTGGGATAGTGCCGGGCGCAAAAGGAGCTCGTCACGACAGCCCAGCAACTGCCAGCATCACGTCTTCAACTTGAGCATCTTGTCGTCCTCTCCCTCGACCTTAGCGTAGGCGACGACCACTCCATCCTGCCTGCAATGCGACCAGGCAGGATGCTCCGGCATGGTCTGGGCCTGCACAGACGAGGGCCTCAGGCTTCGGACGTGCTACCTTCTCGCATAGACAACCCAACAGCAAGCCTGCCGCCGTCTATAGGTCCGACCGCCATCGCCACTCCAGACCCCTCGGGCACCGCCGCCATCGTCACCGCCGAGGCTGCTTCTGGCTTCACTACTATCACAGAGACACAGACACTGGCAAAGAGCACCGACACGGGCAAGACCACATTTACCACGGAAGTGACCAAGACCATTACCAACTCCGCTGAATATGCCTCCATCACATCTGTGGCCGCAGCAGCGTCTTCTACATCTACCACTCGCACGACTACATCGACGACGTCGGCCGCCGCAACGAGCAGCGCAGCAGCCAAGCAATCTAACTCGAATCTTTCCACAATCATCCCAGCTATTGTCGTCCCTGTTGCTGTCATACTCGTGGCATCGTTGGCTGTATTCTGGTTCTTCATGAGGCGGAGACATAGAAGGGAGTTGCAAAGCCAGCCAGAGTTTGTTATGACAGGCAAAGGAGAGAAGTTGCATAGCCGCTCAAGCAGTAGCAGGTCTACCAAGTCGAACCCTGGGGCATCTGAGGAGAAGAAACCACCCGTCGTTTTCCAAAATGAGCTACCATCCGCTATATCACCGCCAACGACAACGTCGGAGTGGCCGCCCACTCAGACTGGTGCCGCCCGACCACAGACACCTCGAGGACCCGGCTCTGCGGGGCACGAGCGGGCTCTTGAACAACAAAGAACTTTAACCGCGAATTCCCCCTACAGAAACTTTAGAGGTCCAGGCCAAGGACTGCCAGACCATGGTCCGCGACCAGCCACAGCTGGACGACCTGGGCCACCTGATTGGGCCAGAGATCAGGGGAGGAACAGGAACAGAAGTAACAGCACACCGGGGCAGAGGGATCAACCACCGCCGCCAAGATCAGGTCCTGGCCCAGTATCCAGAAAAGCTCCGAGCCCAGTCCTTCGGAGTGGACCAAGCCCGGTACTTCCACAGATGAGCCCAAAAGATTCACCTCTACCTTCGTCCACAGCTTTTCGCTTCCGCGATCCCTCCCCCACCATGGACCACAGCAACCGGGCACAAGCGCCCTCACGCCTTGTAGCCCCACCACCAGGTGCGTTTAACGGTGCATCTGCTATCTCTCAATACTCGCCTATCGTGAAAGACACTCCAACGATTCCGAAGGTGTTACCGAGCAAGCGCGCACCGCCACCGATCAACACGGCACATCCGCGAGAAGCCACCAGATCACCGGCCTCTAATAGCCCAGCTGGCCAAGGTCTCACAGAAGAGAACATGCGCATCGCGCGCCTAGCCAACTCTTCTCGCCTAGGTCATGCTCCGGCGGCAGAGCCCAGTCCATCTCCCAAACTCCCTCCACCGGCCACTCGCTCACAATTAATACCCCGAGAGAGCCCGAAGGAACACCAAGACCGCTTCTTTGGCGGCGGCGGAAACAGTCAGTCGGCGGGCCTGAGGACAGCTCTATCGAGCCACCACCCCTCCAAACGAGCCAGCTTTGTGTCAGATGCAGACGAGTATGAAGACATTGATGCCAAGTCGGATGTGAGCAGCCTGAATGAGTTTGAACGCTTCGACTTTGGCACGGGCATCGGGAGGGGTAGAGGCAGCCCCACCGGAAACTCCTTAACCTACTTCGCTGCAGCCAACAGTCCGGCCAGTGAAAGAGGGGGCGCGTTTGGGACAACAGGCATTCATGAACGCTGGTGATCTTCTGGAGATGTACCACATTCCCCTGCAAACCTGACCTTTTTCCTTTTATGTCTAGTCATCTCATGACATTACGATCGTTCTTCTGCAGCATCTACGTCTGTCTTTCGAAAGCCTTGATGAGTTGTGCTGGCGCGGGAGCAAGACATTTTGCGCTTAGCGACAGCATCTAAAAGATACCCATACTGGACCCAGCTTCAATGGCAAAATGGGCTCAACCTGTGAGAATACCCACTGTATATTTGGGAGGAGAATCACGCAATCTCCCACACATAATTGCTAAACAACCCCGGGAAAGCGAGACACCGGGGTGAGGAGGTACACTGAGACGGCCTAATAACATTGTTGTGCTTGTAAGCAGAATAGCGGAATAAAAGGTATTCAATCTTTACTGAAGATTATTGTCTAAGTAAAACCTGCGTACTCGTCCTCGCACTGCGTTCATAGTAGCGAGAGCAGTAAGACCCGATGGAGGGCATGAAATAAGTAGAACCCGCTTCTCCTGCTTCCTCTGCTTCCATCCTTCACCCACGTCCTCTAGTTACCATCATGTTTGCCGCTGAGAGAGTATACTCGTGAAGCTAAACACCTACTGTGTAGAGGAGGCTGACTCATCTTTCCCTGAAGGCTATTGAGTAAGTGGTGAGGTTGGAGTGATTTGCCTGCGACTCAGTCCCGAACCTGTGGAATTCCGGCATCACTCGTAACCCTGAATCAAACCAGTCATCTAGCGACAATGCAATGCTCCAATATAGAGAGATCACACCTGACCGCAAAAGAGAAAATGAGTCGAACCTCTCGAATCCTGGAGTGGTCGCGCGGAGTCAGACAGGCGTGAAGAGAACCAAAACAGAGCAGGCTTATTCCAACTGTAGAGCACTTCGTCAGAGGCTACGCCCGGGAATCTGTCTACGTCTTTCTCTGAACAGAAACAATCGGGCCTCGAAATGTCTAATGGAGGCAATCCGTGCAGAACGCGCGTCAAGAAAATGCACTTCTGGTAACAATCAAGGCCTGGCGCGCCATTGCTGTGTCGCGTTTCGTTGCGGTAACTGACGCAGACTTCTAGTGGCACTATGGAGGAGACGTCCGAGCACCAGAGAAGCTCACGTTGGCGACGGCGATGAAGTGAGCCAACGTCCCTCTTCCGGCCTCGGCGTCGTCTCAGTCTGTGCTTGTAAGAGGATTGCTCAGCTTGAGGAGCGCCTTCGGAAATGGTGGCTACACCACAAATCAGAACCGGAGTGACACTGGCCCCAGCCCCACTCGTCACTTCCCATCAAGTATACGGGACCTTGTTGGCGCCAGCCCAGACCGAGGACGACATGGCCCACCTGCTGCGAGGCGTCAACTATCCGACTATTGGAATGCGGAACCCTCAATTCTATGGAGGCCCTTCGCCTAATACCATCGTCCATGCCGTTCGCGTCCGAAGAGCAGGTTGAGGGACACGCTTGACGTCTCAGTCAGGATGGCCTCTCACCCGAAGCAAGCTGTAGCTTGCCAATACAGCGAACCTTAGAGATGCCCAAGTCACTGGCACATCACCGCCACCAAGGTCCATCGCTGACGGATATATGAACCGATACTTCCAGATCCCTCATCGGCTCTATCCTATTGTGGGATCCGGGAACTTTAGGGAACGACACCGGAACTTTTGGGAGGGGTCTGCCCACGAGGGCAAAGGGTAGCAGTTGTGCGCTGCTGTTTTGTACATGGTGCTTGCCCACGGGCATCAATGCAGCACTTTCGATCCGGACGACAAGGCCCGAGAAGATGCACTTGGCTCACCCATGGGGGAAATTTGTTTCAAGCTTGGTAAAACCCACTTTCGCCGACGTGCCATTTTCTGGTGGCGACAACGGATCCTTTTGTATCGTGCCTTCCTGAACCTTGTGGCGCAGAAACGAGAAAAGCAGATGAGAGTGGAAGACGGATCCATCCTCGCAGCTTCCAAGTGTGTTAAGATCGCCATGTCGCTTCTACAACTCACTGTCGCTTCCATCAAGCCGGGCAGCCCCGGCACCCTTCAAGCTGCTCTGCTCCATGCTCTGATCTGTCTTTGGAACGGGGACGCTCACGCTTCTGCTATATGTGAGAAGCGAATCGGCCCAGGAGGTTTTGGCAGCGTTGACGCCTGAGAACAGCAAGATCATCAACAACATCGAATCTGCCGCGATGTTCTTCGCAACCCACGAGCAAACCTTGCCAGTCACGCGAGTGACGGCCGAAAATCTTCATCTGCTACTGGGTAAAGGTGAACATCGGCTATGGCGCCAGGGACACGCCCAGTACTCCTGCAAACATCCATGCTGCTTGCGCTGGCCCAAATCTCGAATCTCTCAACGACCAGTTTCGGGATTTGTGCCGGGCGTCGACGTGCCAGGCGTCGAGGTTCCGAGGTGCAATCTTGACATGAGCTTCTCAGAGATCCCATCAGAAAACGACATAGTCGGGCTTGCCTCCCAGCGACAACGTCCCAGAGCCCCTAGACACAGGAGAGAGAAGGTTTCTACTGCTATGCCACCGGGCCTCGACCTTTGGCTATTCTGAAGCCACATGCGACGAGATATCAATGTCACGCAAGTTAAACACCTCAAGACGTTATTTGTATCTCTTTTGAGAGCATTTCTTCAACAAAATTATGGCTTCCGCCAATGGGATGCGTGGAGCGTCTCTCCACAACATGGGGAAGCGAGGGTTCTGCATACGGTTCAAGCAGCAACCCCGCCTGATATCTACCTCCAAGCCCAGAAGTTCAGCTCGAAAGTCACTGATCGTGAGATCCACTGGTATGTTTTCAACTCTTTACATTAAACTGAGGCACCTTTGACTCCGCTCCCGCGAATTCAAGAAGGGGCACCGAGTCGATCCCGCGATGAGTCCACGACCAGCATTGCTGCCAGTCAACCATCCGCTCTCATACCACGAATACTCCCTCTCAGAATCAGCAGCGGAGCCCGGGGCTCAGGATGGCACCAAGAAATCTAATTCCAAGCCTTCGTCCGAACTAGCCCAGCCTCGAACATTAGAGGACATGGTAAGATACCTATACGAGCACCAACAGATAACCGACCTCTTGAACGAGTACGCCTATGTCCTTGACGTCTGTATGGTCGATCACCGAGCAATTGAGAAGTGGACCGACCTGTTCACGGAAGATTGTGATGTGACGTTTCCCTTCGGCAACCACAAAGGCAAGGACGGGCTGGCGAAGTGGTGTGTTCCTGCAGCACCAACAATCTTTCGAATGCTGGTGAGCTTTATCGTCCCACGGAGCTACAACACAAGGAAGATGGGTAGGTGCAAATGTCTGATCAATACCGCAGCACGCCTCCTCAAACTTTACCATAACGTTCGATCCTGATTCAGAGAATGTCGCACATGCCCGCACGGTACTCCACGCTGTCTGCGGCATCGACGAGCACGACCTCGGCAAGACATTCCAAGAAGGCGGCTACTACTATTGGAGTTTCCGCAGGAATGGTGGCGAGTGGAAGATCTCGTATCTGTTTTTGGATGTCAACTGGACGAGCGGCGATTCTCTGGGACTGAATGACCCCGGTGCAACAGAGCGGCAGCCTTGAGAAGGATCCGTCCCAAGCAGGGAGACGAGTGGCTGTTATGATGTTACTTGCTTAGATCCAAAGCCAGGACGCACGACCGCGAAAATGCCTAGAGAATTCAGGACGGTGAAAAACGAGTCGGCCTCAGTGGAAAACTTCTTCTGTGTAGTCGACAAAACCAGCAGAGTACTCCCGTATGCATTGCGGCTTGCAGAGGGTATCAGTTCTATCTCTCATCTCATCTCATCTAATCACAGCTCATCTCGTCTCATTCCGTTTCGGTTTCCATTTCCCGGTCAGATGGTTGCAACATCCAGCGAATGCATTCAGATTCATGCCACGCCATATGATAACACAAACATGCCTAGGATAACCATTGCATTTCCGTTTCCAAGTTCGATTCGAAAGCAATGCCAAATCCAAAATCCAGAAAACCAACTCATGCATGCTTGCGTTTGTTCGTACCTATACCACCGATTGCACCAGATTCCCATAATTCATTTATTCATTCATTCGTCGTGTTTTCTTGTATTTCTTCACAGCACAGACATTTCCACTCCGATCTGGTCTGTACTGTACGTGCTTCATTTGTCACTGTCCATCTCACTCTTCTCTTCTCTTCTCTTCTTACTCTCTTGTCCTCGCCCGCTCCGGTCGTCTGCTCACTTCACTCGCTCCCCGCCTGGGGAAAAGCATGCCGAAACAAATGCCGCCGACGTCTCGACAGGTGTGTCTTGAACGCCTCGACCAGCTGCTGTTCTCCGTCTCCTTCTTCCTGCCGCTCAGACACGGACACGGGCATGGACGCAGATCTCGGCTCGATCGTCCCGTCAGCCGTGTCCTCGCGCCGGCTTAGATGGGCGTGCTCGTGCAAGTGTGCGTGAGCGTGAGCGTCAGTGCGGCGCGGACGATGAGCATGAGCACGGGGATGGAAATCTTCCTCGCTGAGCGCGGTCACGGTCGTGTATGTTTCCTTGTCGGTATCTGCGTCGGCCCCATTATCGGGCTGTGACTCGGAAGTCGTGTCCACAATGGCTGCGGAGTCCGATACCGGCGGAAGAGGCGGTCCGACTGTTGCTGTTGCTGTTGCGGCGGCCGCGGATCCTGTGGCGGACGGGACGGCGACAAACTTTGCGCCCCAGGTGCCAAAGGTGCGTGTGTGCCGGCCGTTGTCTCCGTCGGGACCTCCACCACCACCGCCGCTGCCACCGCCGCCGACCGGAAAGCCACTCGTTGTCGGGGGTGATGCGGGCTGCGGGACGACGGGTGGAACTCCCGACGGCGGCGGGCTGGGGAATGGCAACGACACGGACGCCGAGACCGTGGCCCCAGGGCCCGGGATGCCGGGAGGAGGACCGGAAGGTGGTGCACCTCCAGGGGCGCCCCCATCCGATTGGAACACCTTGAGCGAATTGACGGTCCAGAACGCGTCCTGAAAGGCCGAGGGGTTGTTCTGCACGAACTGCTCGCACGTCGGGGCCTTGGAGCTGCACACCGGGTCCGTGGTCCACACGGCGCCAGCCCAGTCGCCGCAAAAGGTCGTGTCAAAGACGATCTGGTGGTCGTTGAAGAACTCGTCAATGTCGCATCCGGAGTTTGAGAACGAGGCCATCGGCTGGCCCCAGCCGGTTGGGTCGGGATTGGCGCCCGACGAAAGGTCCGAGGGGATGGCACCGCGGGGGAAAAAGTAGATGTTGATGGCCTGCGAGGTCCACTCGGTCGCGTAGACGCCGCCGTTGCCCTGGTTGAAGCCGGAGCCGTAGCTTTGGTCGTTGGGCGTGAGGATCGCGCAGCCCGCGTTGCCCGGCTGGCCTGCGGCCTTGACGTCGCAGTTGGGGGTAGAGACCTGGCCGGAGAAGAGGCCGTCGTTGGCCACGCTGCAGCCCGGACCCGTGTGCAGGGCCATGGAGTTGGCGAGCTGTGAATTCACGCCCTCAATGATGTCGATTTCGCCGGCAGTGGGCCAGTTGGGCCCCACGGTCCAGAAGGCCGGCCATGTGCCACAGATGCCGCCGGGCATGTGTGCCAGGTCGAGCACGATGAGGCCGTGCGTGTAGGATTTCTTGCTTGTCAGGCGGACGCTCTGTCGGCCGGAGCCCGAGGCCACGTTGGCGTGCTCGACGCCCATGTAGATGGCGCCGTTGTTGTTGTTGATGAGGCCACCTTGCTGGGCTGTGTTTTGGTCCACATATTGGACGTAGCCGCCCGTCGGATCCGGGTCCTGTTTGATGACGGTTAGCAAATGCTCAAACGATGAAAAGGGGTCAGGTACATACGGTGAAAAAGTCAAACATGGAAAAGAATTGATCGGCGCTGTAGTCGTCTTGGAGCACGTATCCAGCCGTGCTCGAAGAGACCAACAGGCCCAGTCCCACCAGGGTGACCAGAATTGAATGAGCCAACATGTTCATGCTTGATGACAACGGTGTGGGTCTGATATGCTGTGCTAAAAGGATTGACTGGAAGAAAGGAGCGACCGCTGCAGAGATATGCAAACTTCACAAAGGAGTGGACGCACAATATGCGAAGAAAACAAAGACGGAACACCACAAAGCACACAAGACGAATGACCTGACCCGTTCACGAGGAAAGAAAGAACAGACCCTCCCGTTGATGTGACAAGGGAGCGAAATATGTATATGTGAGGAGGAGGGGTCATGGGGGAGCATACGAGTAGGGGTAGGGGGCGAGGCTGGTCCAGATCGGTGTGCTTGGAGTGGGTCCCATCAGCACCTGTCTCGATACGCGCGGACGGTGCACAGATATGCCTTAGCTGGGCGTGCAGATCAAAACGGCTCTCGCGGATTGGGCACGTTCAGTCTTTCAACGGGGCGGAGCGTGCAGGTAAGGGGTCCATGGTGAAGAATTAGGGTCCTTGAGCGTGCGTGTGCTGAGCGCGACCGTGAGCGCGTGCGGGTCAGCTGGACGATGTGCAGTACCGGGCACGTACCAGGTACACAGCCAGGACCAGGGCCATGCAAGCACTATAATGGCCGTGGCAAAGCGGGATTGACCGCCATGTATGGCTGTGCAAACTGATTAAGGAGGAAAAGACGCACTGCGACACTGAGATGTGTCCGTGATCACACCTGGAGAGGGGGATACATGGGCGAATCGTGAGGGTCAAAATGCCATGAAACCGTGGCCGCAGATGTAGTCGGATGTCTTTGCGACTGCCCCTCGGCACAGGTGAAACGAGGCGAGGCGGGAGCTAGGAGTGATAAGCCTGATGGACAGTCAGCACTGACCACCGCCGCCGGCCCAGATGTGCGTGCGAAGGGTGATCGAACAGTTATGGAGTCGTGGCTCGTGGCGACGACCAAGACAAGAAAAGGAGACGAAGCGGCGGGCCAATGGCGCGTCTAAGCGTCTGACACGAACCAATCGGAGGCCTTCAAGGGGCTGATCACGTGCAAGGCTGGATTCCTCGCGTCCACTTCGAAACGTTCCGCGTATCAGGCGGATGGGGCCTTCTAGTGGACTCGCCAAGGGGCATACGCATTCCCAAGCACGCAAGAGAAGGGCTTCTACGGAGAACACGCTGCTCTCCAATGTATCCGGCTATACACATGCTGGGCAGACTAGCTGAGGAGCACCATCCTCGGTTGGTGCCTGTCCCAGGCATTTCTGGTGGTACACATGCCGGCACGAGAAAACGACGAGGGGCCCGATATCTTCTCGTGGGGCATTTGATCCATCAGGGCTTTCGGCTTGGAGTGCCTCCTCCGAGCTCACTTCGACTGTGGCTTTGCCCTTTCCACGAGCGCCATCTTCTTCTTCGGTATGGTCGCCTTGTTGAATGCGTCGCCGTCGATCAAGTCTAGCTTCTTCCTTTTTCTGCCATTGCTCCCACACCCATTCCCCAATTCCAGGACCCCAGATCCGCCGGCGACAAACTTCGCATACCTGGCCTCGAGGTCTCCAGCCCCGCAGCCTGAGCCGTGTCACTTCGTCTAGGTGGACGAAAACATCTTTGTCCAGCATAGTATTCGACAGGGCCAAAAGTGACTCCTCATATGCATATGCTGAGAAGATTGTACTGATGACATTCCGTAACTCCGACAACGAAGGGCTTGTCTCGGCAGCCTGCGACAGGAATGCCCGTAAAATGCGTAAGAACACCATATCCCTACCAGCAGCGGTGTCACGCACTGATGCAGTACTGGTCAGGAGAGCTGTAAAGATCTGCTGGATCACAGTCCGCAATGCAGTTATGATCTCGGCATCTCTTTCGCCTGGCTCAGCCGTGACGTCTAGCACGCCCTGGACTGAACAATCTCGGGCGATACCCACAACGCAGAGAATGAGTTCGAGCCAAAGATTTTCCTCAAAGGACAGCGCCCGTGTCGCACTGGCCGCCCTTCTCGGTGACTTGGAGACTGTGGGCGCCTTAGGAGCGTTCTTCATCTGCCCTTGACAGAGCCAGATGCCCACCCGGGCGTACTTCTCCAATGCCTCAAGGACAGCGGTGCTAGGATGGGGGACCGAGGCATCGTCTCCTTGTGCGACGAAGTCGGTTTTCAAGCCCTTGAGCGTGGAGCCTAGGAAGAACAAATGTTTGGTCAAACGGTCCATTGCTTCCTTAACATGACCTTGCCGAAGTTGCAAGATCACAACAGCATCGATGATGCCGCTGTCCTCAATCGTGGGGAGCACCTTGGCAAGCCGAATGTCGCCCTCCTTGATGCTTTCCACATAGTCTCTGACATGCAAGGGGTCAAATTGGCACAAAAGGCGCACATATGATTCCACAAGCGCATGGCCATAGGAGCGACGACCACGAAGCTTGTCTTCCGGCTCTAGAATCATCCGAAGATACTCGTACTGCGCATAAGCATCATCAGATAACACCTGTATGAAGAGGTGATGTAAGTCCGGGGCGACCTCTTCAACGGTAGCAGCAGTTCTCCGTACATCGATCGTGACGAGGTCAAAGGCATGCTGCCGCACTGTCTCTCGGACATCCTTCCGCTGTTGCTCGGTCAAGGTCGACTCCGCTCGCAGACACTCGATAATTGTAGGGAATACACTTTCCTGGTCCTCGCTGTCAAGGAAGAATGTGGATATCATGTCGGAGTATTGGCGCTCCTGCTTAAACGCGGCCTTCAGAACCCGGTAAAACCTGGCCTGTCGGAGCAGAGGGACGAACTCCAGTACATTTGGCGGCTGATAGATCGAAAGGAGGTATTCTACGCTGAGCTGAGCATCTTCGCGCATGTCGTCCTCCGGGTAGTGGCAGAGTCGGCCGAAGATTTCTTGCAATATGGTCCCTGACAGAACCAGATACTGCGGATACTTGGCGAGATTGCGAGCGATGAACATATCCAGGTAGATGGAGTCGTCGGAGTCGAAATCGGCCGACATGACTTCTAGCAGAATCCGCACCACATATTGGCGAGTGTAGGTCCGCGATGCCGAAGCTTGGCTGATATTGAGGTTGTTCAGCGAGTCGTCATCTGCCGAATTCAGATAGCTATCTTCGAAAGCCTCGTTCATGGCCGCGATGAAGCTAGCGGTGTCGAAGCGGAGGACGCGAGCGAGATTCTCGAAAGAGGTTGCAGCCTTCGGGCTAGGTTCGCTTCTCCTTGTGGAAATACCATTCACGCTCGTGCCTCCAGAAAAGAAGAAGTCGTAAACTTGGCATTTTGCATTTGTAGCCTCCTCATCGTCCATCGCATTCCCAGTAGGATATACTCGATCCGTCAGGATGAAGGAGACGTACGGGAAAATTTTCTGGGCTAGAGCATATCTATCCATAACATCGACTGTTTGTTGGCGTAACCCTTCTTCGCCGTTGGCAAAATCGAGGAGAATTATCAAGGGCGTAGTATAGTCGTGGAGAGACTTCGTCCAGACAAAGATATAGGCATCATAGAGGCCGTATCGTTTGCAAAGAGTCGTCACTTGATCAATGTCCATGGTCGAAGTATCGAGCATGCAAATGATCTCCTCCAAGACTGACGGTGTATGCGTCTGAGCAAAATGGTTGATCAGAGTCTTCAGAGCGGGTGGGGGCACTGATATTACCCTTTGGTCCAGGATATACGGCTCCAGGACATCAACGAACAAAGGTCCCTGCTCATGCTCCTCATACCACGAAAAGACTTCCTCGAAAAGGAAGTCTTGATCCTCCATGATGAGACATGCTTGAATACAAGCATCAGCAAGCTCGACCATCTGAGGCTTCTCAATCTGATCATTGCCGGCCTGTTGGTTCTTCCCGAAGGCATACTTCAAAGACGCGGTCATCATCTCAATCAGCTTTTCTCTGACTAGACTCGCGCGCGTCTCGTCATCTTCGGGGAGTCCAATCGTCGCCTTTTCTCCTTCGCCCTGGTAGTATTTTGCGGCAAGTTGGATGGCACCGATAAAGTCACCTATATTGATCATGGCCAAAAGTCGGTCGGCCCAATTTGTCAGGACTCCTGTCCAGATATCATTGACGCCAAGCAGGAACAACCGCCCCTTATAAGCTCGGAAACTCATATGAAATGCGTCTGCAACAACCCCGTGCATCGAGGTGTCCTCTTCATCGAGTTGTTCGATGATGGCTATAAGTTGTTGAGAATAGAGGTCTGCGTGATAGACGTTCTTTTTCAGAAGGTCGAAAGCTTCTGTAACATGCATGGTCAAATCTTCGATTATCAGTAGTTGTTGGGTGATGGTAAGGAGCGCTAAGACCGATTTGTTCAACCACTGTACGGCAACGATGGCTTCCTCTGCCTGATACCGGCTCCTGGCCAGAAATTGTAGCTCAGGCGGTTTGTCCTTTCCAGCCTCGTCCTCGCCCTGCATCTCGTGCACTTCCAAGACGGTAAGGATGTTCGACCAGGCATAGACAAGCTTCGACCTTGAGATCTCGGCCTGTCCCGACTTCAACTTTATGGCTGGGAACCATGCCAATGCAGCAGTCATGGCGCTGTGAGCCGCTACCTCTTTGGGACGAGCGGCTTTATGTTGGGTCTGAGCCACGGGTGTGGTCGAGACAATGACGAGCAAGTAAGGGGTCAGCATGGCCACTAACCCCAGGCTGTCTGTGCCTTGCTCTATGTTGCCAAGCGGTAGAGGCGAAAAGGCCAAGACTGAGCTCTTCTTCTGAGGCTGGGAATTCCGCGAGACCATTTCCGGGTAGCGCCCTAGGATTCGAGTAGTGCGAACAACGCGGCTAACCGCGCCCATGCCTCGAGTTGCAAGATGAGAGAAGGCCATGCCCTTGTCATCGGCAGAGACAAGGGCGGTATGCCTATAGCCGAGGAACCCGATGTGGAGCACAGTACTTCCTACAATATGGCCGTCACCGCGTCTGGCTTGAGGTTGGGAAATGTCCATTGGCTGGATATGGAGGAACGGCCGAGAAGGTCTGGCCACTTCCCACGTGAAGATGTGCCCAGTCGCATGCGCAGCGGCAATCGTGCTATGGTCGGCAGATATTGCGAGAGCTGTGACAGGTCCGCTCTCGGCAGCTTTTGTGCCACTCCCGATAATAGCTTTATGATTTTGATGATGGTCGAAGACGAGAACCAGGCCTTTGGACGTCCCCAAAACCAGCTGATCTGCCACAGCCAGACACGTTGGGCTTCCGAAATTCCTTCTCCCGATCTCAGAGAACGCCTGCCCAGAGACCTTCTTGAACTTGTTCCACCTAATGACATCCCATGGATTTACGCCCTCGTCAGGTTCGGAGGGTGGCTGGAACGCAAAACTGGCGACGGAAGAGTGGCGCGAATGGGTGCCGAGGAAAGCAGGCGAAGCAGATCGGAGAGGCAAGAGCTGGGAACTCGACAGGCGGGATTGGAACCGGATGTCAAAGGGACGGTGCGGAACTGCTGGGCTGCCTCTTCGGGCGGGACTGCGGATGGAGCCAGCATCGCTCAACGAAGATGACAGTATCCAGTCTTGTCTGGATGGCGTGTCATCGGGTGTTGACAACGAGTCGTCATTGCTCAGGACGTTTGTCGTCCCGTTGACTGGACTTCCATCGTCGACTCCATTTGGATCTGGCAGTTCCTCTTCGTCTTCAGTTGTATCGCGTTCAACGTCAACTTCGGCACCGGAGGCTTCAACGCCTACCACCTCTTGTGTCTGTAGTTCAGGCGTGATCTCGGGCACATCTCCGTCGTCGGGAATAGCAGAGTTCCTGCCATGCGGGCTCTCGCTAAGGGTTTCGTCCTGGTTGCGCAGGAAGCTCTCGCCCTCATCTGGGGTCGAGTTCATCGATGTATCGTGGACGCAGTCATTGCTTCGTAGACCGCGTCACCAGGGCAGGATTTCCAGTATCTTTGCACGATATTAGGGACTTAGAAACGTCCCCAACGCAGACAGAATCAATATCAAGGTGATGGCCGTAGTTAGAGCAGGTTGCTCCTGCGCGCGGATATGATTTTGTGACTGGAGGTGACGCGAAGAGGATCGTTCTCTTGACTGCCAGGACAATACAAGACGTGGAAGGCGAGACCGGGACTCCGTGTGTGGCTACTGATGTGCCTCAGGCCTGCTTGCGCAACCACCAACCGACCTACAACGCGCCGATGATTCTCCATGTGGAGCACTTCGCAAGCGCACGAAATGCTCCGCACTATACTAGTACGGAAAGGCATCATGCCTCGGTAACGACGAGTCAAGCCATCTCGCCATTAATCATCCATCACTGTGTGACTGTTATGGCGGTCATTCTTGGAACATGTGCCGGCTTCCGAAGCTCATCTGAAGCTCGGTACCACTGTTGACTGCGACATGTCTTCCTTCGTATGGAGTACCACCCACCGCTCAGCCTGATCGCAAGGCCGCAAAGCCTCCAAAGCCTCTTCACCCTGCAGTAGCAGCGACACGACCCTTCTATTGGACCGCAATGAGGTTGGATGTGTTCGTAACGTCTGTTGTGTCTGTTGCTTCTGTTGCGGTGGTGCTTCAAAAGCGGCAGAGTGCCACCAGTTCTATTATAATCGTACCCTCCCCATGCTACGGTATCTGCAGTGCGTTCACCTTTTTACTGGAGCGTCAGTGGGCAGTCCTTTGTTGACGCGGTGCAACAGATAATGCTTCGATAACCGCTCAGCTGGTTGGACAAGTCGCCAGCACACTCTGTGCTCTGGATGGGGAGTTTATGAGCTCCCTGAATGCGTGCGAAGCATGCATAGATCGCTACCAAGGCTCCAGCACGACGAACGCCACTTACTCTATCCTAAGCTTCTATGTGAACTGGTGTGCAGAGCAAGGACTCGCAGAGCCTACTGCCTCAGTTGACCCTGAGCAGATATCGTCGTACACTGCGTCTGTTGGCTCTTCCTATGCATGGTGCGCCGGGTATCTCCTAGTATCGAGCAGCGTCGCATCCAACTGTTCGACATCCAACCGTAAGGAAAACATTGGTCGCATCGGGAACAAAGACTGATATGCGCAGCGCCGACAACGTCCACTACTAGCGCGTCTATCTCGTCGAGCAGCAGCACAGCTCCCTCGACGAGCACTAGCACAACCGCCTCTCCTCCTCGGGCGACGTCCTCCCAGCCCGACTCAACATTGGGTGCGGCGGCAGCCCCAACGCCTGCGGCAGATCATTCAAACACGGCGGCAATAGCCGGTGGTGTTGTAGGAGGAGTGGGAGGTGCAGCAGTGGTAATCATCGTCGTATGGTTTCTGCTCCGAAGACGGCGCAAGAAGCCAGCCGCACTGCAAGATGACCAAGCGGCCCACGAAAAGGCACAACTCCATTCAGACGACATGAAGCCTGACCGCAAGGAGCTGGAAGGCACACCAGCTTCTCAGGCATTGTTGGAGAAGAGGCCGACTGCAATATCGGAGTTGCCTGCAAACGGAGAAGTAGCCGACAATGCTAGACTAAAAGAGATGCCGTCGAACGAGCCCGCAGGCCACGAAATGGACCACCGAGAATGAACTCGCCGCGCCGCGCAGCTGGTTGGGCAAGATGGCAGGGACGGCTGACTCGACCACCCTGGGTAGTAGTGGTAATACCAGGACCGCACCAGCTTCATGATTTGCATATTTGCGACACAAGAACTGGATGACAGGAATAGACATAATGTGCTGAAGTGAAATCTAGTCTATGAACATCCGCCACATCTTGTCAGTGTGTCGAAGGTATCTGCAAGGGAAGTTGAAGTCCACCACCAACTCCACATTCATCGTCATGCATCGTGTGGGACGCAGTATACATAACAGACCGGGGCTTTCTGCCACGCACCCATCTCTGCCGTTGATACGCGGGTAGACGTACGGTGGCTACTCAAAAGCCACAGTCGCCCTGATCCTCCGCGTCCAGCACTCTTTCATTGCGTCTATGCAGGTGCTTCGCGCCTCGCCCGAGAGCCTGTGCTCCAGAGCCTGCTGTGCGCCTATGCCTTATGGTCGAACATCAAGAAGATCACAGGCTGCCCCTTCTCGGGAATGCGACGCCTTGGACAGCTGCATCATCTGTGAACCAGCTGACTTTGTCCGCACCGCCCTCATTCACCAGTCCACACGGAAGGGTCCGTCCTTCGTCATCAGCCTCCAAAATCTTTTTCAGGATGGCCTTTTTCCCACCACCTGTAGCGACAAATGCGATCTTATGCGCATGCGTAACAACAGGCAGAGTCAAGGTAATCCGCCTTGGTGGTGGTTTCGGACTATCTTCAATCGCCGCAACCCAGGCATCCGTCTCACGCAGCAATTTGTGCCCGGGGAAGAGACTGCAGGTGTGCCCGTCGGGCCCGCAGCCCAACAGAATGAGATCAAAGACGGGCACTCTCACTGAGTCCTTACTGGCGAAACTCGAGGTGAGCAGTTCTTGGTATTGATCCGCCAGCTCCTGTGTGTTATCCAGTTGTTCCACATTGATAGGATGAACTGTCGGAGTGCCTTGCTCTTTCGGAACCTTCTCCAGTAGATCTTTCTTCAACAACCCGTAATTGCTGTCCTCATGATCGAGAGGCACGGCCCGTTCGTCTGCGAAGAAGATCTCCCACTTCGAGAATTGTGGGGCTGAGGCAGGATCCTCGCTCTCGCCCGCGTTCAGGAGTGCTTTTGCCAGGGTAGCGGGAAGGCTGCCGCCAGAGACGGCGATTTTGAAGGCGTCATGTCGCTGAAAGGCGGCTTTCTGGGCTTGAAGGATGTAGGTGCGCAGATGGGCTGCGACTTCGTCGACTGTGGGGTAGCTGTAGAGGTTGGGTTGCTTGCCCATCTTGTCCGATTGCGTCGCTTGTGTTCAATCAAGTGTGCGGCTAGACTTTTCGTGGCTCAAAACGCTCGTGTATGGCCGGTCTTTTTCGTTTCTCGAACAGCGTCGTGGTGAGGTTGTCGGACGTTGGACAATCGAGGAGATTTACCGTGTGCGATAGAGGATCGATCCGTATCAGATGCAAAGTGGTGGAGCTCGTTATTCGGGCCGGGAGATTAATGACGCACTGCTTACCGAGTCCTATCGGAGATGGCGGCTCGGTAACCTCAACAGATGGTGTGGTGGGTGGAATGTACCATGCACGGATGAAATGAAGTTGAAGAAAAGGAAGCACCACGAATTAGACAGCCCTTGAAACTGAGATCTGAATTTCAGTTCACTGTGGCTAAAACAGGATAGACGACAGTCGCAAGTCTGCATTGCCGATCACCAGAACGTGGCTGAAGAGAGTCCAGTTGAGGCCGACGACACAATAGTCTATCTGTCTGACACGACATTTCCCCAGCCAAGCATAATACTGGAAGAAATATCCACTGCTAAGTACCAGAGCGTCCTGCCTGTCTGACGCCTCAGTTGTGAAGCATGACGGGGAACCCCAAGGGTTCTCCACCAGACGAGAAGCCGAGTTCTGACTTTGGCCCAGTAGGACGACCCAGCCACTGGGCATCGTACGAGCGGTGCGGTACTGTGGTACGAGTACTGAGTGCCTGCTAGACTGTCAAAAGTATTGCTGCACAGGTTTCTCTTGCCCCAGCAAAGTCCGGAACATTGTTGCGAGCCGGCAGCGACACTTCGTCGGCGATGGAGATTTCTGTCCATGGCCAGAAGCAACAAGTTCACTGTGAAGCGGAAGTTGCGGATCGGCTATGCTGTTCCACAAGGTCTAGAATAACCTCAGCGCTGCAACGTTCTGCCTATACGGAGAAGGACCGGGAATATACGGATGTCTCTTGCGCTCAGGCTGCGTTGCTGGGGGTGCCGGACTGTACTCCGTACACAGTACGAGGTATACTCGTACGATGAGAGTTGGACACTCGCAGTCTGAATACGTGGAGCTCGAGGAACCCCACGCACGGAGCCAGTTTAGCAGCTTCAATTGCACTGGAACAATTTTTCCGTCGGCTTAGAAAAAGCCATCCGAAAGCCTATCGGTCTCCAAGTCGTTGCCGAGGGTTGTGGCTAGAACAAATGATGAGAGATCGATGACGAAGCTAACACGGATGTTTTAACCTGACGAGCCCCCGGCCTCAAAAAGCAGGTCAAGGTGTGGCGCAGACCAATGAGACGCGCTGCAACGAGTGCTTCGCGCAGATCCCAACGGCGAGCCAAGCCGAATGCGGAACAGTCAGTTCCCGAAACGCGATGATTGGAGGGGTAGAGGATACGGAGGGGCTCCAAATTCCGGGCCATCGTGGCTTGGGCTGCGCCGCGCGTAGATTTGCGGTCCGAGATCGAACTCGACGCTGGCCATCGACATTGCACATTCCCGCTGATTGGAACCATGCCATTTCCCTTCCCTCGACGAGCCGCGACATCGAGATTCTGCATCTGCTCACGGCCATTTTTCTGCGTCGCCTTGGTTTGCCGTCATATCCAGTGTTTCATCGTGCCGTCCATGCTCCCATTACCCCGTCCGCGCGACACCATATCTCGTCTCTGCCCTCCACTTTGGCCTCGGAGGCTGTTTGCTTTGCTTCCCTTTCCTGCATCTGCCATAGCATATACACATTGCCATATTCAGTACATATTGTCTTTCTGACTAACAGTCTCTTGCTATACAAAGTACCATATCTCTGCTTACTCTCCCAACCCATCCTTCTCTTCAGCAACTCAAGCCACACAACTCCCATTTACAGCCCGCCGAGTGGCCATGGCGTCGACACCTTCAGTCTTGCAGCTTCAAACGCACGCCGCCAGCGGTGCCTCCAGGGTCAAACCCATGTCCCAAGCCGGCAAAAGCGATGACAGCATCAACACACTCTCATCAAGCCGGTCTGTTTCTCCAAAGTCATCCTTGGACATCGTGCGCTGCTCGCGGTGTCAGCGGTCCTTGAGCATTGATACCTCAATGCCTGCACACCACAGCGGTGCAGTCAAGTTTGCAATGAACTCCTACTACTGCACGAGATGTGCAAACGTCGTCGGCTTTGTCAAATGAAGTCTGTCCAAGGCAACAAATTCACATAAAGCCCCCTTCAGATTACAATCCATCCGGCTCCTTCTGGAGTCCCAATACATCAAGACCTACCTCGGTACCAAACATTCAACACACTTGTGACGTGCGATAATCCAGACCCAAAGGAGCAGATCCGAGAACAAAAGCCATCTCGTACTACGCAGGATCCAGCACATGGAGGAAGACAATGCAGTCCAATTGGACATGAATCAAAAAGATGGGGAATCGGTACTTTCATAAGAGGCATACACGGGGCAGAACGCGCCACGGTGCGACAAGGACGGCCGCCATCATGAGTCCGAAAGAGCGAGGTCGAAGACAAGCCTGTCGGGCGATTTTCGAATGCCATGAGAATCTGATGGGGTTACGACATGATGCGAGCGTGTTAGGGCGTATTTGTTTTCTTTGGCACATTTTCTAGGGTATGACATTGCATTTGGCATGCAGGTACACACCGGAGGTAGCTCGAAGCATGTCCTCTGCTGGATTGAGGCTGCATATTTCGTACACTGGAACATCCAGTAATCGAGCAATTTACACACCATCTAGACCTGTTTACAAAATGCGCTGCGTGAATCTCATCCGTCGTCGAGCATCGTGCTTTCCTCTACACAGAATGGAAGCCCAAGCCTGATGCAACCCTTGCGGTCGTGACAGGTACTGTAGCAGGCGACAGGCGGCATGACCACCAGTCTTTGCGTCAGAAGATGTTGCGCAGGTGCGAGCCGGGCCAACCTGCTCGAGCGGAGGATATTTTGGATGTCTGGTATAGGAAATCTCCAGCTCCGATCCATTGATGCTCGCTCCGAAAGCGATGGCTTCTCTCACGATGGACGAATCAACTGGAGACGAACTCCATGGCCGACGGCAACACCGGAGGAACGGCCTCTCCCCATTCGTTGTACGATGGGCGTCCCCAAGTACAGTAGCACAACAACAAGCGCCGGCTGAGATCTCGATGACAGTTCCAGCCGCTCGGTTGAACAAAGCAAATGCGCGAGCCCGAATTCTCCATCTCCCTTGTACCACCGGGGAAGCACAGCAGTGCAGGACTTAGTATCACGATGCCCATGCAAGATGGCGCAACATGGCTTGCCAATCCCAAACAAGCAGCTTCGAAACCGACCACCGTTCAGCAATCAATCTTGACGCCACCTCACAGCTGCAGCTCAAGAGAAGTGACAGGATCTCGTGTTTGTTCGGTACCCGCATGATCGCTCAACTACTGGCTATTGGTACGAGCAGTCACGTCGTTCTATCGTAGTGGTGTCTTTGGTACCGAAGTTGCGAGGGTGTCACGAACTGTACCGAGATTCCAGTGCATGCCAGCTGACCTGGGTGCCTGGGCACGCCACCAATCGCTCCTCATGCGACCGAGCACTGACTGAACACAATGGGAACGTGTTTGTATGAGCACGAGGATGTGCAAGAAGAGGCCGTTGAATTACACTGTCCCCCTTCGGAGGCTTCCTGACGCTCTGTCCCCTTCGAGTGTCGCCCAATGAAGAGGCGAAGCGAGGAAGTGAAGAGACTGGGGTTTGGACTGACATGCTCTTCCTCATGTTCGATCGGATCTATCATTGACCCGAGGTCGATGGACACGATCGCGCCAACAGGGGTCTAATCTGGGTTCTCATGCACAGGTCTGGAGATTGGTACAGTCTCTACACTGTCCTCATCTTGTCTAGCACTAGCCTGCGGCTGTCTCTCAGAGCCGGATGAACAATGGCGGATGCCGCCATCTGCTCCCCATGCCATAACCTCATAAGCGCTCTTGATTCCAGTCGGCCGCAGACTCCGTATGGGTTCACAGCAGACCGTTCCCTACGTGAGATATGCTGGGTATATTTCCAGCAAGCCCCATTTCCGAATGACAGCCCATGGCCTCTCCTCATGGGTGCCAATTCCGCGGCGCTATGACTGGCTCTTAACGGCCTAGCAAGGTCTTGCATCTACCACAATTGGCACGGACTTCTCAGCTTGCCAAATGAGGCTGCAGGGATCGCTGTTCCGATGGCCTGCTCGAACGTTGAACAAGGATAACCCGAACTCGGTCCGGTGGAAGGACGCCACCCCAGATACTCGAGCCTTCCTCGAGTGGCATAACCTCACCAGTGATGCTGCCACTAGGAGGAGAACAGGCGCATTTGCCGTATGCGAGGCAGGAGTGATATATCTGATATCACATTCTCGCAAAGGGGCCTACCCAAGGGCACCTCCGGATTATGCTGACTCGCAGCAACCTCAGTCATTGGATTTGTCCCAAGCACTCAGTGTCAACTTCCCCACCAGCCAATCTGCTTTACGTGTCTTGAACCTATACTGCCTTGATGAGAGAATTTACTGCCACGAGAGCCCAAGCCACTGTTGCACCGGAGCAAATGAGCACTGGTAGGTCGTGTGTATAAAGCACGGTTCGAGTACACTCGCAATCAGGTCTTTTCGTTCATGAAGAGTGTTGCTGTCTCTATGGACAAAACAACCATTCGGCGAATTCGAGCATTATCGCTCCCCTCTGTCTCTGTCTCGGCCTGGGGCTCATCGCTTTTTAGGGCGCATGTGGGAGAGCAAAATTGACGGTACCAGACGTTCACCCCTGCTGATTCTGGATCCGCCCGGCGTGTGCAAGATACGAGATAACCTCGCCGTTTGGAGAGGGATTCGACGGGATCGACCCTCAGTTCTCTTTTCAAGAAGAAGTCGCCATTGGGCTCCACCTGAGATCTGAGCCATATGCATCAGATCAAAGGTATAGAGGCCGACTTTCACATCCAGTTCCCGCCCACCTGCGCCGAAGGCCTCTGTCAACAAGAGTGCCAGATCCATTTGCGTCCTCTCTGTTGCCATTCGATGGAAAGAACGCGATAAGCAGGTCGAAAGCTTTGATTGATCTCGACGATTAGCCCTCAAAAGCCCTGCCAGTGTCAGCCCTTCCCCGCTATATGCGAAACTATGCCCGAAAAAGGCAACGTTCATCGACACCGGACGTCGAGCCGAGACGAAGAACAGTATATCATCCTGGTCCAACCTGTATGTACGGGAGAGGTTGGCAGACTACTCCGAAAACTGACTATGACCGCCACAGATTCCTCGCCATTGTCGATGGCAAGAGCTGAAAGACATGACCAGGAACCTCGGAGGCCAACAGAGCCTGAAAGCCGAAGTGTTCGAGGTTGGTAATGGAACCCAGATGGGGCATTGTACCATCAAAGGGAGAGCTGATGCAGTAAAGGTTTATGGTAAGTCACTACATTAGACCCCGAGCTCAGTCCTTATCCTCTACAGAGAACTTGTGCACTCGCGGCTGGAACGGCCAGCGTGTCCGCGTTCAGCTGAGTACGCGTGAAAAGAATGGCGTCCTGAGAACAGTCGAAGGACCAAAGGAGAGCAACGGGTCGGTTGACTCTGCAGCACCGGCCAGCCTGTCTCATCCTCCTAAAGGCTCTATGGCCATAGCACAGCCTGCGATGTATGTATTGAGGCCAACAGCGGCAGAGTCATCTGCTAACTCTCTCCAAGACCAGCATATACCATGGCAGCTCAACCATCAGCATCGTTGACGTGCAACCCACAGTATATCAAAGTGAACGGGTGGTCATCGCAGCAGGGAGCACCTTCTCCTCACGCCCCCAGAGGTCCAGTCGCCCCCTATGCTGCGGGCGTGTGTTCGAGTCAGCAGGTCTACCTTCCATCAACTGCATCCACACAGACAATGACCGCTCCTGCCCAATATGGCGCACACTATTCAAGCAGAGTCGGTCCAACCCCAGCCTCTCCCGTTGCACCACTTCCACCTCGTCCCATCAACGACGGGACAACAATATTCTTGTCCAGCCTCCCCTATTACCAATCCGAAAGCGAATTGTGCAGCCTCCTCAAGCGCTACGGGAATGTTCTCTACCTCGAAATCCACCCGGACCACTGCAACCCCGGCAAGAACAAGGGCACCGCACGGGCAATGTACAGGACCTTATCCGAGGCTCTCAGTGCAGTCCGCGGCCTCGACGGCCACATCCTTCGAGACCGCAAGATCAGCGTCAAGCAGGAGCGGAACGAGCCCTCTGGCCCAGCAAGGCCTAGAAGACCATTGCACACCCCCCAGGACAGCGCCAGCAGCAGCGCATCGAAGCAGAAGAAGAATGTGGAATTTTCATCAGCGGCTTCGGGCGCCAAGTCCAAAAGGTCGCGAGACGCCGTCAGGGGACCCTCCCGTGCGAGCGATAGGCCTCAGCGGTCTATCTCGTCTACTGGATCGGGACCCCTCGTGGTCAACGGTGCCGCCGCCCAAAGAGGCAGCCAGGCAGCAGCGTCGTCGAGGGATAGTGATGACAGCAGTGAGGAGGACAGCGATAGCGATGACGATAGCGAGGCTTCATCCGCTGACGAGGAGGACGGTGTGCGAGAGGTGAGCTAACTCCCGCGAGAGGCTCTTGGTTTGATTTCCATTGCCTGCCAGACTGCCTCACGTGTGAAGTTCTATTTTCGACTTCAATCTCAGGATTACATAGCTAACTTGCGCGCGTCAAGGTGGCTCGCAAGATGCACGACCACAGGCTTTGAACGGTCATTCGTCCATCTGCGCAACGCGACGCGCTGCAACACTGGCGCACGAAACGGGGGCAGGGCACAGATGAGCTCGACCCAGCTCCGCCCGGCCCAGGACGGAGGCCAGATACCTCTGTGGTTTCGTACTGTTTCTCGGACAACTTCGCGACCCATTGGCCCGTATCGGTACTCTTTGTTGTTGCTATTGCTGTTACGGCTCTTTATTTGTTGTGTTCGCCATTTCCTGGTCCGTCGCTTTTATCTCTAAAGTACCATCGCGTCGCATTCTCGCATCGCAAGTGAAGTTTGAAGTGTCGTCAAAATATCTGTCTTGGGATAGCATATTCAATTGTATCGCTTGTCTTGTTCTCGTCCTTTCCGAAACACGGCATGGGGATCGGTGGATAGTCGAGATGAGATATCATTTATGTAGTCCTCTTTATACTTATTGAGATACAAGCCCATGAAAGTCAGGGATGTCAAGATCACAATCGACGTGATTAGGGAGATCGAACTTCCTCTTCGACTTCCTCTTCGACTTCCTCTTCTGCCGCACGACTTATGTACCGGCAACCGGGTTCTGGGCTGATCTGCGTATAATCTATATTTGTTAATGGTGTTGGGTTGCCTTCCACTGCGCCGAGGTCCACCGAGTCTACATACCCGTCTGTATACCGTAGTGGTAGGGAACTCATCCATCGTCGTCACGGCATTACCATCGCACAATATGCGAACTATACCCACGCCGGCGAGTGTTCTCTTACAGTAGTATAACAAATAGCTGGAAGTGTGGACACGTGGACACATGAGACAGGCCAGAGCAAAGCAAAGCGAAGCAGAGCAAAGCAAAGCGAAGTAAAGCAAAGCGAAGCCAAGCAAGGTACAGCAAGCAAGCAAGGTACAGCAAGCAAGCAAGGTACAGCAAGCAAGCAAGGTACAGCAAGCAAGCAAGGTACAGCAAGCAAGCAAGGTACAGCAAGCAAGCAAGGTACAGCAAGCAAGCAAGGTACAGCAAGCAAGCAAGGTACAGCAAGCAAGCAAGGTACAGCAAGCAAGCAAGCAGGGCACCTAGACATGGACACCGAGGCGATACACTAGCACACTAGACCCAGTACAGCAGAAGATGAACTGTCCGGATCGTTCTATCGGGCTCCTAAGTTACAGTAGGTACAGTAATTACTGACCTTTGCGCCGAAGGGCTCATATTGTACCGCATACTACTGGTATCTATAGGCGCACAGTACTCCGTAATTATGCGTATACTGCGTACATAATTACTCTTCTGGTTCAAGAAGGGGGACAGACGGCGGTAGACCAGGCATGCCACGCTCTTTGGGATTCGATCCCCGATCTGACCGAGTCGGATCGGATTGGATGTCATCTGGTCGGCTGATCCAGGATTGTCCTCGATGTAATTAGGTCGTTGCTCCAAGGGTGCATTGCATACACATACAGTAGGTATCTATGGCGGGTGGGAACTGCACCTCGCATTATGGCGACCTATATACATACTTAACGCTGGCGAGATTGCAATTCCGACTGTTTGCCAGGTCTGACCCAGATCCAGTCAGGATGTTTGGTTTGCTTGCTGCTAAGTATACAGTACTTGCTTGGTTGGGAGGTCGCTCCTCTGCGGTGGGCTGACTATGTACCCGTAGCCGTTCGTTCCATGCACGCTGCCCGAACAGCCTTCACAGGCCAGTCCAACTCACACACCTCACGTCGCGTCGCTAGCTCGTCGAACTCGTACTTGTACGCAAGTACATTCCCTAGCCCTGGTATACCCAGCCAGTCCCCTGCCTCGAAATTTTGCTGTTTTTGGCCTTTCGAAAGTTCCATTCCGGATATTATACAATATACCTCCTTCGCTACCACCACATGGTCATTTGCATACGATTGCAATCTAGCCTGGCCCCTCGTACTATGGTGGAGCACCCTCAGTTGAGAAGCCCACAAGATTCCAGTTCCAAACAAAAAAGGGGGATATCATTACTGCTACCTCGCCCACCGCTCGCTAAAAGGACCCCTTTTGTCCAAAGCCCGTGGACGTCAAACGAGATCATGAATAAAATGCACTTTTCTGAAAACTCTCGACGCTAATGTCCCCGGGCTTGCCTTTCAACTCGGGCGCCTTGGCCGGCATGGGAACTTTGTTCATCCCGCTCGTCCCCGCGTAGATCGAGCTTAGACTCTTCGTCCTATCTGCTTGCTCAAGCAATAATTTCTGGGCCGGGCCCTCTGCTTTCATCGTCTGCGTACGGCTCCCGGGCGCCGATGCAGTTTGCCCTCCCTGGGTGATCTGGGCTTGTGTCTTCGGCGCGGGCCGCTGAATGGGTTCGAGATACGGCGAAGGCAGGTAGCCCATTTTGCCGTCGCGGGCACGACACCGCCACCATTCCGAGGCATTGCCCACGGGATCGGTCTTGCTCAGTACGGCGACAAAGTCGCCTTTCTTGACCTCGAGATCCATCCCGCCGGACTGAGGGGTGGGGGTATAGTCATAGAGCACGCGGCAGAAATCCAGTTTTCGCGGGTCGATGGGGACTTGCTCGCCGTTTTGGTTCGTCGTGTATGTGAGGGCACCGGCTTGTTGTTGCCGCTTGAGTTCTTCTTCCTGGGATCTAGCCATCGCGCGAATGAGTTTGCCCATTAGGTAGGGTAGACCAAAGACGGCAATTGCAAACATGATGAATGGTTTTTTGGAAGGGCGAGCCGGGGCTGGGGAGCCATCTGGTAACGTTGCTGGCACGGAGTTGCCGTTTCCTGACATGAAGGAGGAGAAGGCGGCCGGGGTCAAGGCTGTGGCATCTGCTGGGGGTGGACGGCCTGTGATTTTGGCGATCAATGTGCGCATCCAGCGCAACAGTGTGAAAATGCCGAGCACGGAGCCGAGCGTTTGGCGCAAATTGCCGAGTTGTTCGGCCATGGAGACCATCGCTACAAGGGCGTCAGTGATAGCTCTTGCACGCTTCTGTCACGGGAATCTGCCTCACCAAAAAAGCTCGAATGCGTCGTCATGTACGCGCTCTCCAACATTTGCGCAAAACCACCGAACGCACCCACTATGCTCTCCATAATCTGAAATGTCGCCGCTGTGCTTTGGTTCCACGTCTGCGTCAGCGACTGGTTGTTTGGGTTGTTCGGATCCATCCCTGGGTTGAACCCGCCGTACCCTCCTCCATACATGTTGTTGCCGTACATG
This sequence comes from Cladophialophora yegresii CBS 114405, assembly GCF_000585515.1. Lineage (NCBI taxonomy): Eukaryota > Fungi > Ascomycota > Eurotiomycetes > Chaetothyriales > Herpotrichiellaceae > Cladophialophora > Cladophialophora yegresii. The sequence continues at coordinate 547,935 of NW_006913049.1, read as the reverse complement.
CCACCTCCATAGCCGTAGCCGCCGCCACCGTACATACCTCCGCCGTACATGCCACCGCCCATGCCACCGCCGAAGCGAGAGTACGGCGAGCTGTAGGATGAGTACGGAGAGGAATAGGGACTTGAGTTCATGCCGAAGCGATTCTGGTTTGTGAAGTTGGAGGCGTTCTGGTTGACCACCGAGTTGAGTGTTGATGGGCGATCGGGGAGCGTTGGCGCGGCGGACGGGAGAGCATCTGATGATGGTGCCGTCATTGCAGAGGAGGCTATGGGCGTGCTCATACCAGAGGTAGCTGTCGACAGTAAGTCCCCGAACCTGGGGAGTCTGGGGTGCGGAGTTATTTACCGGTCGAGGCAGCACGCTCCCACGGCTTGGGCGGCGAAACTGTCGTCATTCTCTGTTATCTCGACATTGTTTATGTTTGCGCGGTGGAGTGGAGCGTTGGGTCGAGAGGGCAGGAGCACGGAGTGACAAAGTATGGCGACAACGTATAGCCGGATCGCTTACGGTCGGTGGCTGCGTCTATGATGGTGAACAGGTTGATGTTGTTCTAGCTGACATTTGATCAGTTGGGGCGCCGGGAGGCTGGAAATTGAAAGAAAGACACAAGATGCCGAGGATGTTTGCGGAGGTGGAGAGGGTCGGCCATGCCAGACACGGTTTAGTCGGCTGCATCGCTTCATCTCAGGGCGAATCTCGACGACTTGCATCTTCGGTCGGCTGAAGTCGGGCCAGAGGAATGTCAGCAAGGTCTTGCAGGAAACGGGTTGCATATATTACTATGCTGCTGGGGCTGCCCTGGTAGGAGCCATTACGGAAAGAACACGTCGCGTTCCTTCACTTCCTTTTCACTCGACACTTTACACATGCTTGGCATGACAATCACCACCACACCTCAGCACACACGCCAGGTGACGAAAAGTCAAAAACTCTGCCATGAACCCCAGTTGAATAGGAGGTCATGGTGAGCGAAAACCGTGGGTCGGTTTTTCCGTCGGTCCTGTTGATGATCGGTGCCTGGATTTCTGGTTCTGGATTCCTGGGTTGGCTGGGTTGGTAAGCTCTGTCGAAATCCCAAGACATCACCACACAAGGAGTACGCCCCAGGGTGGCCGGTTAAGCCTCGCTCGAATTACAAATTCATCCTCGTATACACTCGGATAGCCTTCTACGCAGCGAGGGTGCCTTGGGAAGAGCCACAGTTGAAGAGTCGAATCGAGTTGTCGACAATTCGTCACTGGAACGCCTTCTAGCCCGGTGCTAGTTTGTCCTGAACCAGCAGAGGAATTGTTGGCAGGAATTCGACAGCCATAAAATATATGTGCACATTTCTGGGCCGAGGAGGCTGAATGTGAATCGCTGGCGAAGGTGAAGTGAAGGGCGGACCCGGTGCACAACCGACTCCAGCCCAATCCTCCTGTGTCGACCGCGGAATATCAAGCACGAAACGAAGAATGTCCCAATTGTTCGGTAATAGGAGCAACGTCACCCCTTCCTAAACCCGGCTTTGGCTCACGAGAGACCTCTACAGACAGATGTTTTGACAGAACTTGGAGTTGGTCTCACAGCCGGCGACCTGCCGGGACACAATGATAATAACGGTGTCATGATGTCTGACGGTGAGCTACGACGGAGAAGAGCATACCACGAATGGGCTACCCATTTTGTCATTTTTCTGTACCAATACCAGCACTTCCTTGCCCCAACTCATCACTGAATGGCCGAGAACTTCGTCGGCACCAAGAAGCTGCTCGCGACCTTGGCATTGATTTGCCCATCCTTCTCGCTGTTGGCTCTGGCTTCAATCCACTCCGGGTCGTTGAAAAAAGCATTCCACTTCTGCTCCCGATCGGCAAGAGATTCCCACGCCAGCATGTAGGTCAGGTCGTTGGCATCGGGCCCCACGAGCGTCGTCCTACATGAATCCGCCACGTCAGCTGGGAATGCTCATGCGAGTGTCCTGTTGTCTGAGAAAAACAGCCGGCTGAATACACTGCTCGCTGACTCCAGTCTAGCCATAGAGTACGGGACGTACCAGAACCCCAACTGCTTGATCCCATGTTTCTCCCAGATCCTGAGCGTGTGGTTCTCGAATCTCGCGAGCAGGTTTGGCATGCGGCCAGGGAGGGTCGTGTAGATGCGGAGTTCGTAAATCATCTTTGCTCGATTCAATGCGCTTCGCTCTGTCTTTCTCGTTCTTGGATCTGGCCGACGGGGAGGATAGGTTGCTGAAGGACCTCAAAGATAAGTCGGCAATTGAATCTCAACCCTTGCTTATGATGGTTCCCTCCATATCCCACCTCTGATATATGAGGGGGTCTGTCCTCTCACGCTGTTGGAGATCGCCCGAGGGACTGGCCTCATCGGTCATCCGGCGTGCAGCAATGCGGGGGTTTCTCTTGATCGTACAAAGTAACAGTAGGTTCGAAGGACATGGCCGTGATCGGACAGTTCATCTTCGACTCTGCTCGTGTACGAGAGGAGATACTCCAAGTCGAGTTGCGAAACTACAGGGAGTCCGCAGTGACCATTGTTCGGGGCATTACGTTCCCTATTAGCTGAGACCACTAGGTGTCCTTGGGCGCACCGACCACGATGGTCGTTAGTGCCTAGGTAGGCAGCTTCGGGGCTGGGGGCGAGTTCTGGAGGTATGTAGTACTGTAGGTTCTACAAGTGTGCCGTGCGGCCTGCTGCAGACAGTAGCTAGCATTACCACAGTACAGAGGTGGTTCAGTTAAAGATCTGGGGAGCACCTACAGTACTGTGTAGCTGGCTACACCCCAGTTACACTTTACGCTGTGGGGTGCTGCGCACTGTGCATCTCTGTGGGAGGGACCACTCAGGCTTCCACCTGCGCGTTCTAGGTATCGCCTGATCTCCTTCCGGCCTCCCCTCCCGCGCTTATCGTCCCTACTGCGGGGATGGTGCTTGAGTGAAGGGCTGCTGCCTGCCCGCTGCCTAGGGCTCCTACAGCACAGCATCTACGATCTCCTTCAGCGCCTCGGGCCAGCTAGTTGACCGGACCTTTTTGCTCCTGGCTGAAGCTGTCCACATGCACAGTACTGTGGTCAACGGTCAGGCTTGACCCATGCCCCCAACAATGCCGTTCTAGACATTTCCCATACTTTGACGGGCCATATGCCAGGACGAGCGTGGTGGACCCTCGAACTACGGGTGGTCTTTGTCCCCACCTGCAATCCACGATGCTCCCTGCTCCATATGTACAGAGTACAAAGTATCGGCTTGCTGCTGTAACCACAAGTACATACGCCGTACTCCGTACTCTGTACCTTGATGGAGCACAGCATTCGTACGTATCTCTGCTCAGCCGTCTGACTACATCGGACTCTGACTGTCCATGTCTTCTGCTCGGTTGGCACACGAGTCACAGTCCTTGTACTCCCTGCGCCGGTTCACTAATCAGCAAACCAGTCTTCGTAATGCAGGCCATAAGTGGATGAATGTAGACCACAACAGTCCTTGCTCCGCCTCGCCGAGCCGACCGAGGTCAATGAACCTTGCGTTCGCCCATACGAGTACCCGGACTCCTACAATACTACTTACTGTACTCGTGTATGCGTAGTCATCTATTTGTTCGCCAGGTGGCCTGCGTACAGTATATACACGGAAATTCTACCCAAGAGCCAAGGTACGGTGGTCATCCTTCTTTCTGCACGACCTCGGCTCCTCGATTCAGTAAGACTTGACTCCTTACATTAGAAGCTGCTACTCGTGCTACTCGTGCTACTTGCTCTACCTAACTTAAAGACACCAAGAGGATTTCCCGCCCGACGCTACATCTTCCACCTCCCGATAATCGATAATCCTGTGGGTACCTCTGCGGGACATCCGCCGACAAAATGCCCTCCATAACAAGCCACACCTTCACCACCACGACCAGCCAAAAACCCTACACCTACCTGACGGCCGGGCCTACAACAGGGCCTCTTGTCATCTTCCTCCATGGCTGGCCCGCCATTGCGCTGACATGGAAACCACAACTCCTCTCCCTCTCATCGCTGGGCTTCTACTGCGTCGCCCCAGACATGCCCGGCTACGGCGGCACCTGGACGTCGAGCGACCCGGCGGACTTTGCGCTCGAGAAAATCGTGCCCGATCTGCTGGAGCTGTTGGACAGTCTGGGGAGGAAGCGGGCCGTGTGGGTTGGCCACGATTGGGGATGCGGCCCGCTCTGGGCACTGGCAAGTCATCACCCAGAAGTCTGTCGTGCCATGGTGGGCATTTCGGTGCCATACCGGACGCTCGAGCTCGGCCTTCCTGCGCTTCTAGAGCTGATCGACCGCGGCTTGTACCCGGAGAACGAGTACCCCTACGGACAGTGGGATTATCAGGTCTTCTACGAACAGGAGCCCAAGGCCTTGGACAGGCAGTTCGAATCGAACCTCCCGGTCCACTTGAAGTTGGTGTACGGGCGAGGGAACGCCGTGGCGGGGAAGTCGCCTGCACGGACCGCCGTGGTGACCAAGCATAAAGGCTGGTTCGGCGGTCCTGGGGCGCCGGTGCCAGACTTTCCACTTGAGAAGACGGTTCTGGACCAGGAGATGCTCGATGCCCTAGTTGAGAGTGCGAAGAAGAAAGGCTGGCACGGGGCCACAGCATGGTACTTGAACCACGCCGCGAACCGCAAGTACACGCTCGAAAAGAGCGCGAATGACGGCGTGTTGAAGATGCCAGTGTTGTTCGTGCACACCGAGTACGATGCTGTCTGCCAGACGGTATATAATCCGAGGCTCATGCAGGAGATGCGCAAGAAATGCGAGAATTTGACAGAGTTTGTGATCAAAGCAGGCCACTGGGGTGCGTTGGAGTGTCCTGAGGAGGTGAATTCGGGAATTGTGGACTGGATCAGGAAAGATGTCAAGGAGTGGTGGCCTGGGCCAGAGCTGAAGAGTCGGTTGTGAGAAGAAGATGAGAGACAGTGGCTGAGGAGGTTGCGACTGTCGCGTGGTGCTCCTTGCTGGAGGAGCCGTCGCAGATGAATTCCATACTTCAACAACCCTGCCAAATTCCTTCATGATGAGAGTAGTGACCCTCCTCATCGAAGTTTTCGGCTGTTCACAAGGCTGTCCCCATCCGTTTGCCGCCGAAGCATGTCCAGGAGCTGGTCGCATTTCTACGCCTCCTGTGGGCGTTCGCCATAGTTAAAAGAAGTCTCGAATTCGGCTTTCCAGTTCTGCACCTGTGCTCAAATTCCTTCCTCAATGGTCTTAGAATGCAAGGAGATTCAGCTATTTGTGCCTGGACGTGGCCTGCGAATGATGAACACACCTCTTACAGCCTGCACAACCCGGTCACTGCGTCCCTTCAACACGACAGGAAATACTCCAAGTGTGGATTTGGGGTCCGCGGTCGGTTCATTCTCGTACGTACACACTCACAGAACTCTACGCCGTCCTTCGTTTGGAAGGGTGGGATACTCCTGGGCCGAGTGCAACAGTGTATTGCCGCCGGCTGGATGCATTCGAAGGTCTAGATGTAAGCGGACCAGTTTGAAAGACCTCAGCGAGTGGAGAAAGCTCCATGCCTTTCGCTCTCTTGCCGTGCACGGCATCATTGATCGAGTCTCGACCCGAACACCAGCGGCAAGCCTAAGCCACTTCAGGAGGGCGGACGGCGAGAGGGGACGAGGTGTTGGCGATCACTTTGCCTTGCCAGTTCTGAGGGCCTCTATGGTAGCGGTTAGCTGCACCGTAGCCCAAATGACGGCTGGCTGACCAACCACTCGGCCACGCGCAACCTGGTACGGGCGCTCGCAGGTAGGCTGATAACACACTGTGCTGTTGCTGTGACTCGTGTCGGGGAGACCGCTTGATAACATAGCCACGACCTTGTCTTTTGTCGCTTTGTCGCTTTGTCTAGTCACATAGAGATTTTGCCGGTGGTGAATGTTATGTCTTCGGCTTCTTCGCATTGTGTGGAGAATGAGCGGCATGCTCGTCCTCTGGACGTTCGGCTGCATCACCGAGTTTAGACCAAATGCCCTTGAAGCGGAGTACCTCATCAGCCTTGGGCCGATGAACGCTTTGCCATGAAAGCATTTTCTCGAGTGTGTCGGCAATAGATCCGGGACGAGACCTCAATTTGCGTATGATCTCCTTGTGAGCGGTGTTGCTGACGCCCTTCTCCCACCTGCAGGGCTCCTGGAAGAACAGTTGATACGCGGAAAGTCCCATCGACCAGACATCGACCCGGCAATCATAAGCATCGTGTCTCAAATTCCTGTTCTTCTCGTACTTGAGCCTCAGTACTTCGGGTGCCAGGTAGGCGATGGTGCCGCAGTAGTGGTCTGTCGAAGTGGTGTCGAAGGTGGCACTGCCATAATCAATGATGATGGCATGTACAGGCTGGTAGGAAACAAGCATCATGTTGGTAGGCTTCAGGTCCCTGTGCATGATTCCGTGCTGATGGAGGTGGGCCAATCCCTTCATAACTTGGTGGAAGGCAGACAATCGGACCTCACCTGGCTTTTTCGATAGTGTCAGGTCGAGAAAGGTCTGTCTGGCCAAAGGTGAGTGTACCAGATACACATCATTGATCTTGGATTTCCCAGTGCTGTACTCGTCACCTCCAGAGTAGAAGTCTGCCATAAGGTGGCAGAGATTTGGATGGTCACCAATCTTCCTATAGATTTGGATCTCCAGCTGTATCCTTGCCACTGTCGCTGGTGTACGCTTGACGCGTTTGATGGCAACTGCCCGGCCCGTTGATTTGTCGAAGCCCGCCGACACCACACCGCTGGCGCCGGAGGCGAACGGAGAGTGTATCAGAAAGCCATGTAATTCATGGTGATGTTCGAGAGGCGTCAGCTCGAGAGACATGGGCGGGACGTCGCCATCAGGATGGAGCTTTGTGAAAAGCTCTCCCAACTTGTCGCGGTAGCTGGTCTCGTTCAAGCCTGTGAACTCCAAGTTGTAGGACAAGTTACCGAAGGCGAGCGCCGTGCGGACCGATCCAATTACCCGCTGAGAACCCTCCACCCGCTCAATACCATTCACAACAACAGCCTTTCCCTTGCCGACAACGAGCATCAATGCGCCATTCTGCGCGTGTACGAGACGAGCATGCCTACCGTGGACATGATGCCTATTTTTCTGGAGGGTCAACAGGAAGTCTACACCATCATTGGGCAGATCCTTTCTACCAGAACCAAGCACCCAACCGAGTCGAGGGTGGTTGGTGATCAGATCGAGGCTGAGTCTATAGTAGCCCGCTAATACTTGACCCTGCTGGAGCGGGCCCGTCGCATCGCTATTGGTATCACTAGTACCATCCCATTCGGGTGAGATTGCTCGGGGCGTATCCTCGATGAAGAGGAATCTCCGGATATGCGGGTTCCAGTCTGGCTCAAGCCGGGTGCGTTCAGCAATGGAATGAAATGCAAGGATAGCATTATGATTGACAGGCACTAAGCGAGCAAAGTCACCTCTTAGCTTCGCGTTTGTTCTTGGGCTGAAAAAAGAATCCTCCAGGAGCAGAGTGTCTGGAGAATTGGGAATAGTTTCGGTCCCGTCTTCGTCGGCATTGGCCATCGCAAATCTGGAAAGAATGCCACGTAGGAAGGATGGTTTGTTGGTGGTCAGTAATCGGTTTTATAGGGGCCCCAAAAAGGCGTCGAGCTGCAACAGGCAGACGCTCCGCGGGCACTACCCCTGGTCATCTGGTCACTGTCATCTCGACGCGTTCTTGGACTGTCGATAGACTATCTTCATCGAAGAACATCAGCCATGAAAGGCAGTACTCGGCATCATCACAGGATGCACACTGGAAGTACACCGGTATCCACAAGCATATTCAATGCCACAACAAACCGTCCCGTCGCGGTTGGAGTGGCGGTCGCTGGTCGCAGTGCGGCACGGCGCTTGTTCGCGGCCAAGCCCGGAGTTTCCCGTAATTGCCGGCTTGGCAGAAGCGGCACGTGCACGGCGGTGGCTGGCACCCAACAACAACGTCGTTTGTCTGATTCCAGGACTCACAAAGCTGGCATCATCCACCAAACCACCTCGTAACCCTCTGAAAACATGTTCATACCGCTCTGATGTCGGATGAGAATAGCTGGACCGAGTCACGGACGCGATCCCCGTCTGTCGTCCCAGATGAGGGCATCCGCGGCTTCCTCGAGGAGAAGACGGCAAACCTGTTCGCCACCCAGCTGCAGTCCAGATTGACCACCCTCGAACAAACCAAAGAGACGCCGAAATTCCTCAGGCGCAACTCTTACGCCCTCTACTTGGAGGGACATTTCGCCCTCCTCGACCCCCGCGAACTCCAGCGCACCTCCCTTAGTCCTACCCCTCCTTCCAGTGACGACGATTGGACCAGTGCTGCGCGCACACCTGAACCGCATTTCAAGGCCAGCACCAGCAAAGTGTGTCCTGACGAGAGTTTGTACACTCGATTGAGGACCCGACAAGGCCGGATCGAGCGCAAGCGGCAGCGACGACGACAGGACAAGATAAGCCACAGGATGGCCCACAAGCACAGTCACCGCATGTTACGGCGGTCGAAACACAAATCCAATGCGCTCTTCTACGAACTGGACTGGATAGGGAGGAATGCAGTGGCCGTGTGCCAGATGACGGCAGATTATTCCCAATCAAGCAACAAGAAAGGCTGAGAGGGCCCAAATCGGCAACACACTTACCACAAACCTCGCTGACAGGGTTCGATGGCCAGTGCCAGATTCTGCTTCCCAGGAGAGAAATGCATCCCATTGATGGAATTTCTCAACTGCATACCGACAAAGATCCCTGCGCAGGCCCATGGGTGGCCGCCCCACCGACCGAGCCTTGTCACTGCCATTGGTGGCGCAGTCCCCGAGAGTGCCATGCCACACTTCAAGCAGGGCTCTTACCTGAAAGATTTCAGCATCGCACGACTGTGTTGGACACGCGGATTTACCATCCTGCCAAAGTCGGCTGTCTGTTGCTGCCGCTGTTCAGCAACAAGAGCAGGCACTTGACAGATCAGTAAGACAAATCTTCGGCCCTGGGTGATGGTCCCATAGATAGGCTTTCCAGTCTGGGACCTGCCCCGTCAAGCAAGAAAGCTTCAGCTCATACCGTGGTAGAGCTGTGAGCTAGAACATCAACGTCGAAGGTCGATGTTACCAAGAGTTGGTGCCACATGTTATGCCTGCTCCGTGGCACTGTGGATGGATGTGAGCAGAAGAGATGATCGCACGCTGTTGGCGCCCCTAAATTGATACTCATGTACTGTACAGGCTGATATTGTTTCCTTTTGATACCCCCAAATCAAGGCGTTGGCTAGCGATAATTACAATACAATGTCCCACTTTGGCTTCAGACTCGATCAATATCTAAACAGCCTCGCGACCGTGATCGTTGGCCCGTGTGCTCTCGTAGTATGCCATTCTGCCTTTCCATCCACTGACATGATCAATACCTTACAGCCTCGCCTTCGTGATTCATAACCCTGTGCTCTCGGAGTATGCCATCCTGCCTTCCACCCACCACCACGTCACCCTCATATGGACTTGAGAGTCTCTACCCAAGACCATACTTCCTACGATTGACGTGGCACCCCGCACAACCTACCCAGCAATCCCACCCCCCAAGCACGGCTTCACGGCTACCCAACACAATACATCGTGGCACATTCCCTCCCATAACATACCGCCACGGATCCAGATCTCACGACAATAAACCCCACCGCCACAATACTCAGCGCCCCCAGCACCGCCGCCAGGATCAAATGCCATATCGTAAACGTTCGCGTCGACTTTCTGACCCGGCTGACCTCGGGCGCATACGGCCCGACCATCTTCTTGATGGGCTTGACGTTGTCGGTGAGTGCGGTCTTGACGCCGCGCTGCATCCCGGGGAGGCCGTCCATGCTCCATGCGTTCTTGTAGGCCCAGTACCTGTGCACAGGGGCGGTGTAAGCCAGTGTAAACCAGTTGACCCAGAATCGACATCAACATCAACATCAACATCAACATCAACATCAACATCAACA